>NC_032012.1:1209998-1328246 GCF_001865875.1 Lupinus angustifolius
TAAAGCTAGACTTGTCGCCAAGGGTTTCACTCAAAAGGAGGGCATTGATTATAAAGTAACTTTCTCTCCAGTTTCAAAGAAAGATTCTTTAAGAATTGTTATGGCATTGGTGGCTCATTATGACTTAGAGCTTCACCAAATGGACGTAAATACCGCTTTTCTAAACGGTGACTTAAATGAGAAAGTTTATATGAACCAACCCGAAGGGTTTGTGACCATAGGAAAGGAAAATCTGGTGTGTGAATTAAATGAGTCGATATATGGACTTAAACAAGCTTCCAGACAATAGTACATAAAGTTCAATGATATCATTACGTCATATGGATTTATGGAAAACACTGTTGACCGGTGTATCTACATGAAAGTTAGTGGGAGCAAGTTTATAATATTAGTCCTATATGTCGACGATATTTTGTTTGCTGCAAATGATAAAGGGTTGTTACATGATGTAAAGAAGTATCTCTCTAATAACTTTGAAATGAAGGATATGGGTGAGGCATCCTATGTGATAGGAATAGAAATATTCCGTGATAGATCACAAAGATTGTTGGGATTGTCTCAGAAAGGATATATCAATAAAGTGTTAGTATTCAGAATGGAAAAGTGCTCTGCAAGGATAATTCCAATCCAAAAATGGGACAAATTCAGTGAAAAGCAATGTCCAAGGAATGATTTGGAACGTAAAGAAATGGAATCTATTCCCTATGCATCAATGGTTGGGAGTTTAATGTACGCTCAAACATGCACTCGGTAAGATATCAGTTTTATTGTTGGAATGTTAGGTCGATATCAAAGTAACCCCGGAATGGACCACTGGAAAGCTGCAAAGAAGGTTCTAAGATATGTACAAGGCATTAAGGATCACATTCTCACGTATAGAAGGTCAGATCATCTTGAGGTGATCGGTTATTTGGATTCAAACTATGCAGGGTGTATGGAGTCAAGGAAATCTACATTTGGGAATATCTTCCTAATGGCTGGAGGAGCCATTTCATGGAGAAGCGGTAGAGAGTCTACAATTGTTACGTCTACCATGGAAGCTGAGTTTGTGGCATGCTTTGAAGCCACAAATCATGCATTGTGGTTGCAGAACTTTACTTCAGGGCTTGGCATTATAGATGGTGTAGCTAGGCCGCTGAAGTTTTATTGGGATAATTTTGCAGTTGTCTTCTTCTCTAAGAATGACAGATATTCTAGAGGTACTAAACATATGGATTTAAAGTTCCTGTCAGTTAAAGAAGAAGTACGGAAACAGAAAGTGTCTATAGAGCATATTAGTACCAATTTAATGATTGCGGATCCGTTAACTAAATGGTTGCCGCCCAAGATTTACATTGGCCATGTAGAAAGGATGGGCATTATGGATAAGTCCTTATTAATGTGATTATACCTGATGTATATATACATGTATAGATGTTTGCTCTTATTGCATGACACATTTGAATTCAATGAAAGTTTCGTTTTCGTAATTAAAGTTTAAGTTATCTATATTACAGAATGTACTTGTATGGTTATGATGAAATAACTTGGTGAGTCTTTGAAAGGTAGATGAAGACTCAAATTAAAGTGAGTTAGGTTGAGATGATTGTGATACAAGGAAGGGATCAGGTTGCCTCATATAATTTGTAACCGTTATGATTCAATTATTTCAGCTCAATTTAAAGGATGATGATTTGTAAGGTTCAATAAAAGAGCGCAAGTAAAGTTATGAATCTTCAAGTCATCACATGGACCAAGTGGGAGATTGTCAGATTAATTTAATAAGCGATGTGGTCCATGTGCTTGAAAGTTATTAATCTGAATGAAAGTGCTAATGTGATGATGGTTGGCAATTAACTGATCAGATTAGTATGGTGTTTTGTTAACTCCATCCCCTCTCACTTCATGGACAGTTTACTTCCTTGATAACTGCTAAAAACATGCATTGGAATAAAAGTGACTGCAACATTCATTCTGTAGGACTCTCATTCATTTTCCATCTTACGAACATAAAACTAACAGTAAGAATAAGAGAAATCAGAATTGCATAAAAGGAAGTCCACTGCAGTGTTATAAAGGAAAAGGAAAAAAACTGAGTTTCTAATCATCAAGGAACTCATAAAGGGAAGTAGGAGAGGTGATAATAAAAGGCAACCAGAAAGAGCATCAGGAAAGAACACCAGGGAAATAGCAATGGAACCAAGTATTGATTAACTTTATTTTAATCACATGTAAATGTCATAATGTCAATATCCTAAATATATGATTCTTATGAACCATTATAAGCTCATGAAATTTCTTTAAAAATATTAACATATACAAGGTCAAATGATGAGATTTTAACCACAAGAACAACACGTACTAGAACAATTACATTATCCTCAAAGGAATTAATCCATTATTTAAAGGTTGAGGATACCCTAGCAAGGATTAACAAAAATCAATGTAATGTCAAGTTTGAACACCAAATTAGTCCTATAACAACTTAGAATAAAACACCATTAACTGCTTGTATTTATAATTTAGAGTAATTGATAATGTGTATGCAATTAAAATTTAGATTATAATGCATAATATCTATATATTATCAATTTATAAATTTAATTATGGCTAATATATAATTTATCATTTATTTGTTTTGTATTGCTAATAGTGTCACGTCTTTAATGTGGTCACTCCCTCCTGAGCTTTATGTTCACTTTTAATAATTTAAGAAAAAACGAAAAAGAGACTGAACAATGGCAGACGGCAGTTACCATTTTCAAAATAATATAAGGAACACAAATCCAAATTTGAAAATGAAGATAATTTCTGTTTTAATAGAAGAAAATGAAGCTAATTTCTGTTTTAATAGAAGTATAATCCACCTACCCTCTGGGCTACTTTAACTTTAATATTAAGTGTAGCTACTCAACCATTAATTGTTTTTGAAGGTTATACATTGTAAACTCTAAACGCTTCTGTTAATAATAGTAAAAGAAAAGGACGTTAACTTGGATGAAGCATGAAGTAGAAACTGCAACGTTATGAAGGTGATTAGTCACTATCTCATACATGTTCAGCCTACTCCCTCTAGACTCTATACTTTTTTGACTACTGACAATCTTTATGTTACCATGTACAATATGCTATGTGTCTAGGTACTTTATTTACTTACAGGTTACATCTATTATTTGACTCTGTAAAAAAGTTATAATATAATTCCAATTGTAAAAAGCTTTACAGAATATACTTATTTTATTTTTTGATATTCTTCTTTACTTTTTCTGATTGTGAGAATTGGACCGTACTGAATGGTCTGACCAGTTTGATTACTGATCGGACTTGAAAACGATTTTGGTTTACCATTTTAACTGAGTGAGGATTAGACCGCTTTGAACCGGGAAAATTTCAATCTGACTGTGTTAAACCAGATTGAACAGGGAAGTAACCGGATGGTTCACTTAAAAATTAAAAAATGAAACATTACTATAATATTTTGTTTAACTCCAGTGAAAAAGACAAATAGACATTACTTGAATGTAATTATACATGATTATTAATTATATAACAATTTACATTTGTATATAAATATATATTTATAGGTAAAAATTATTAATTATGTATAAAATCACCTGATTAGGCCAAACAATTTAACCATTTAAACCGATTAAATCTAATACGAGACATCTTTTAATTTTACTTCCTGCTTTCACAATATTACTTTTTCTTTTAAGAAGTTACTACTAATGAATACACCCCCTAATTAATAACAACACTTTTCAGATTTTCAAGTACATTAATTTAATTTGTTATCAAAAGACTCTTATTTATTTATGTATTTTTAATTGGAAATGTATTGAAAGAAAACAAGTATGTATAGTTTTACAAAGGAAACTTTTGTAAAAAAATACACATAAATTAAGACACATTCAATTAAAATAAAATATATGCAATGATAGTATAAAGATATATATACAATTGGTGCATAATTCATTTTTCATTTCTATTACTTCTATCTACGAGTCAATGCAAATTAAAATAATAGATGATATAATGACAATATAAAAAACTCTACACTAATAGTGTTTTCTCCAAGTAACCATATTGATTTTTACTCCTTAATTTCCGTCAAACAACCCAAAGAGGAGTTGAGTAAGAAATTCCACAAGTACCTACAAACCATATGACAAAAGAGACTAGTGGTTGACATCAGAAATATTGAATACATCTATATAATCATGAGACTTATGTGCCTTCAATTGATAATCAAGAATGTAATAACTATACACTAACAATTAAAAATGGCCATTACATCATTACATCATTCATCACTTATTTATATTTTAATTTTGAAATGTCAATGATCATTAAAATCAATAATAAATATAGATAGACAGTGTATAAAATTTTTCCACTATCAATATATCATTGTATCAAATCTCTCCAACACTAATGTAACCAAAAAAATCTCCTACGCTACCAGAAAGAGACATATATCCCTAATAAAATGTGCATTAATAAATAAATTATCAATTTATGATATATATGAGATTAGTAATAGCATATATCAAATTACAATCACAAATTCATCAACAATGGTATTGGCATTTGATGTAGAAGTCAAATTGGCAACGATTTAGTACTCATTAATTGAAGAGTTAATTATTTCATAAATAAACAACAACTTGCTATTTGATTCTTAATCAAACTAGCTAACAACAACACCACATTAATTAAACATTTATACCCTATCTTATCTTTAGCAACTGACAACACCATTCACAACATGAATCATCTCTGTGGATGACTCATTCTTTTTCCTCATTTCATTTCTCTGATCAACCATCTTACTATAAATGCCATAAACATAAGAGCAGAAACCCCAAATGCACAAAACAGTAGCCACAGCCTTAACACCACTGAAAACATCTCTGAAAACAACAACACCACCCAACACATTCATGGACAACAAAGCAGTCATGCATACACCACCTGTTAATGAAGATGTAAGAAAAACCATTCCAGCAGTGCCCATAAAACAAAATTGCCATGTCACAACATTGGCCATAATAGTAACATAGTACAATGTGGGACCCATATCAAAAACCCTTTCACTTTCTTCCTTCAGTTCAGAAAACCCATTATCACATAACATGCCTATTGTGGCCAACGCTGTTGCTGAAATCTCTATTATAAGCTGCATTTCCATCACCATTTCATAACAATACACCTTCTTGTAAACACTCTCCAACAATGGCATGTTTAATGCAAATAACAAACCTGCACCTATTGTGCAAAAGAATCCAATGAGGTATTTCTTTTTGGTGAGATCATCAGGTTTCTCATGGCTAGAGTCCAAGCCTATGAGGATTGAACTTAGGGTAAGTAGGATGACACAGTTAACATTGGAAAAAGTGATTTTTTGTTTCACAATGATGATAGAGAGAACAAGATTGAAGACAAGTTGGGAAGATAGTAGAAGGGCTGATGTTGAAACAGGAAGATATGCATTTCCCCATGAGAATAAAAGATTGTTTAACCCTAACAAAAGACCAAGAAAAAATGAGAAAAATAACATCTTTGGATTGAAATCAGAGAAGGGTTTCCTCTTAGTGAAATTCAAAAGATAAGGGAGATAGATTGGGATGGTTAAAAGAGGAAAACCTACAGATTGAACCCAAGTTGAAACCCATTTGCTTGAACCTTTGTGATTGAAATAGTACTTAGAAAGAAGACTTGAAGAAAGGGAACCCACAAAGAGCATTAGGTAGTTAATTACCAAAAGGGGCATGTACCTATTGTTAGTGCTAGATTTTTGATCTGCATGCAGCTGATGCATTGTGATGTTGTCCATTGTTGGAGATAGATGTGTTTCTTCTTCTCTAATTTCTTGATCAATGGATTCAATGTCACTTGTTTCGTTCTTAACTTGTTGATGATGATGGTGATGAAGTGTTGGGAGTTGTGATGTAACCTCCATGGACAAGAGAGTAAATGTGGGAGAGAAGAAACCTCTAAAACTTGGAATACAACATATTAGTATTCTCATTCTCATAGATATGGTAAAACTTATTTTGGTTTATATGTGGGTTGGAAAACAAAAGTTGATAAAAGAAAAACAAAAGTTGAGAAAGAAAGAGAACAAAAAAATGAAATGTTTTTTACCTGTTTGATGTAATAAAAAAAGGAAAGAAATTAAGGAGTAAATAATAGTTTAAATAAAAAATTGTACAGTGGTTAAGGTGTTATGATACATTTGTCAAATTCCAGTAATTTATAGCCATTATCATGACTCGCTCATTCTGAGCTTGAAAAAGAACCAAAGTAGTAAAAAAGGTACTTTTAAATTTTTGACAGATCTAAATAATATATTTATGAAAAGATTAAAAAGATATAAGGAACACATTAATTATTTTAAGAGTAAATTAAACTGATACCCTAAGTTTTAATGAAATTACATAAATTATCCCTCACTTTTTTACACCTACACAAATCTCCCATAGTTTTATACTTTCATTACATTGATTTGTATATTAGTATAAAAATTATGGGAGGTTTATGTAGGTGTAAAAAGTGAGGGATAATTTGTGTAATTTCACTAAAACTCAGGGGTAAGGGTATCAGTGTAATTTACTCTTATTTTAATAATATCATAACAAAGTTATAATTTGATTTAGTAGGAGGAAAAAAATGAGTAGAGTGAAAGTGGAGAAAAGAAAGATAAGAAAATGGAGTGTTTTTTATTATATTACATGAAAGAAAATAAAAGGAAAAAATGCATCTTAGTAAATTGAAAAATCTCCATTAACAAAAAAGCAAGTCTTGAACAAAATAATTTCTAAAAGCAAGAAACAATTCAGGGTATGCGATAAGTAGAAACTAAGTTTTTCTTTTATTTTTTCCTTTTCACCTTTTCTCTCATATTTTCATGACAACCAAACGCATGTTAAAAATATTATATAATAAATAAAAATTGGAAATTATATATCACGCTTTGTAATTAAATATTAATAGTTAAATTGCTTTGGGTTGGTAATTAGTTGATTTACTACATGAATCACAAAAAGTATTTTTCCTTATTTCTTTTGACTTTTTAAAGTTTCAAGATCACCAAGGTAGTATCTTATTATCATTTTTTTAGGTATTACACATTTTTTATTCAATAAAATTAATTTTAAAAATGTACTTTATGAAATACGTTTGAGAGATATAATTAAATAAGTAAATATAAGAAGTAATATTCATAAATTTGAATATTTGAAAATTACGTGAGTGCAATATTATTTTATTTTTTAATATTCTCACTTTATGAATAGATAAAAATTATAAATAATGGTCAAAAAATTACTTTCAAACATTCCCCTTATACTTTTATTTTATATGTTGGTATAGAAGATATATAAACATAATCAATTAAAAATATTTAATTATATTTAAATTTATATATAATCTTTTATATTTCTATTTTTAATATGCAATAATATTTATTCCTTTTCATAAACATAATATGCAATATTTAATGGCATTCACGTAAATTTGGATGTTTATCAGTGTATGATTATTAATCTTTTAAACAGCAACCTTGAAGTAAATGTCTGGTTTGACTATTCACTAGTCTAATATATGTATAAGATATTTTTATTTAAATATGTATATTAATAAAAGGTTATTTTTCATAATTTTTTAAATACCCTTATTTAGTTTTGCTTCTTCATTAATGGTCTTACTGAAACAGAAAAATAGAGATGGTAAAATCTTTTAATATGTGTAAATGAGGAAAATGATAGAAACGCTGCATAGAAAATGTTAATGTCTTATTAAAACTATGGTACAAAAATTCTACATGTCCTAAGAAAAAAAATTGTTTTATGAAGATAACTAATAGTTACACGAGATAATTTTTCATTTCTATTTTGTCCTTATTAATAGTTTATATTTTCATATATATCTTATTCTCATTACTTATTTCTATAAAATTAGTTATACCATTATCATTAATAATATATCTATATGTTTTATTTTTAAATTTTAATCTATATTTATGTAAGTATTAATTCATGATAATATATATTTATTAATTACAAATGTAGGTTGGCAAGATAATGTTTATCAAAACTGTAGTTTGATATATATAACAAATATTAGTAATCTACAATAATATAATATGTTCTACCAAATAAAAATTCTGGACTCATGAACATTACAAGCCCATTGATGTGAATGGATTTTTAATTATTTTCATATGATAAACAAAATACATTTTTTAGGGACAAGATAGAATCACTTCAATTATATAATTATAGAGTGAAATATTCATGTACCATCAGTGTAAAGATTTATATACAATCATTATATCGTCTATAATTCATTTATATTATTTTTTGGAAGAGTCGCTGATAATTAAATATAAATAATAAGTGATGTAGTCAAAATATATAAAACTCATACATTTTTTTTCTTCATAATTACATTCATGTATATATAAATTAATTGACTACTATCAACATAGAAACCTGATAAAACAAATATAAATTAAACTAAAAATTAAAAACCTTGTCAATACTTTTTCATGTAACAAAAAAGAAATAAAGTTCAAGTTTTTCATGTTCATTCTTTACTTGTCATCTTGCCTGAGAAGCGTATGTCATATCTCTGTATCAAGTTGCCTTGGACGAAACTGTTACGTGTGAACTTATATTTTGGACTGTTTGGCTCCAAAGGTTCAAACTTTAGTTGACTACATTGGGAAATGCACAAATACTCTTAAATGCACTAAGTGGAGAACGGTGCTCTTTAACTTTGCATGCCAAATAATATTTATTCATTATTGAAAAAACAAAAAGAAATTGTCTATTGTGCTATGGCTGAATTGATGCATAGATTGGAATGACTTGGCCATAGTAAGTTTTTACTGTTTAGCAAATATTAGTACTACACTATTATGTTATAATGATTAAATTTCATTACAGTTGTAAAATTCTAATATCTATATACTACTAATATAATAATTTATATTATTTTATTTAAGCATCAATAAACAATACATATGACATAATAACAGCATGAAAAATCTTATATTGTTTTAGATATATTTTTTCCTCATAATATAATATTATAATAAATTGAAATATGAAATGAATGAGGATAAGACTCTTCTTTTTGAACAGGTGTTAGTTTAATTGATCCAGCTCATATTTAATGTGAGTTTGAATTCCTTAACATATCTTATATTGGTGGATAATTGACATTCTTCTATAAATATTCAAAAAAACTGCAGTGCTTACGTACCCTGCTCCAAATCAATAGCCAGCCTCACCTCACCTCACTTGAGATTTTGTTTAATAAAAAAAAAATGCGAACCTTCTTCCATTTTATTTTATCTTTCCAACACGTTTAGGATGATACCTCCTAATAATCTATTATAAGCATTAATGGCTTTATAACAAGATTGAATAATACCTCATGTGTTGTCTTATTTAATATGAATTCCCTCAAAGGGTATTTATACAATGTAACTTGACTCTCAAGCAAGTCAAGAACAAGAAGTTTAAATTTGGCAAAGATAACAAATTTCCTAACAGAATTAACTAACCACTAAAACGAAAAGAAAATAAGTTTATATGGTGAACTTAAAACTACCTGGTCTGATATAAAGCAATAGCTTGGCAAAACTAAGGAATCATGCAACTGGCCAAATGCTTGATGCTTAAGGCACAATCAATGTTGCTTGTCATTGGAGCAGCCGTGTTAGCCATAATGCCAACTTCCGGTGCTTCTATATTGGTCACATTATTTGTTCCTGGTTAGGTAGCTTGGTGCACGGTATTTAGCTTTGGCTTTGTATGCTTGTTGGTGTTGGATTCTAGTGCATCAGCCTTGACTCAAAAGATGTAGTTGCATAGAACTTGGCCTTGATTTACTGTAGTTAGTGCATATATTCAATACCCCCACAAGCTGAGGAGTATATGTTTATTACTCCAAGCTTGGAAAGTAGGTATGATAATGGAGTTGGATCAAGTGCATTGGTTAGGATGTCTACAATTTGCTATGTTGTTGAGATTGGTAGAAGTTGTAACACCGCGAATTTTACGATTTGGAATTATAAGATTTTATTAATATTTTTACTAATTATATATTCGAAAATGAATTTCTGGGAATTTTAGGTAAAGAATTAGACGAAACTCTAGTTGAGTTTTAGTCTTGAACTTTTATTTCCTATTTTATGGTAAATATTGGTAATTTTCGGAGACAGTCGGTTCTGAATCACTGTCGGGGCCGAAATCCACCCGGTACGGCTCAAAAAGTGGTTTTTGAGTTCCGTAACTCGGAATCGAATTCCGATCGCACCGTTGGCTTCGTAATCACATTTCGAGTCAAGATAGACCCTGAGCTGGTCCATATCTATTTTCTAAATATTTTTCACTCGGAATGCCGAAATTCGAAATTCTAATAGGATATTATGATCGGGTGATTTATAATATCCGATCGGGTATTAGCCGATAATACTCGAGCATGTTTATCGCACGTGTCCGCGAAGTGGTCGTTTCGCATTGGGATGCGAGATTTGCCTTTCCATAAAGCAAACCTCACATCACTTTAGCAAATCACTCAATCTCACCATTAGCCACCCTAGGAGAGCCCCCCTAGGAGATTTTCATGATTGCCTAGGAGGGAAATCAGATTTCTCTCTCCCCTTAAGCACTCCTCACTCCACACTTCTCCTACACTCTTCATTTGCAAAATTTTTGCAAAGAAGAGGTAAAAACACTCTCTTCAAGTTTTCTCTCATTTTTCTCATTTCTTCTTCCATCTTCAAACCTTGATCTCTCAACATTCAACCAATGGATGTTGATGAGATTTAAGTATGATGTTAATGAGCATGTCAAGAACATATTTAACCGTTGAAATTTTCTAAAACGCTTTCTAACTCATTTTCTCCTCAAAACCGAAAATGGTGGTGTTCTTGAACTTATGAAAATATTTTGTTGAAACCATGAACAACTTGTGTTCATGGAGTTATTATAATATTGTATTACATACTTTTTATTGTTTTAGCCAAAGGGGACGATGATAAAGTCAAAGGAACCTTTAGGAAAATGTTTTGGAAAAATGAGAATGTATGTATATTTCTATTTGTTTTTAGCCTTAAAACAATGGGTTGAAACAAGTTGGAAAAGTAGAAACTTTTGTTAAAAAGGATGTTAAAGTTTATGAGTACATGAATGTCTCATAAAACTCTTAAATGATACGTTAAATAACTTACTTTAAAGTGGTAAGATTATCAAAGAATGTCTTAAATCGGAATATGTAGTTTTACTAAAAATCGTATGTTTAAAATGAATGGAAATCGTGAACGGACTTTCGATGAAAAAGGATGGTCAAGAACATGTAATGTTTGATCGGATGGATGAAATGGATGTATGATCACGATGGAAAAAGAGAAATGATTTTAAGTATTTAGTAACGATTTTAGAAATATCGGAAACTAACGGATTGTTATTGTGGTAGTTACGAAGATTTCGGTGTTTGAACTTTGAAACCAAACCACCCTTAGCCGACAAGTTAAAGCACGCTTCACTAAGGTGAGAGAGAACACATCGTGACATAGTGGTGTCCGAATATGACACCCGGATCTCCTAAACCATCTCAAAGGTTTTGGAGTTAACTTGGGTTTTAAGAAACCCAATATTTTTATGTTTGGATGCTTTTGAATATATGTGATTGCTGAGGAAATCTGACTTTAAAATGTATGTTATGCTTTTGAATATATGTTATGTTTATATATGCAAATACCATGTTTACTCTTGAATTATAATGTTTGAATGATTATTATGGGAATGATATGTATGTGATAATTGTTAAATTCAAGGTTAAAAAACATGTGATATAAATGAGAAATATTTTCCTTGAGAAAAGTAATTAAAATGATATGCAGGCTCTGCTCGCTTGAGCGAGAAGTGTCTAGAGAAAACGAGTGTTTTGGCTCGGGGTGAGACAGCTCTTGCTTGAGCTAAAATAGGCACCAAGAGAACTGATTGTTTTCTCGCTTGAGCGAGAGGGCTCCATACAGATATGGCTTGTTTTTAAGTCGTATGAACGATAACTCTCATATATACAAGAGCCTAATGGCATGTTTGTCATCAAGAAGTTGTAAAGGTAAATAACTATATGAAATTGTTGAAAGTAATATAAGTAAGGAATTGCTTTGTTAAAGGCGAGGCCCGATGGTGTGATATTATGCCCACGCAGCGAGATCGTTTGACCGTAAGAGGCTTGGCTAGAGGAGTCGTCCAGGATGATTCAGCGATGGTTCGCAGTGGTGCTGAGAAGTATTATGTTGTGCCCATGCAGCGAGATCATCTGGCTGTAAGAGACTTGACTAGAAACCGTTCAGGATAATTCAGCGATGGTTCGTAGTGGTGCTGAGATTATTCTCTTTTTGTTTATATGTTAAGATCGCGACCCACTAGAAGCATTCCCGATGGGAGATGTCTTAGGATGGACAAATCGCTAGAAAAGATGGATTAAAAGACATAATTTGCTAATTTCAATTAGGGTGCATATCCAAGGTAAAAAATGAAGTAGTGGAGAGGAAATGTACGGGAGACGAATGAGCCCCGAGATGTTGAGAGGGACAGCGTTGGTGGCGGTGATTCATCAGCAAAGTCTTGAGGGAGAGTCTAGGTGAGACGAGTCCCATGTATTCCTGGATGAGGTATTCTGTTGGATCGGACAGTACTCACAGCACAAACTAGACGATCTCTGACAACCCTTCTTAGCAATTAGGATCGATGAGAGGGATGCCCATAAAGTGTTTGATACGATACCATCCTGAAATGGACAGTTCCGTTGGAACAAATCGGTCATATATCCTTACGATGAATAATTTTGGTGCGATCGAATCGGCTTGTTATGAGAACTGTACTATCGGTTATTTCTGAATAGTTATTGGGAGGATAAAGGAGTAAGGATGGTGGACTCATGCATCGCATTGCATACTTGATATTCTTCGATATTGATTCTAAATTCTCGAGTTTTATACTTCATTCATCGTTATTATTTGCTTGTATGATCACATGATATATATGTACTCGTGTGTTGTCTTCGTGTATTATTCCGTGTAATTCCACGATGTCGATGACAAGTTTTTCATATATATTTTACTCCCTCTCTTTTCTTCTGGTGTATTTGTATGCATGTTCAGATGGACCCATCAACACTGATTCGAGGTTATCACTTCATTATGTCCCAGGAGAGGACATGGAGTGTTGAGGGTAATCGTCACACTTACACAGGTCCTTGTGACCTGGAGCTGGATTGGGTAAGAAATAGCTTAGTTCTGCATCTTCCACCTTACTACGCAGTTCAGGAGGCATCATTCACTTTGCCCAACCGAAGACATGCAACCGCCAGACTTTCTGTACTAGCTGAAGCTCGAGGCGTACCAGAAGTTGTTAGGATCTGGCCCCAAACAAGATTCTCATCATCATGATCGGCGCCAAGAGAGACAGACAGAGCCATGCCAAGGGGGTACACCCCGTTCCCCTTGATGGATTGGGGAGTAGATGAAGTGGAGGAGGAGGAAGACAACAGTGACTGTGTAGAGCTTATCTGCGTAGAAGATTCAGTTAAGGTCCTTGAGATCTCTTCCGACTCGGAGGTGGAGGAAGACTCTAGCGAGGCTTTTAGGGCACCTCCGGTTTAGGAGGTTTCTCTTTTGTTTTGTTGTGATAAGAACCCCTGTGAGGTACTTTTTGTAATGCCAAAGCCCCGACATTATTTTCTTTGTATTTTCAGTTTTTTATTTGTGGCGGCGATGATTCGATTTCGCCCTATGAACAATTCTGTATTTATTCAAGAATTTTATGAATGAGAAGTATTCAAAAAAGAATTGTGTTCAATTAATTATCTTCAATGTATTAAGAATTTTATTTCCGCAAGGTTTGAAAATGTGACGTCTTGAAAATGGAATAAGGTAAAAGTGAAAATGATTTGTAAGTTATAGGTTACATAAAAGAGAAAAAAAAGGAAAGAAAAATTTACGCATTTTTCTAAGAGATTAAATATATTTAATATGAAATGATTTTTGGAGCATTACAAGAATCACTAAAAGCTTTTATTTGAATAGAGGAAGTTGTAGGATAGCAGACACCTTGGTTAGGGTTTCCTTTGATGTATCTCAGAATTCTGCTTAATGCTTTGAAATGGCAGGTTGTAGGATTAGCCATAAATTGACTTAGTTGTTGAACAACAAAATATATATCTAGCCTAGTATTTTTGAGGTATATAAGTCTTCCTAATAGTCTTCTATAGTCGGGTGGATCAGGGTAATGTGGTGTATCATCTTGATGAAATTTAGTGGTTTTGACAATAGGAGCAGGGGCATGTTTAGCAACCAAGAATCCAGTATCAGAGAGTATGTCCAGGGCATATTTTATTTGGCAAAGAGATATACCATATGAAGATCTAGCAACTTATAATCCTAGGAAATACTTTAAAACACCCAAGTCCTTAATTCTGAATCTTCTATCTAAGTAGGTCTTAAAAAATTCTATTTCTGTTTTATTATTGCCTACTAATACAACATCATCAACTTAGACAAGCAAGACTGTGAAAGAAGAACCTATGTTCTTAGTGAAGAGTGAGTGGTCATGATGAGATTGAGTGTATCCTAGGATTAAGAGTGATTCAGATAGCTTAGTGAACCACTGTCTCCTAGCCTGCTTTAGGCCATAAAGAGACTTTTGTAGTTTACAGACTTTGTTGGGATTATTGCATAGAACTCCTTGTTGGATGGTCATGTAAACAGTTTCTTTTAAGTCACCATGCATGAATACATTGTTGACATCTAATTGGTGGAAAATCCAATTCTTGGAAGAGGAAATAACAAAAAGAATTATTATTGTTGTAAACTTGACAATATGTGCAAATGTTTCTAAACAATCAATGCCTTCAGTTTGGTTAAACCCTTTGGCCACTAGTCTAGCTTTATACCTTTCTATTGAGCCATCAGACTTGTGAAAGTGCAAAGTGTCAAGATATCACTTAGCTTGCCTATGTTTTGATGAAGACAAAGGAATTAGTGAAAGCTTAAAGATAACTCAACAAATCAACATGTCAAAGATTCAAGAGCTTCATGTCTTGACTAGAGTTTTTTAGTCTAGGTTAGGTAAACCTAGATGCAAATCTCACAAGTTCTAAAAACTATCAAATCATTTGCATGAGACATGCCATCTAGATTATTAGATGTTCATGCATTAATCATACATGTTATTTGTGCATTTTAGGCATAACATAATGGTAAAACATGTATAGTTGATAAGCATAACATATAGGTAGTTTACCATTTAATATCTTAACTGAAAATATGTCAGTTAATTGATTAAGTAAGGCTTCAATCGATTAACGAGAAAATAATTTTAACAGTTTCAATAGATAACTGAAAAACGGATTTCAGTTATTCTCAAACAACTTGTTAATCGATTAACATGCAGCTTAAGCGATTAACTGGGCGTCTAACAACTTTTCTATATAAATTGTATTTTCAACAGATTTCATATACGAATTAGATCATTCATTCATTCAGTTTAGAATTACTAAGTTGCATATTTTCTTGTTCAATGTATGTCATATAGGCAGAGAGAATTGCATGTAAGATTAGAGTGAGATAGTATCATGCTTAGAGATTAACATGTCATCCATTCCATGTTATTAAATGTGTTCATCATTCTATCTTCTTCTTCCATGATTCTTTCATTACTTTTTAGAGATTTCTTAAGGGTAGAAATTATATGTTCTTCACGATTCTGATCTTATACATATTCTTGATAATTGTGAGATTTGTATAGGGTTTATAGTTTGTTCTTGATTGTAACATTTAAGCATTTTAGTGCTTCACATTACTCTATTTTTTGTGTATTTTTGTAATAAGGAAAGTCGTCTCTTGGCGTCGTACCACCAATGAGATACTTAGAGTCTTCACCAAGACTTAAAGGTCTTGAGTTTAGAACATAGTCTTGGTTGGGGCTAGATCGTAGGAAAGGTTTTTCTAGGCGATTGGTAAGGTCATACCAAGGTAGGGGTTCTGGTTATTCAAGAAGGTAGCGTTCAAGGTCTTGTAATCGGAACTGTGTATGTAAGATACATTGGCTTCAATTTTAGTGAAGAAAATCTCCCGAGATCGGAAGGGGAGGACTGGATGCAGTGTTGCAGTGGACCGCAAAACAAACCAGTATAAAAACTTGTTGCAAGTTGTTTCTTTCCCTTATCTTTTTACTATTTTAAAGTGTTTTTAATTGCCTATTTTAGCTGATAATTTGAATATTGTAAATATGCCATATAAATATCATTTCTGTTCAAATATATCTGCTATATCATTTCTGTATAATCTGTGAGTGGTTGTGCAATTGAACCATTCAACAACTGTTAATTCTATGCGACTTAATCGATGAAGGCAGTCTTTAATCGATTAACTGAGTGATTTTCCAGAATAGGGCTTTGGTGTGAATAGCGGTATTTGGGAACCGCGACACCTATTCAACCCCCATCTAGGTATATTCTGTCACTGATATCTAACAAGTGGTATCAGAGCTAGTACGACGTGCTAGCTCAACCGCATACGCGTGATCCTTAGAGGAAAACAAATAGGCTCCACCAACCCCTTTGGCGGTGATGGCTCATCCATTAACCGCCCTCCTGTATGTAGTGGCGAAGGATATGTCTACTGGAAAGTTTGCATGGAAATCTTTATAGAAGCCATTGACTCAGATATTTGGGAATCCGTAGTCAACAGGCCCTTCATTCCATAACATTTAGTGGACGATGAACCGAAAGATAAACCGAAAAGCCTATGGACCCATGATGAACGCAAAAAGGTTCAATATAACCTATATGCTAAAAACATCATCACATTGGTCCTATCTTATGATGATTTCTTTCGGGTGTCGCAGTGCCAAAGTGCAGAAGAAATGCGGGACATTTTACAAGTGATTCACGAAGGCACTAGCGAAGTCAAGCGTGTCAGGCTGAATGCCCTGACACATGAATATGAGTTTTTTAGTATGTTACCGAGTGAGTCTACCAGTGACATGCAAAAACGATTCACTCATATAGCTAACCATTTAGTTGCTTTAGATAAAAAATTTACCGAATGAGAGTTTACTAACAAAGTTTTACACTCTCTTGATAGGAGATGACAACCATAACAGCTATCGTGGAATCCAAGGATCTTCACTCCATGCCTTTGGCGACATTATTTGGAAAGCTTCAAGAGCATGAAATGGAGCTTGGAAGCCTGACTATGCATGAAGAATCAGATCAAAAAAATAAAAGTATATCTCTCAAGGCAACAACGTCTCAATCTACAGAAGAGAGAGAAGAAGATGAATCTGATTCAGACATGGATGATGAAACTTTGAGCCTTCTCGTATGCATATTCGCGAAATTCCTAAAGAAAGTAGGCATCAAATGTTTCCAAAATAAAGAAGCGCGCGAGTCGACCAGAAAAGGCAAGAGTAAAGAACGCTTCACCTGCCACGAGTGTGGTAAGCCAAGACATTAGAGGTTTCAATGTCCTACTTACCTCAAGAAGGTTGATTCAGATAAGAGCACTCCTCAGGACTTCAAGTCAAAGAAAGCCTATATAGCATGGGATGTAGCAGAGGAGGACATGCCATCTAGCACCTCAGATGAAGCGGAGACAGCCAAGCTATGCTTAATGAGAAGAACAGATGATGCTTGTTGCTCAAATTCGAAAGAGGTAAATAGTGAGGTATATTCTGACACCTCATCTACTTCATCTAATGATTCACCTCCTTATGAGGATTTGTATAATGCTTATGTCGAATTGCATGATGAGTTAAAGAAATTAGCTAGGACTAGTTCTGATAGAGAAAGAGTAATCCTTCTAAATGAACAAAAAATAGTTTCATTACAAAAATAATTAGATGAACTAAAACTAGAAAATGAAACATTAGATCTAATATATTCTTATAATACATGCAATTGCTCTAATGACAATTTATGTCAATCAACTGTGTGTGATTCTTGCGAGACTTTGAAAAATGAAAATTTGAGACTGAATGAAAAACTCACAAAACTCAGAGAGAGTCAAAACATGTTAGACACTATGCTTAGTCAAACCAGAAATGTTGGTGACTATACCGGGCTAGGATATATTCCCACTACGTGTAGGAGAAGACCATATAGGAGACTTATTAATCGGCCTAATAAGAAATATTTTAATAAAAAGGTTCCTACATGCTTTTTTTGTGGCACTCATGGCCACACTTCCTACTCTTGTTATATTAGAAAATATGGTATACCTAGTGGCGTGTATGTATGGATGAAAAAGGGAGATAACTCCCTAGTTACTAACAGAAAAGACCCAACATAGCTTGGGTACCTGAAAAAGGCAAGTGATCTATGTTTTGCAGGTATGTCTACGAGCACATGGACAACATTGGTATCTTGATAGTGGATGCTCGAGACATATGACGAGTGATAGATCAAAATTGCTAGATTTATCCTTGCAAGAAAAAGAGTTTGTCACGTATGGAGACAACAACAAAGGAAAGATACTTGGAACCAGAACGATTGGCAACTCAAATCAGGCAGTGATCGAAAATGTGTTATATGTTGAAGGCTTGGAACACAATCTCTTAAGTATCAATCAACTATGCGATAAATGTAACCGTGTATCTTTTGATTCTAAGTGTTGTATAATTCGTGACAATATATCTAATAAAGTTAAGTTTGTCGGATATCGTATAAATAATATCTATATGATTAATCTGGAGGATGTTACTACTCTATTCTCAAAATGTTTTATATCTAAAGAGGATGACATCTGGCTTTGGCATAGGCGCATCGCTCATATTCATGTAGAACATGTAGATAAATTGTCTAAAAATAATTAGGTTGATGGGCTATCAAAACTTGATTTTAAAATCAGGAAACTTGTGACACTTGTCAAAGATGTAAACAAGTTAAAAACTCTTTTAGTAAAAAGAATGTGATATCCACAACAAGACCTTTGGAGCTTCTCCATATGGACTTGTTTGGACAATCACAGGTTATTAGTTTTGGTGGTAGTTTTTATGCTTTAGTGATCGTTGATGATTTCTCTAGATTTTCGTGAACATTATTTCTATCATCCAAGAGCAATGCTTTCAAGTATTTCAAAAACCTTGTCAAACAAATCCAAAATCAGTTTAACCATAAATAGTACATATTCGATCCGATCATGGTGGCGAATTTGAAAACCATCTATTTGATAAATTTTGTGATAATTATGGTATTTTGCATCAATTTTCGGCCCTTCATACCCCTCAACAAAATGGAGTTGTTGAGAGGAAGAATCGAGTCTTAGAGGAGCTTGCTAGAACCATGCTAAACGAAAGCAAGGTTCCTAAATATTTTTGGGCTGATGGAGTGCATACAACTTGGTATGTGATTAACCGTATACTCTTAAGGCCAACTTTTTCAAAAACACCTTATGAACTTTTAAAAGGTCGAAAACCTAATATTGCTCATTTTCATGCTTTTGGTTGTAAATGTTTTATATTAAATAATGGAAAGAGAGCTTTATGTAAATTTGATTCAAAAGTTGATAAAGGTATATTTTTGGGGTATGCATTGCATAGTAAAGCTTATCAAGTCTTTAATAAATATTCAATGCACGTAGAAGAGTTTGTGCATGTCCATTTTGACGAATCTTCTCCAAAAGAGAAGAAAAAGGTATTTTATGATGATGTTGCAGGTGCTTTAGAAAAAGCATACTCTAAGGACATGAATCAAGACAAAGAATAAGAAGCAGATCAAATTGTCCAAGATGAGCATCAGGACCTGCCGATCGCGTGGAAGACCAAGAAGGATTATCCACTCGACAAAGTGATAGGTGATATAACTACGGGGGTGGTAACCCGTAGCTCTTTATGAAAGTTTTGTAACTTTGTTGCTTTTGTATCTCAAATCGAGCCTAAGACCATCGATGAGGCCATTGAGGATGTGCACTAGGGTATAGCTATGCAAGAAGAGCTAACCAAGTTTGAGCGTAATAATGTATAGGACTTGGTCCCTAAATCTAAAGAACATCCAATGATTGGTATTAGATGGGTGTTTTGTAACAAATTAGATGAATCAGACTTGATTATAAGAAATAAAGCATGCTTAGAGGCCAAAGGCTACAATCAGGAGGATGACATCGATTATGATGAGACCTATGCTCCTGTAGCTAGATTAGAGGCCATTAGGATGCTTCTATCCTTTGCATCAACTATGAATTTTAAGCTCTTCCAAATGGATGTCAAGAGCGCCTTCTTGAATGGCTACATTCAAGAGGAGGTATATGAAGATCAACCTCCCGACTTTGAAAATTTTAAATATCCTAACCATGTATATAAACTCAAAAGGGCACTTTATGGCCTTAAACAAGCTCCTAGAGCTTGGTATGATAGATTGAGTTCTTTCCTTTTGAAAAAAGGGTTCGTGAGGGGTATGGTTGATACTACCCTCTTTATTCGTAGATTAGATAATCATGTATTATTAGTTCAAATATATGTTGATGATATAATCTTCGGATCTACTAATGACATTCTTTATAAAGAATTTTCTGAGATGATGTAGGGTGAGTTTGAGATGTCGATGACAGGTGAACTGACCTTCTTTCTTGGGCTTCAAATCAAACAAATGGAAAGTGGCATCTTCATTCATCAATCGAAATACTGCAAGTAGTTATTGAAGAAGTTCGATATGGAAAAGTGTAAAGAGGCTTCAACACCTATGGTGTTTGAATGCTATCTAGACAAAGATGAAAAGGAAAAAACGATCGATGTAACCAAGTATCGTGGGATTATCAGCTCATTATTATACTTAACTGTGAGTCGCCCCGATATTATGTTTAGTGTTTGTATATGTGCTAGATTTCAAGCATTTCCTCAAGATTCACATTATACTGTTGTTAAACGCATCATGAGATATTTAAAAAGAACAATTAATATGGGAATATGGTGGGGATGCCTCATTATCCTTGGTAGGGTATTCCGATTCCGATTTTGCGGGATGCAAGTTACATCAGAAGAGAACTACTGGGACTTGTCATTTACTAGGCAGTTTCCTAGTTGCATGGCATAGTAAAATGCAAGCGTGTGTTGCTTTGTCCACCACCGAAGCGGAATACATTGTTGTCGGTGTGTGTTGTGCTCAAATCCTATGGATGAAGCTGCAACATAAGGACTTTGGACTAAATCTAGAAACGATCCCTATAAAATGTGATAATACAAGTGCCATAAACCTTTCCAAGAATCCCGTTTTGCATTCTAGAACCAAGCATATAGAAATTAGACATCATTTCTTGCGTGACCATGTACAAAAAGGCAATTGTGTGCTTGAATTTGTTGAAACTACTAAGCAATTGGCTGATATTTTCACCAAGCCCCTCTCACGAGATACTTTCTATGTTCTTCGAAGAGAACTTGGAATCCTTGATCAAAATTATCTTGTTTAAAATCGTCTAAAACTTTATTATGTGCTTCACATGATGTCTTATATGCTTCAAAATGTATATTTTTTGTGAATGCATTATATTCCTATTATGACTCATGATCTTGTATGATAAGCTGTAAATGTATATGTGTTTGAGTAACAATAGCTTGATATATGTTAGAAATCTATGCATGTTTTTAAAACCCAAAAACCTCTTAATTCTACAAATCTGATGTCAGTTAATCGATTAACCATATCTTTTAATCGATTAAAATGAGTTCCAGTAGCGAACATTTTATTTTTCAAAATAGTTAATCGATTAACGTCCTACTTTAATCGATTACCTGAGCTCATTCCTTTGAAAATCTGGAATTTTTAACTATAATTAATCGATTAAATACACCTCTTAATCGATTAACGGTAACAAATAAATTAGAATCAGTAGCGTTTTTGTCATTTTTTTTCAAACCCTTTCTTCCTCTTTTCTCTGAAAATCTGAAAAGCAAACGACAAAATTCGATTTCTTAGCTTAAAGAAGAATTAAACCTCACCTTTACCCATATTGCACCTCAATTAATCCCATCTTTCTCTCAAATCTTCCAAGGAATCTCATTCCCAATTCCAAACCCTAAGTTAGGTTCCCTCCCTTAACCTTTTTCTCCTCTCATTTCACTCACGGTTTTTGGCTTCAAAATGGAAAGAGGTCGTTCGAAGAGGTTCAAGAAAACTGCTCATCGCATTCGTAAGCATCCTACCGCTTCATCTTCAAATCCGAATATGAGGCAAGATCAAGGAGATCCTTACTACTCTCTCATTCTTCAGGAGACTCAGTTGTCCAAGTTTCAGGGAAGGAAACCCACTTACATCAGGTATGTTGATCTAACCTGGATGGCAGAACAAGATTTTGAGTTTCCGCAAGGTATGCAAGCTTAGGGAGCTGTGATGTTTCTGGAATTAACGGGAAATATGTACCCGCACTGATTAGAGAATTTTATGCCAACTTCCGATATAAGGATGAAAAATATTGGTCGATGATTTCTGAAAATTTATTTGAGTTGGATAGTGATATTTTCATGAATGTGGGTGACTTATCCACAAATGGTGCTAGCCTAGGTGATTGTGAATGGCTTAAGGATTTCGATGCTGCTGAGGTTTACAAATCATATATGAGAGGTCCCCATTTGTATATCCAGGAGAAATGACTAAAGTTGGTTCATTATCTGTAGAGAATAGATTGCTTCACTATCTGATTGCGTACATCTTGATTCAGAGGAACACAAATCAGGTACAACCTAGTGTTAATGATATGAAATTGATGTATGTTGTGAAGGAAAGTATTATGATTAATTGACCTGAAGATATCCTGAAGGTCATGTATAATGTCTCTACCTCGCAATCCAAGTTGATGTCCTACAATGTATTCATCTCGAGGATTATTGATTATCTACATATTGATGTATCTGACACCATCGTTACAAGGACTTCTGAAAAAGATCACCTTGTTGGTGAAATCTTAATCCACAAAATGGGTATCTACAAGTATGTAAGTACTTGACAATAACAAGAGGATTTTACTAATGCTAATGTGGATGTATCTGATGATGAAGATCAGACTGTACCAGATCAGCCTAATACAGGAACTCAGGGGGAGCAAACTGGAAATGCGCCATAGGAATCATCATTTGGATTAGCTCAGCCGGATGCTATGGAGCAAAGGTTGAATGATAGAATGGATCTATATTTTCAGTCTCTGAAAGACTCTTACCATGCAGATTTGGAGCATTTTGAGGAACGTCAGGTCGTCTACATTGATAACCACTATCAGGCTATGAGGAGCTTTGTAAAGAACACTGTTGAGGCACAAAACGAGAGATTTAGTGTAGAATTTGAGAAGCTGAGATTTCTCATCAAGGGTGATAGTAGTATGACCACTCCTGATGACAGAGACCTTCCTCCACATCCCTAGATTAGAAAACCTTAGACCCTAGGATTGCCTTAGGCTTAGTTCTTCTATATGGCTAATTTTGAGGATCATTGCTGCTTTGTATTTTTTAGACATATTTTCTCTTTGCTTTCTGGATTGTAACTCTAGCTATCTACTTTTGCTGCAATATTATGACTTTATATGCATGCCATTTGAACTTAAATCGTTTCTATTTTAGTTTCAGTTTGCTTACATAACATACTTATATATGTCAAATATAGTATGAATACATGTTTAATGGTTCTTGATCATGTTTGGTTATATGTATCTCCTATGTTTGATTGAGCCTACTGTTTGAATGTTATAATATAAATGCTTAATCATTCCATACTTGATTAGTTCTTGTATAACCTTCCATGCCATTAAATTTGTCCTATTACTGTATTCTGTTGTTTTAATCGATTAAATGCTAATCAATATGTGCATGTGCTCAATTTTTTCATCAACTGATTGATTAATTACATTCCTAATATTAATTGTTTAATTATAGTTTGAGTTCACTACATATATCTTCTTACTTTTGACCAAAATTCATTTAGTTTGTCTTTTTGATAATGTCAAAAGGGGGAGAAAGGTTGCTTTATTGTTTGATGTGTGCAGGTTGTAAATAATATTCAGCTTCTGTTATCTAGCTATGCGCTTTAACTTTGAAATCAACAACCATGCATTCTATGACCATCTTCAAGCTATGCATCAAAACAAAATTTGGTGCTGAGTTTGTCATCATCCAAAAAAGGGATATTGAAAGTGCAAAGTGTCAAGATAACACTTAGCTTGCCTATGTTTTGGTGAAGATAAAGGAATTAGTGAAAGCTTAAAGATAACTCAACAAATCAACATGCCAAAGATTCAAGAGCTTCATGTCTAGACTAGAGTCTTATATATGTGTCTTAGTTTTTGAGTCTATGATAGGTAAATCTAGATGGAAATCTCACAAGTTCTAGAAACTATCATATCATTTGCATGAGATATGCCATCTAGATTATTATATGTTAATGCATTAATCATACATGTTTTTTGTGTATTTTAGGTATAACATAATGGTAAAACATGTATAGTTGATAAGCATAACATATAGATAGTTTACCATTTAATATCTTAACTGAAAATATGCCACTTAATCGATTAAGTAAGGCTTCAATCGATTAACGAGAAAACAGTTTTAACAGTTTCAACAGATAACTGAAAAACGGATTTCAGTTATTCTCAAATAGCCCAAGACTCTGTGTCGTATCACCAACAAGATACAGAGAGTCTTCACCAAGACTAGGAGGTTTTGAGTTTAGAACATACTCTTGGCTGGGGCTAGATCGTAGGAAAGGTTTTCCTAGTCGATTAGTAAGGTCAAACCAAGGTAGGGGTTCTGTGAATTCAAGAAGGTAGCGTTCAAGGTCTTGTAATTGGAAGTGTGTATGTAAGATACATTGGCTTCAATTTTAGTGAAGAAAATCTCCCGAGATCGGAAGAGGAGGACTGGATGTAGTTTTACAGTGGACCGCAAAACAAACCAGTATAAAAACCTTGTTGGAGGTTGTTTCTTTCCCTTATCTCTTTATTCTTTTAAAGTGTTTTTAATTGCCCATTTTAGTTGATAATTTGAATATTGTAAATCTGCCATATAAAGATCATTTATGTTCAAATATATCTGCTGTATCATTTCTGTATAATCTGTGAGTAGCTGTGCAGTCGAGCCATTCAACAACAGTTAATTATGTGCGACTTAATCGATTAACTGGGTGATTTTCTAGAATTGGGCTTTGGTACGAATAGCGGTATTTGGGAACCGCGACACCTATTCAGCCCCCCCCCCCCTTCTAGGTGCATTCTATCATTGATACCTAACAACTTGAACTTAATCTTGTAGACCCATTTGCAGCCGATAGGTTTCTTATTTGGAGGTAAGTCAACTCTCTCCCAAGTGTTGTTTAACTCTAGAGCATTAAGCTCATCTCGCATAGCATTAATCCAATGAGTGGATGTGATGGCTTGTTTATATGTCTTAGGCTCATTCTTGGTTGTAATTGAAAGGGTCTGATTTAGGTGAGTAGTAGATGATTTGTTATAGGATATGACAAAAGATAAGGGGTGATAGACACCTATTGGTTGTTGCTGGTCATGAGAATTAATGAGGTTACAATGGAATTCTTGGCAGTACTTAGGTGGCTGCCTTAATCTACTTGATTTTCTAGAATCTTGGTTAGAGGCAAAGAGAGATAGATTGTTGTTAGATGTAAGGCTAGTGCCTCAATGACAAGGGCATATTGATGATCCTCATTATTGGTAATAGTAAGTTTAGGTACAATAATATTATTCTTCCTAGAAATATGGTATTCAAGGAAGGAGCTATCTAAATCAGTGACTTGACTTATAGGCTGTTGAGGTTCATTGGTGGCGTAGGGAAAGATGTACTCATAGAAGATAACATGTCTTGATAGAAAAATCTCACTAGTTTTTAAGCCAAATAGGACATACCCTTTTGTCTCAGACTTGTGTCCAAGAAAAATACATTTTCTAGCTCTAGGGTCAAGTTGGCTCCTTTGATGTGTAAGTTTAAAGGCATAACAATGACAACCAAACACTTTAGTTTCAAGTAGGCTAGACAGTTTGTCATAGAGTAATTCATAAGTAGTCTTGTGTCCTAGGATAGGGTTGAGATTCTATTTATGAGGTATGTAGCATGTTGAACAACATAGGACCAAAAAATGTTGGGTAAAGTGGATTGAAATAGGAGGGTCCTAGTAGTGTTTAACATGTGCTTGTGTTTCCTTTCCACGATAGAGTTTTGTTGTGGAGTCTCAACATAGGATGTCTGATGCAGAATCCCAAGCTCATCGTAATAGCTAGGCATACTGAACTCAATGCCATTGTTAGTCCTGATGCATTTGATAGTTTTGTCAAATTGAGTTCGAGCCAGTTTGACGAAATTATGTACTAAGGCTCTAGTGTCCCCTTTGGTTTTCATGAGGAACAACCAGATATACTTTGAGTGGTCATCTATGACAGTAAGGAAATACTTGTGGCCATGGATAGAGGTTTGGGACAAAGGTCCCCATATATCCATGTGAACTAAGTCAAATATGTTAGGACTTCTATGCATTCTATTTGGGAATGGGAGTTTGGTTTACTTTCCTAGGTGGAAATAATCACAAACAATAGTAGAATTATATTTCTCATAGGTATATCTCTTACAAATGTTATTCAAGACAACAATAGAAGGATGACCTAATCTAAAGTTCCACAAATCAAAGAAAGGCATAGTAGACATAGCATTGACATTATGTTCATATACAACATTATTTTCTATGTTTCTCCTAATCATGTACAAGCAGTTTGTCACTTCTACATGTCCAATCGTCTTCAATATAGTCATGTCTTGAATTATGCATTGTGAGTCATGAAAAGTTAGTTTGTAGTGCATAGATTTAGTGAGTCTTGAATGTGAACTCAAGTATGTACAAGACATTGTGTAGGGTTATCTTATCTGATAAGATAACATTTCTTGAGTATTTTGCCAAGGTAGTGGATCCATTTGGAAAATTAATTGTGATAGGCCTTACAACATATAAGGCACTTAAACAACTTTGGTCAGGGCACACATGGTCAGTCTTCCCTGTATCCAAGACCCAATGAGAATTGTTGTTACCTATTACTTCTTGCTTTTCTTGAGTGTCTTGGGAGTGAGAAGATTGTGTGAAGCAAAGTTGGTTTACATTATGGCTTGTGTTGCCTGCTCCAACACTTTCTAGTAGTGATGCAAGTTGTGCATATTGTTCAGGTCCTAAATTGTATATGTTGTTGTTGCATTGTGTCTCTAAGGTAGCCTTCTTGGAAGTAGGAAGGCTTATTGTTGTGCTATTGATTGAACCAGATGACTGTTTAGGCTTGTCTTGTTGTGGATTTGGTGGAAATCCATGCTTAAAATAGCATATTTCCACTATATGCCCATCTTTGTTACATTAGGTACATATCTTGATTGCATTAGTCTTGTTGTTGTATGATCTAGCAGACCCTCTTCATCGACCTTGTCCATATCCTAATCTTCCTAGATTTTTCCTTTGTATCCATGATTGATTCTGATTGTTGTATGCCATTTGCTGCCTTGGAGTTGTTGAATTGAAAAAAACCTTAGCATCCAAGTCAACGATTCTAATTGTCCCTCTTGTTGTAGCAGTAGTGCAAAAAGTTTTGTTTATTGATGGAAATGGATCCATCAGTAAAATTTGCATCCTTGTTTTGCTAAAGGTCTCATTCAACCCCTTTAGGAAACACAAAACATATTCATTGTCCCTATATGATTTCATTCTATCAAGGATTTCACATGTGCATTTGGATTTGCAGAAGCAGGAATGGAGTGGCCTTAGAGCTTCAAGGTCCTCCTATTGAGTTTTCAAATTTGGTGTAGTAAGTGGAGATGCTTTTGTCACCTTGTTTGATAGAGTGCAGGTCTTGTAAAAGATCAGAAATGTGAAAATAATTGCCTTTGGTGAATCTTTCTCTTAAGTCTTGCCATAGTTCATTGGCATTTTCAATGTACACTGTACTTTGTGAAATTTCAGTAGAAAGGCATCTTATTACCATTGTGTTGCAACGTTCCCAAAGATCAAGGTTTGGATGTTCTTGATCTGGTGCTTGTATGGTGGCATCGACAAATTTGTATTTGTTTTTGGAATGCAATGCTCTTCTCATTGTCATGCTCCATGCATGATAGTTGGTACCATCTAGTAAAGGAGTGACAAGAATGGCTCATGGGTTTTCTCTAGGATGTAGGTAGTATGGGCTTTGGATATCGTTGTTGATGGATGTAGCTTGATTTTCTTGTTGTTGATGGATGTAGCTTGATTTTCTTGTTGTTGATGAATGCTTGAAGAATCAGTCAGGGCGCTCTAGACAGTGATAGATCAGAATTTGAAACTTATTTAATATAACAAGATTGAATAATATCTCATGTGTTTTCTTATTTAATATGAATCCCCTCAATAAGTATTTATACAAAGTAATTTGACTCCCAAGCAAGCCAGAAACAAAAAGTTTAAACTTGGCAAAGATAACAAATTTCCTAACACAATTAACTAACCACTAAAACAAAAAGAAAAGAAATTTATATGCCATGAGAAAAGAAAGTAACACCATGTTTTTCCGAGCACGTTTAATTAAGTAATTAATTGTTAATGAATTAATTATAAAATTAATCACTAATGTTTTAGGTTAAACCTCAGTTGAGTTTTAGTCTTGTATTATAATATTCTTGCTTGCCCTATTTTTTCAAGATATTTGGAGAATAAAAGTTTCTGAGACGATTTTAGGTCGTTATATCGAGTTTTTGCCCAGTTTTTTAGTTTTGTTACTCGAAATCGAATTCTGGTTTCTCCGTTGGCTTAGAAATATTATTTCTAGTCAAAATAGACGCCAAGTTTGTCTGTAACTCGTCTCTAGGTATTTTCACCTTGAAATTTAAGTTTCGTCGTTCCGGGCAAAAAACCTAAATAGGTAGATTGTATATTTCCGGACGAAGTTACCCGGTAATACTCGGGCTCGACTTCAATTTCGAAATCACGTCACATCAATCAAGTACGAGAATTAATTACATCATGGGTCAATGGCTTGTCAAACAAGCGAAGTCAAAGCTTCCATAATCCCCTAAATCACTCACCAAATCTCCTCACTCCACTACAATTAGACACATCACCTAAGCTAGCCTAAAGCTAGATTGTCTCTCATTAATTTTCATATTTGAGAGAGGGTGAGGCTTATACCTTACCCCATCCTCTCATTTTTACACTAATTCTCGTAAAGAAAGTTAAGGTATTCTTTCTCTTTTTCTCTTCTCCATTTTTCTCCACACACACCATGAGAAAATCATGATCTCTTAGTATATTATTCATGGAGTTGAGTTTATGTTTCTTTTATTTAAATATTTTGTAAGTCGTGACTAAAGGGGATGATAATGAAATCATATGAACCTTTGTGTAGTTTTTGAGTTATGTAAAACTTAAAATTTATTCCTTGTTCTTTCATGGAAAAACTATATCGTTGGACAAGGTTAGATGAGTTTATTTTCTTTAGAATTATTGGAAATTATTGTTAGTATTTGAATGTGTTTAAAGGTGATGATTTGAACATCAAAGGAACTTTTATTGTGTTTAAGATAAGTTTATGTCTATTCTTGAAAGTTCAAAATGTTTATGAGTTTTTTGTTGAAAAAAATTCTTTTTTAAAAGGTATTTTGTGTAAAAGGATATTTAGCATATGTTATTCTTTGATTTCCAAGTTAAAGTAATGATTTAGGATAAAAGATGATTTATTAAAGTCTTGACTTCATAAACTTAAAGTGTTATGAAGTTTTAGATAGTAAAGTAGTAAAAGTGTTAACTTATGATTTATAGTTCATGACTATGAAATCAACACCTATTAACCCTATAGGTTATCCTAAAATTTGGAGGTGTTGAGATGATCATGAAATTAGTTGTGTTGGGTATTAAGAAAGGTTGTACTTAATCAATTGTTTGTTTGTTTTTTTTTTTGATTAAGTACAACAATATTTCTTATGCTGAATTATGTTAGATTATGTATGAAGATGCCATGATTATTCATGTTTAATTTGCTCGAATAAATGTTCTAAGAATTATATGTATGAGATAATTGTTAAATTCAAGGCTTAAAAAACATGTCTTATAAATGAGAAAACTTTTCATTGAGAAAAGAAATTTAACTAAGTTTCAGGCTTTTCTCCCTTGAGCAAGAAGTGTCCAGAGAAAACGAGTTTTCTCACTTGGGTGAGATAGCTCTCGCCTGAGCTGAAATATGCGAAAGAAAACTAGTTGTTTTCTTGCTTAAGCGAGACAACTCTCGCTTGAGCCATAAGTGCCTTATAAAAATGGTGATTCCCTCGCTTGAGTAAGACAGCTCTCGCTTGAGTGACAGAGCTCCATACAGAAAAGACTTCTCAAGTCGTCTGAACGATAAATCTCACATGTGCGAGAGTCTAATGGCATTTTTGCCATCAAGAATTCATTCACTTCCAATCTTATTCAATGAAACCTAAAACACTTTTATTGGAGACAATGTTCTTTCAATAAGTAAATGTTGTAAAGATGAATAATTATATGAAACTCTTGGAAACGATACAAAGAAGAGTTGCCATATCTAAAGTGATGTATGTAAGGAATTTCATGGTTAAGGACGAGGCCCGCAAGTGTTATATTATGCCCATGCAGTTAGATCGTCTAACCGTAAGAGACTTGGCTTGAGAGTCGTCCAGGGTGATTCAACGATGGTTCGTAGTGGTGCTGAGAAGTATTATATGCCCAAGCAGCGAGATCGTCTGACCGTAAGAGGCTTGGCTTGAGAGTCGTCCAGGGTGATTCAGCGATGGTTCGTAGTGGTGCTGCGGTTTATTCTCTGTGGTTTAAATGTTAAGATCGGGTCCCACTAGAAGCATTCCCGATGGGAGATGTCTTAGGATGGGTAGATCGTTCTAAAAATGGATTAAAAGATTTAATTTGCTAACTTCGGTTAGTGTGCATATTCATTGTGAATAATGAAGTACTGGAGAGGAAATTTACGGGAGACGAACGAGTCTCGAGATGTTGAGAGGGACGGTGATGGCGGTGATTCGTCAGCAAAGTCTTGAGGGAGAGTCTAGGTGAGATGAGTCCTGTGTATTCCTGGATGAGGTATTATGTTGGATCGGACAGTGCTCAGCGCAAACTAGACGATCTCTGACAATCCCTCTTTGCAATCAGGATCGATGAGAGGGATGCCTAGAAAATGTTTGATACGACACCATCCTGAAATGGACAGTTCCATTGGAACAGATCAATCATATATTTTTATCCTTGCGAGGAATAAGTTTTGATGCGATCAAATCAGTTTGTTACGGAACCTGTACTCTCGGTTATTTCTGAATAGTTATTGGGACGATAATGATGTAAGGATGGTGGACATATGCATAGCATGCATACATGGTATTTATCGATATTGATTCTAAAATCATAAGTTTTATACTTCATTCAGCATTAATATATGCGGGTATGATCATATGATATATTTGTACTTGTTCTTTGTCTTGGGTTCTGTATAATTCCACGACGTCAATGATAAGTTTTTCATTAGATGTTTTACTCCCTCTCTTTCTTTCTGGTGTACTCGTATACATCCACGTTTAGATGGACATATCAGCGATGATCAGGGGCTACCGCTTTACCATGTCCCAAAATGGGGCATGGAGCGTTGAAGGAAATAGATACACCGACACTGGTCCCTACAACCTGGAATTGGATCTCGTATGTGATGGCTCTGTGTTGCATCTCCCAGCATATTACGCAATTCGGAAAGCATCATTCACCCTACCAGAGCAAAGGTCCATACCTGCCGGTCCAACTACACCATCTAAGGGACGAGGCAGATTGGAGGTTGTTAGGACATGACCCCAACCGGGATTCTCAACTACCGACTCAACGCCAAGAGGGACAGAAGAAGCAGGCATGGCTACTTCATCGGGGCCTAGGATTGGACAGCAAATGAGGTGGTGGAGGACGAGGACTTGTAGAGTTAATTTTCATAGAGGATTCAGTAGAGGTTATAGAGATCTCTTCAGACTCGGAGATCAAGAAAGACCTGAGTGAGGTTTCCAGTGCACCACCGGTCTAGGAGCTCCTTTCTTTCTTTTGAAAGGGACCTGTGTAGGGTCCTTTTGTAATGCCAACGCCCTCAACATTATTTTATTTTTATTTGTATTTTTAGTCTTTGTTAGGGGTGAAGAATAGACTTCGCCTTGTGTTTTTTAAACTATTATGTACATATTAAAAATTCAAGAATTGATTAATGAGAAGTATTCAGAAAAGAATTGTATTTCATTCAATTACATTTTAATTATTAAGAAATTATTTCCGCAAAGGTTTGAAAATGTGACGTCTTGAAAGACAATAGATAAAATGAAAAAAATAATTTGTAAGTTATATGTTACATAAAAGAAGAAAAAAAAAGAAAATATTTTGTTTACCCATTTTTCCAAGAGATTAAATATAGTAATTATGAAATGATTTTCAGGGCGTTACATGTCACTCCATGTGTCATGAGTTGTGATTGGTTGAAAAAATATATTTTAAGTTAAAAATTTAATTATTAATCATTTTTCTAACAAATTACAACTTATGACACATGAAATAACATAATATTGTGAAATAGAAGATGTCATCCCATTAATATGAAACATTTGATGTGTATATTAGTCATTTCACCAATAGAGATTAATACCAAAATTTTGGAATGTAAAAAGACCAAAACCCTTAAAAATGATCTATATGGACTATATACAAAATTTGGTAAACTTTTCAAAACTAAAATCTATTTAATTCAAATATTAATAATATTATAATGATTTTTTTTAACTAAGTATAATTTTTCACCCAATCATAAAAAATTAATTTCTTTTAAGATATATAATTTTCCCTTCTTTCAAATGTTGTTACCAAGAATAAAATCTTAATACTTAATATTTGTCCATTCACAACACATTAAAATCTAACATGACCTTACACTTATAGAAAAAATTCTTATTGATTTAAGATCTTTTATTATCACTCCTGTTTATTGTCAACCTACATTTTTCATTTAATAAATTTTATATTCTACATTAATATTTTCATCTACAAAAGTTATATTGTGAACACTCAATTTTGTCCTACTCATTTCTTTTATCTTTTGTATGAAACTCAATAAAATAGAATATCATTCATTGATTTGTGAGAATTGTTAGCTATGAGTGATTAGTGCCAAAAAATCAACTGTACCTCTTAATTTGAGTTAATTACAACATCTATGCTACCACGGCATTAGTAATTCACACACCCAGTGGTTAAAATAAATTTCAAGTGCATAGTTTTGTCAATATGCTAGTTTATGGCCATGATATTATTAAAGCCAAAATCAGGTAAATCACCAACGGAAGAGAAGATTAACCACATAGTTGATACCACATAGGCTATACAACATTTATTACATTTCATTATACATTATCAACAAAGTTCTATACAGGCCAATGGCTTTGCGGTGCTGCCTGACATGGGGAAACCCTAAGGAGCTTGATACTTAGGACATTTGACATTAATAAAAAGTATGTTGTCCAAGACATCCCTGATCATGGAACATTTGCCTAAATTCAGAAATTCAGAAACTCCACAATCAGTCAAAAGTGTGACGTTATGCTAGAATAAAAGGAAATAGTACTACATATCACACCTCTTCGATGTACAGACCTAAGATGAATGGAGCGATTGAAGCGGTAAATAAAAATATAAAGAAAATAGTCCATAAAATGGTGGTGACCTACCAAGATTGGTATGACATGTTATCATTTGCCCTTCATGGCTATCGAAGTTTTGTTCGTACATCAACAGGGGCGACACCTTACTCTTTTGTTTATGGAATGGAAGTAGTATTGTCGATAGAAATTGAAATTCCATCATTGAGAGTGCTTGCTGAGGCAGAATTGGAAGAGGCGGAATGGGTTCAAGCTCGACATGACCAGTTGAATCTTGTCGAAGGAAAAAGGTTGGCCGCTATATATCATGGCAACTATATCAGAGAAGGATCATGAGGGCTCATGGTAAAAAAAATATGCCCCTGAATGTTCAAGGAAGGCGATCTAGTGCTCAAGAAGATTTTACCTATTCAGAAAGACCACCGTGGAGAGTGGACACCCAACTATGAAGGTCCATATGTAGTGAAGAAAGCTTGCTCATGAAGAGCTCTCATTCTGATCAACATGGATAGAGAAGACCTTCGTCTTTCTAGGAATTCTGATGCAGTGAAAAAGTACTATGTTTGAGGCGACTTCCCAACAAAAGAAGAAGAAAAAGCCAAAAAAAATAAATCTCAATTTCTTAGGAATGTTTGCGTAATGATCATAGTCAAAAAAAATTTAAAACATTTGCATGCATGAAGAATGATGTAGACAAATTCCTCTAAGGTGTGGATTCTTGTATAACATTTCAATGACATAAGGCTTCTTTGTAATCCCTAAACACTTATGAAGATATCCCTAGTCACCTATAATTTAGCCCGGACATTATGAAGGAGGATCAATTCCTAAAGTCCTGAAAAAAACATTAATAACCAGGGAAGGGTAGCTTTTCCAATGTTCCTCAAAATTCAAAAAGTGTTGCTTCAAACCAAATAGTGAGAGTCTAAAAATTCCAAAACAGAGGGAAAGTGAAAAAGTCCGCTAAGACCGACAAAGGAGTCTTAGGCCAAAGTTAGGACAAAGACACATCAAACCCTCACTTGTATCAAAAATAAAAACGAAGCAACAAAATCACAACAGGAATAATTGGAAATAGCATATTGGAGAAAAGGAGATGTAGGGGGAAGGGAAACACGGTTTGAGCCTTTATATTTGTTTTATTGAAAACCATTTCGCCAGGCCACGATTCAAGCCCTGAATGTCCTTGTGGAGGAATAATTTGATTGGAACCACACTAGGGTAAAAAGCAAACTGACTCCAAAGAAAAATGTTTTAAATGCATCCATGTTGTCAAACTCACACTTGCACAAAATGATCATTACACTAATATTTCTAGAAATTAAAAACGAGAAAAAAGAACATCCCATTAGGTCGAAAACCTGAAAGGGCGACTTAAGCAAAAGTTAGGGATTATTATCAACAAAAGTCGTCCTCAAACGGAAGAGTCATCACTAAACAAAGCATCAAAACAAGATATTGGGGCAAATTTATTGGATGAGCAGGCTTCTCCAACAAATCTGTAGCAAAGGTCCCAGAGCAGGTTATGGGGTAATTCAGAGGAATCAGATTCATGAGCAGATACTGGGGCAATTTATTGAATGATCAGTCTCATCCAATAAATTCTTAGTAGGACGCAAGGGCAAGTCTGTTGAACAACTGTGCTTTTAGCAAGATACTAGGGCAAAAATTTTGAAGAGATCAAAAATTTGACGAAGTTCGAACCTTGGCGAATGAAAATTAATGTAATCATTGTTATAGAAAGTTGAAAGAGATGTCATACACACCTTCTCAAAACCCCTTCAATTTGTACTTCCATATGTTAATACCAATATAATTTTCCACCCTGTCCATTATCCCTCATATATTAGTGCATGTTTTATTCTTTTTTATGAAATTACACTGATGAGTAATAACGTAACCTTTTACGACAATAAAAAACGAGTAACAAAGCAATATGACTATTCGTAAAGAATAATTGAAATCATGAAAAGATTTATCACCAAAAGCTCTGGTGCTCAGTGAAGTCAAGACTTTAGGGTGTAAGGATGGTCAAAAGCAATATCGTGCCGGTACGTGTAAAATAAAAACAATCATAATATTGTTAATAGTAATTCAAACATTGCAAGTAAATACCAGATGTTTCACACTTCATCTGCACAAACCAAACAACATAGCATTCATGCATTCATCCATGAAATTCATTTCCAAAATTATTTTAAGCCTCAATGGGTAGAAAGTAGGTAGCTCAAGCCAAACCATTCTCTCCCAACTTACCTTTTATTTTTATCGAGTTCTAACAATACCCAACCTGCGTTCTCGGACCTACCTTTTATTTTTTTGAGTTCCGACAGTATCCAACCTGCGTTCTTGCACCTACCTTTTATTTTTTCGACTTCCAGCAGTACCGAAACTAGCATTCTTGCACCTACCTTTTTATTTTTTTGAGTTCCGGCAGTACCCAACCTCCATGCTCGCACCTAGCTTTTATTTTTATCGAGTTCCAGCAGTACCTTACTTGTGTTTTCGCAACTACCTTTTATTTTTATCGAGTTCCAGCATTACCTAACCTGCATTCTCGCACATACCTTTATTACCTCAAGTTCCAGCAGTACCCAACCTGCATTCTTGCACTTACCTTTTTATTTTATCGAGTTCCAACGTACCCAACCTGCATTCTCGCACCTACCTTTTTTATTTTATCGAGTTCAGCAATACCCAACCTGCACTCTCGTACCTATCTTTTATTTTTAACGAGTTTCAGCAATACACAACCTGCATTCCCACACCTACCTTTTTATTTTATCGAGTTCCACCACTACCCAACATGCGTTCTCACACCTACCTTTTATTTTTTCAAGTTCTAGCAGTACTCGACCTGTGTTCTCGTACCTACCTTTATTATCTCAATTCCTACTTTATCTCGCTTTAGAGGGTTGTGTGGTAATCGCTGCTTTCGCCTATTTTTTACAAAATTGGCGTTCATTTCTTTACTAATTACTTACTATGATAGCACGCAAACCTCAGTTGGCTTACTATCTAATAAGCAACAAGTAAAGATGGACAACTATGAACACTCAATTTTGTCCTATCCATTTGTTTTATCTTTTGTATGAATCTTCCATAAAATAGAATATCATTCATCTATTGTGAGAATTGTTAGCTATGAGTGATTAGTGCCAAAAAATCAACCATATCTCTTAATTTGAGTTAATTACAACATCTGTATTACCATTGCATTAGTAACTCACACGCCCAGTGGTTAAAATAAATTTCAAGTGCATAGTTTTGTCAAGATGCTAGTTTATGGCCATGATATTATTAAAGCCAAAATCAGGTAAATCACCAACGGAAGAGAAGATTAACCACATAGTTGATACCACATAGGCTATACAACATTTATTACATTTCATTATACATTATCAACAAAGTTCTATACAGGCCAATGGCTTTGCGGTGCTGCCTGACATGGGGAAACCCTAAGGAGCTTGATACTTAGGACATTTGACATTAATAAAAAGTATGTTGTCCAAGACATCCCTGATCATGGAACATTTGCCTAAATTCAGAAATTCAGAAACTCCACAATCAGTCAAAAGTGTGACGTTATGCTAGAATAAAAGGAAATAGTACTACATATTTATACCAACTCCAAGACAAGGCACCCTCGGTTTTACTCTCCGACATGATGAGCATATATAAGAATAGATGTTGCGGTTGAGATCATAGAATCAACTCTACACAAGTTGTAATCTCTGCAGATTTTGTAATGTCCGGCTATCTCCCCATGGGTTCTTTATGGTCCAATAAAGCTTTTCCATAAGTCAAACAGGAACACAATCTAGCACCATAGCACCTTGCATTACTTGAACATTTCACATATCAGCATACCCCTGGCTGCAAAGAAAGTGAATAAACACATGGGGCTTGTGCATATAGTGTAAAAATAAAAATGAGTTGATTGATGGAAGATGATGATACTTTGGGATGGATTAAAGTAAAACCATTATGTTAGGTACCTCTTACCATTATGATTTTAAAGAACACATATACAAGGTGTGATTCGGAGGGCCAACTTCTTGTCATTCATTGATCTCTAAGATGCCGACAATTATCTTATTGGATGGGGGCCAGTCCAAACCTTCATAAAGATACTCCTTAGATGCCACGCGGGTGCTGTACCTAGAAGAAACATAAAAAATGCCCATCTCATCATCTTATGAGCTAATATGAGCATAATGAAATACCTTGAAAAGGAATACATGGGAGTTATGTAAAGAATTAATGAACTGAATGCAGAAACGTCTCTATACAGTTTAAATCTTCACTTTAAACACTGAAATTGAACTACTGAAAGAGCACTGAGTCTAGTATAACAACTCTATTAGCACATTACCATATACATACTGAAATAAGAAAGAGTTTGTTCCAAATCACAAGGATTGGAAGCCAGAAAGTTAACGGCACCTGTGTACATCCTCATTGATTAGTAACTGAAGCTGTATAATAATATCCCTTGCAATCAAAAGAAACAATTAGGCAACATGACATATTCCTTTTCAGTTACATATTCTAATGAGGATAAAGGAAGGTCAGCCGTGAAACAACAAAATTTCAAATAAAATGGCACACAGAAGATGCAAGGATACATTGTTATCATTTCAGTTACAATAAAAAATGCAAGCCATGAATTGAGTATATCAGTTACACAAGCCACATAAATAGTAGCAATCATGAAGTATTCAAAATGGAATAAGAAAAGTGGTACAGCTCCATAGGATTTCAAAAGTGTCAATAATAATGGAGATATACATCAGGAATTACCAAGAAGATTCGAAGAAGGGATAAGCTCCATAGCCACCGGAGAGAAGCCATGAACCATTATGAACCATCTCCTTTGCGATGACATTGCCGCCACCGTTGAAAGCTCTGCCACCATCACCGTCCGCCTCCGCCAACCACCATCATTGTCGCCGGAGAAGGAGATGGGAGAAGGATGAGAGGAGTTTAGGGATTTCACTCCCTTTGTTATCCTTTGTGCGTGAAAGTGAGGGAGGTAACCCACTGTTACCACCTCAGGGTGGAAACAGACCATGCCAGGCCTTAAACAGCCCCAGCTTATATAGCACATAGGAGCCTGGGCCTGGCCTGTTAGCCTGTTTAAAAATAATTTCAAAGTCTAGGTCTGACTTGTTTAAAAGTCTGGTTTGGCCTGTTAGCCTGTTTAAAGGCCTATTATACTATATGCTCATGAAATAGGCTACCATGTCTACATTTTAATGGGCTTATAGGCTTATTTTTAGTTAGGCTCATCTAATTCTACTAATTAAATTATATTTTTATATACATTTTTATATTAATATTACACATATATAATAATATTGCTTATGTTAAAATAGTATAATTTCAACATTCTTATATAATATAACTAAATATGCCGGCCTGTTAGGCTTTATAAGCCTTTTAGATGGCCTAAAGCCTGGCCTGTTAAGCTAAATAGGCTTTTTAGAAAGTCTGAGCTTGGCCTGTTCGTCAAAAAAGTCTGGCATGGCCTAGCCTGTTATAAGCCTGGCCTGTTTCCACCTTTACTGTTACCCCTTCCTTCACTAATTAAACCTCCTTTTTATTTATTTTATTTTTTGGGTTCATATACTCTTATTTTATACAATTTTATCATTTATTTGTTTTTTCTATTTTTACTATTTTTGGCAATTTTGGTATCATACAAAAATAAACATTTATAAATTAAAGTAACTTTTTACATTAATGCATTTATCCCTACCTTTTTGTAGACGTTCATTTTAATTCTATAAAAATATACTCTTTGAAAATAATAATTAAATCTTTTAATAGAGTTTGATAGTCTGGTCTACAACCCATGTCATCTTTTCCTTTCCACTCTAAAAGTGGAAAGTCGGTCTACGACCAGTGTTGTCTCTTTAATATCAATCCCAACTTTCTAAAAAGCAAGTTATTTATCATTTACTAAACACCTTTTAATTATTATAAAATTTAAACATCTTTTATTTATAACTATTTATAAGATTTAAACATTTTTTAAATATTTGTAACTGAAATTTGGTAGTCTGGTCTATAACTCGCATCATCTCTTCCTTTCCACTCTAAAAGTGGAAAGTTGGTCTACGATCAGTGTTGTCTCTTTGCTATCAATCTCAACTTTCTAAAAAGCAAGTTACTTAGAATCATTTACTAAACACCTTTTAATTATTTATAAAATTTAAACATATTTTATTTATAAAATTTAAACATTTTCTAAATATTTATAAATAAAGTTTGGTAGTCTGGTCTAAAACTCGTGTCATCTCTTCCTTTCCACTCTAAAAGTGAAAAGTCGATATACGATCAGTGTTGTCTCTTTGTTATTAATCTCAACTTTCTAAAAAGCAACTTATTTATAATCATTTACTAAACACCTTTTAATTATTTATAAAATTTAAACATCTTTTATTTATAACAATTTATAAAATTTAAACATTTTTTTTTAAATATTTGTAAATGAAGTTTGGTAGTCCGGTCTATAACATGTGTCGTCTCTTCCTTTCCACTCTAAAAATGGAAAGTCGGTATACGACCACTTTTGTCTCTTTCCTATCAATCTCAATTTTCTAAAAAGCAAGTTATTTATAATTTTTTACTAAACATATTTTCATTATTTATAAAATTTAAACATCTTTTATTTATAAGTACTTATAAAATTTAAACATTTTTTTAAATATTTGTAAACGAAGTTTGGTAGTCCGATCAACAACCTGCGTCGTCTCTTCCTTTCTGCACTAAAAGTGGAAAGTCGGTCTACGACCAGTGTTATATCTTTGCTATCAATTTCATCTTCCTAAAATAAATTATTTCTAAATGTCTACTATAAAAATATAAATATAACTTGTGGGATTTAAATAGACTGGTTTACGGCCCGTATTGCCTCTTCCTTTTCGTTTTAAGAGCGGAAAGTCAGTCTACGATCAATGTTGTCTCTTTGCTATTAATCCATATTTCTTATAATTATAAAAAATATTTCTACAATGATAGCCCGATTTCCAATTTAATCAAATCAAACCAAACAAAACTAATGAAACAAATTGACCAAACAATTTTCGAATTAGAACTACATAGTCTTGATTTTCCTATTGCACCAAAGGATACAAAAGAGTAGGATAACCTATTGTCATATGCAAATATAAAAAATAAAAATATTTTGTCCCACTAACTAATTAAATGTTTAAATAATTTTTAAGGGTATAAAAGTTCATGTTGTTAACGAGGGTATCGTTTTAATACGGGCGGACGGGGTGCTAATACCTTTCTCGATCCGTAATCGATTCTCGAGTTTAGAATTTCTGTTTCAAGACCATTTGTATCCAAATTGGGCATAAAAGAGAGTTTTCTACGTTTTAACCGTAAAAAACGTAGTGGCGACTCCAAATAAATTGGGAAAGGTAGAAATCGAATTCGTCTCTTCCTAAGTCGCAGAGCCGGTCTTCCATCCGAAAATCGGATAGCGACATATACAAACCATTACTTTAAAATATAAAAGTATAAAGATATAAAATTTATTATTATTTGTTAAGATTGGTTTAATTTGATTGTATTATGCAATTTGAAAATATAAAATATCACTTACTTTAAGAGTAAGTGAATAAAAACTACTTCACATCTTGGTCATTCACCCTATAAAAATCTAATAGTTCATATTTTTTCACTAATTTTAATCAGTAAATTTCATAAAATAGATGACTAAGATGTGAAATAACTTTTTTCCATTTATTCTTCAAGTAAGTGAACCATTCAATCATTTATACATATAAGATAGAGTAAAACTAATTTTCAACATCTAATTGTCAATTTTTTTTTATCAATACTAGCATTTTGATAGACATCATGATGTCCGCCAACTTGCATTTTCATTCAAAACATTCAATATAATAGATTATCTGGATTAAAGTTTAAAATAATAAGATGTGTAAATTTAATAGGAGTGATAATGATTTGAAATAATAAAATATATAAAATTTAAAATGAATGACAATGATAAATTTAATTTTTTATCAATGATAATTTGAGTGTTTATTCCTTTAATTTTTTATTCAAATTTTAAGTTATATAACACTGGTGTGTACAGGCACTTCGTGCCTGCCGGCGAATATTTTGTCATACTACATATTTAATTTTTATATATTAGTTTATGATAATGTTTAATTTAATATGAGATATATGGTTAATTAATGTATTGGTGGTATTTGCTTAAGATTATATAGTTTTTTTGCAAAAATTAAATAATGTTAAGGACAATATAGGAAATGAAAATTACACCATGAAGGAAGTTATTTCAAGTTTTGGCTTTATATATAGTATAGAAGTATAGATAAGTTGGAAATATAAATTATTAATAAAGTAAAATAAGACAATATAAAATTAAGCCGTCTAACTATGAATTCTCTTACTATAGATATATTAATTTAATAATTAAAGATGGAGTAAATTTAAAATTTTAATAAAAGTGAAAGTTATTATGGCTAACAATGATGAATTTAGTTTTAATAATAATTAATATATATTTTTAATTCATAAAGTATTATTATTAATAGTATAAATATAAATATTATATGTCATTGCATCCAAGAAAAGCATAGCTTTATATAAAATATGACTTTGTTATGAAAAATATATTTTGAATTGATGGCTATGGGACATGGTTTGATTTTGGTATGGAAACTAGGGTATCACTATCTTATTCTCCAATCTGATTTCATAGAAATTGTATAAATTATTAGATAAGATATACTCATCGGATATAATCAATTAGGTATGTATTAGTATTGAGTTTAAAATCTATGCACTGACAGCGTAAAATTTTTTACACTATCAGCGCATCATCCACCATTGATTTGTAATACTTGTGTTTGAAAGTCAGTACTAGCAAACAAATAAATGGTGAAGATTTACTGACAGTGTAAAAATCACTTACACTGTCAGTATACACATATTAAATCCATTAGTATTTGGTAGTATAAATATTTATACACACAGTATATCATATTCACCATTTATTTGAATTACTATTTTTTGAAAAGTCAATGATTATTGAAAAGAAATAGTGAATAATCCAATAATAATATATAAAAAAGTTATATTGTCAATATATACTAGAGGTGGCAATTGGATTGGTTTGGATGGATTTGGATCCTAATGGATGGATATAAACTATCCATCAATCCATATAAATCCATTACATCACATTTTTAAATTATTCACTTCATCCATATCAAATGGTTTCCAATTCATCAATTCTATCCATGTATCCATTTTAATGGATTGGATGGATGGATATACAACCCACTTTTTTTAAGTTAAACAAAACATTTTTAATAAAGCAATTTGAAAAAAAAAATCTTTTAAAAATTCTTATTTAATAAAGCACTTTTAAAAAAATTAAAAAGTGATTTTTTTTAAAACACTTTTAAAAATATAATTTTCTTAACAAACACTTTAAAAAGTGCTTTTTTGATAAACACTTTTAAAAAGATGAATTTGTGAAGCTTTTTTATAAGCATTCTTATTAATAGAATCTCTCGCACAATATAACTGGCAGTGGTGTAAAAGTTTAGTTCAGTTTTTGACGCAATTTAGTAACCCAACCGAACATAAAGATATGGTTTGGTTCTACTCGATTAATCGCAAATTTTATTTAGGAACCGAACTGAACCGTTCATTAATCTTTGGTTCAGTTCGGTTCCACGACTTTTCAACTTATATAAAGAAAAGTCTTTAAGGAATAGTTGAACAAAAATTGAAAAGTATATAGTCAACTAAACGAATACTAACACATCAATAATGAAGTATTTAATACCATTTCTAGTAAAACAATAATAATTCAACATCTCAATGCACTACAAACTTGAAATTTTAGTCCATAAAATCTTCGACAATGTCTAACAAAATTTAAGAATGGCAAATTTGACACCAATTCTTTAGTCCAACAATATCACTTAACACTCCACATCATTAGTAATGTCCTCAAGTTCTTTCTTTATTTTCTTTTAATTTCTTTATTTAATTAATTTCATCTCCAAATAATGATAAAATGTATAATAAGTTTTTTAGTTTTCTTTCTATCTTCTCCATGGATAATAAATATTTAGGTTTGTTTACTAATTTATTTTTTCTGTTTACATCTAATTTATAGCCTATGTATTAATAATCCTAAATTCTTAATCATATTTTATCTCCTAACTTTAAAGTTTAACCATCCAAATATAAAATAAAATTATTTTTTAATATGTGGTTTTATAGCCTATGTATTAATAATCCTAAATTCTTAATCATATTTTATCTCCTAACTTTAAAGTTTAACCATCCAAATATAAAATAAAATTATTTTTTAATATGCGGTTTGGTTCTAACGGTTCTAAAATTTACAAAACCGTGAACCGAACCGAACTTAAATGGTTCCAAATAAAAAAACTGAGCCGAACTGCAGAACCGAACCGTATTTTATGGTTCAGTTCGGTTTCAGCGGTTTCACGATTTAAACTGAAATCGCTTACACCCCTAATAATTGGGACTTCCATAAGTTGTATGCAACAATCCATTATCCTAAAATATTTCATTTTGTTATTATATTATCACATTAGTCAATAACCAAAATGATATATTTATACTTTGGATTAAGATGTTGGGATAAAACACTAAGGTCGGAATCATTTATACTTTTTTGATAAGCACTTTTTAAAATCACAATTGTAATTTTCAATTTTTGTAATGTGTGTAATTGTTCTTAGAAAGGTGAGAGAGATTTTATATATTAATATTGAATTAATTGGGAAAAAAATTGTTTTTATTTTTATTTTTTTTGGATGGATTGGGTATCCATCCAAATGGATATACTCATGAATATACATTGGATATAATCGATGGACTTGAATCCATCCATTATTAACATTATTCATTTGATTATATCCATTTAAATCTATTAGTTCTAACGGATGAATTTGGATGAATTTAATTTAGATAAATTTTGAATTTTGGATAAATTTGTCACCCCTAATATATATATCTTTTCTCTTAATCAATTGTCATCCGTAGTTATGGAGAAGATTCATACATGGCTTTGAAGGGGTTGGCTTCATATCAAGTTTGTCATGAGGAAAACGAATATGGGCATATTTTATGGCCAAAATGGAAAGGTGGTGTTTAGAAAGTTTGAGGAGTAATTGTTCATCATTGTCTTAATCATCCTTTTTTCTTTCCAATGTAACTCAACATCTATTAGCTGGAAATTACTTGTATTTAAGAGTGACTTATTCTCTATTTCGAACCCAACAATTTTTAACATAATATAAAAATACTTCATTTTATTTTTATTTATGTAACAATATCTAATTGTTCCTAACAGAGAAAATGAAACATTCTTATGGACATACAAATCATGTAGTTTTGCTTTAGCTTTAACTATAACATAATTAAGGACACCACTCTCGTAATGGCATGTGTATTTTAGAAAATTATACTTCTTTTCTATTTTTTACAATGAATACAATAAACCACGCTGGCCACGATTAAGTTGCAACAAAATTAAATACCGCGTGGACCCACTACCTAGTTCTCACTAAGTACATCTTAAAGAGATCAATTAATTCTCCACCATGGTAGACTTCAATCTGAAGTAGTCAAGATAAACTTCACACGTAAGATGTAGCTGTTGGGTTTAAGAAGAAAACATGTTAGATTGTTTGTTTTGAACCTATTACCTAGCTGATAAATGGTGGTGTACCCAGGATAAAAGGTGAAGGTCATTAGCTAAAAAATTTGCTTTGGTGATGAATTTGTAAGGAGGTTCTGTCTCAAAAAAATCTTATTATATATTTTTAGCTAACCAAACTTTATAAAATATTATTTTTTATTTTTATGATTTTTATTTTTAATTAAATGATTTTTTTTTATTAGACAGAAACATAAAATGGTATAAGAATAGGAATATAGGATCCTCATTCCCTAATTTGTAGTTACTTTATAGCAATATTTAAGAATCTTTTTGACACATATAGCTTACTTGGAAGCTTATAAACTATAAGTAAAAGATTTGATAAACTTGCAGGAACTACTTAGTCAAATAAATTGATAAGCTAGCTGACAATGTTTAAAATATCAAAAGTTGCATCAAATAGCTTATCAAATATAAGCTTAAGCTTGTGGCTTATATATTGAGAAAAAAGCTTACATACCAAATACATATGAGTATCTTATACTTTGTCACATATACCAAATACATATATGTATCTTATACTTTGTCACATAAATTAGTTGATTAACTGATAAAATACCTTATGATGGACACATTGAGTATAAATTGTCACTCAAGAATATATGTTAGAAGTAAACTTGAATTTTATGTATAATTAGAAAACTTGAATTTTATGTATAATTAGAAGATACACTTAACATAATAATAGTATAGGATAAGATCCTCTTCAGTATAGAATCCATATTTTGACACATAGCTCAAATAAATATTTTTTGAATTAAAAATAAAAAACTATCCTCGTCACATTCTAGTACTAGAAGGTAGAGAATATATCATTTTTAATAATATAGTAAGGTAAGAGAGTCATAGGGTGGTGTGATGATTAAAGTGGAGAAGTTTAAGGAATGAAGTGAAAGCTGTTGTCGGTTCGAGTTGCACCTATAGCAAATTTAAAAAAAAATAGAGTTATAAGATGTTTTGATGGTTAGCAGGGGTGGAGCTATGAAGGGACAGGAGGGGGCAGCTGCCCCCCTGGATATTTTTATTTTATTTTTTGAATACTTTTTTTTACTATTTTCTTACGGGAATATATTTGTTGTCTCAAAAAGTGTGTCACTTCATGTATCATTTGGCCTAAAAATACTTAAATATTAAACTTTTAAATTATAAAATGTGACACATAGAGTATTACACACTTTTTGGAGCAGATGTACTTCCTTTACCTATACTTGACTAACGTCTTTATGGACATACTTGGAGTTCACATATTTATTTAATTTGTAGCTTAATAAATAAATATAGTGCAACTTGTGTGGTTCTTTTAAAAATTATATATAATTGATCAAGTTCTCTAACATTTAGATGTTGATGTTGTTTATAACAATATAACTTCATTTGAGTTCATAATGATTTTACACATGATAAAAATAATATGTATGTATTAAAATATATTCTAAGGATACTTATAAGTCATTTAATATTGATAATATATATATTTTTTGTCCAAAATTTATATCCAACGAGTTTCAATGAGCAATGAAGATTAGTTTAAAATCTCAATGTCAACATTTTATTTTTGGTGTCGTTAGTCAATCAAGTTTGACAAAATTTCTATCATATGTCGTTAGTCATATCTTGCATTATCAAATAATATGTCGTTACTCATATCTTGCATTATCAAGTAATTCTCAAGTAATTCATCTTATTTTATATTGCAGAGAACATATTGATTTATATTTTAAAGGAAATAGTTAAAATTTTATCTTTGGACTCCCCGTATATATTTTTGTTATTCAATTAATTTTAATTATAAATTGTAATTAAATATCGTCGCCCCTCCTAAAATTTGATCAAGATCCGCCACTGAATTGGTTAGGGAAAAAGAGTGAAGTGAAGAAAGTTGAGGATTCGAGTCTCACCTATAACAAATACTGACATACTTATATTTGCCTATAAAAAATAGTATAGTAAGGTACCAACAATACACCTAATGTAAAGCCACTTAATTAAAATCTGTAATTTTAACTCTAGCAAAAAAAAATCAATGTTAAGAATTGTACTATTTTAGTATAAATGTGCCTATAAATGGGTAGATGCTTTAAGAGTTAGAATCATAATTTGTAACAAAACAATTGTGCGAGTTGGAGAGAGAGAGAAAAGCTTCAGCAAGCTTTAATATTTTAATGAGAGTTGTTAACATTATTTAGAATGTTTATATTTTTCTATGAGATCTCAATTTCAATGGGATAGTTAATTTTATTTGCAATGATAATTGCAGTTCCACACATGCTCACAAGAAAATTCCACTAATAGTTGAAATGAGATTTGATGATTTTAGTGACTTTTGAATAGTTTGACTTTTTTTACCATTTTATTCATATTAGTTAAAAAAGTGTAGATGTTGTTTGAATATTGACATTTGTTCTACAAATACTTATACTTATTATAAGACATTTTTAATTAAATTACATATACCAATAAAAATAATTATCCTTTTTTATTATAAAAAACATTACAATATTATGTTATTACCCTAATTTAATATTGCTCATTAATGACAATCACAATAGAGATTATTAAATAAAAACGGAATGAGAAGAATAAAATAAGATGTTGCATACAAAATATAAGATTTTTTTTATGAAAAGGACTATCAAAACTTTTGGGAAGCCCATTCCCACCGCGCTCATGGCTCGACTGGCCTTCCTGTGGTAGTGGGAATTCTCCCGTTTCCTGGTCAAAGACTTCGTTGGATGTGGGATCTACTCCACGAGGAGCAGTACAGACGTAGATGATATCTTTTTTGATTCAGATAGAATTTATGTTGACTTCACCAGGAGGCTCACGTAGGTTGTCCAAAAGGATAAGTTGCGTTGGAATCGATAAAGTTCCGTGGAATTCACAATTTCATTAATCAAATAAAAGGAGTTAAAAGTATTTTATAATAAACCAACAATGTGTTGGTTGTGGTGTAAGATTTTGCTAGATCTGACAAAAAAGTCAATGATTCAATTTATGATAGTGACATTTGATGGAAGAGACAGTTCTATATCCCGAAAGAGATTAGTTTATTACCAAAAGGTAAAGATATATTATTGGTAGTACAAAAAATATAATTTATAACAAGCATAAGATGAACTAATAAATTAATTATGAGAAAACATTAACTTAAAATGAAGCTAAGTTATCTCCATTGATTGAGTCTATATAAAATATTACTATAATCACAGTCATTGTTGTCAATCAATAATCATGATAATTATAAAAAAAAAAGTATAATAACCTCAAAATTGCATCTTACATTTCACATTTGAGAATATCATGAATTCATGATCTAAATGTTATATCGGGCAATAGTGAATTTTGAGATCTCACATTTCACATTTGAGAATATCATTTTAAAGTATTTTATCATATACTTTCTCTATTTCACCTGAATTATTTGAGATTTAAGGTACTATACATGGATCAAGGCACTTATCATTGAGAATGTCCATTATCAATATAAATATATTTTGACCAAAGTATCGTGCTAACCGTTATCCTACTAATTAATTTGCATCAATAATTTTAAAGGCAAATAGGAAAACAGTTTTTCCCTCCAACCATAGTTATAAGATCATTTGGGTGCTGTCATCTGAATTAAGAAAATTATATTATCATTGAATTGATCAACAATTATATATGTATTTTCAAAATTGTCTTACATTATTTGGATTTGTTCACCTTCTCTTTTCACTCAATTAAGTAATAATTTTCTCTTTCTAATCAATTAATATGAGAGTATTTTGGTAACAAAACTACTTAATATAGATAGAACCTTGAAAATTATTCTATGATAAGATCAAAACTGTAACCAAATGGTCTTATAAGAAGAATCTAACTTACTACCTAATTACCTATAGTGGGCAAAGCTCCTCTAATGTATAATAACTTGTACTTTAAAATTTTAATGCGAATAAATCTATATTAAAATTTTAAATTTAAATTTAAATATTTTATTAATATGATAATATCAAACTATTTATCATATTCAATAATTTAGATTGATATAAATTAATATACGTAGCAAGTCATAATATATTTGACTTGACATTATCCCACATTTGTCACTTCATGTTTCAAAGAGATCCTCAAATGGGCTTCTCGTCCAGCCCGAAGTACTTTTAATAATACAAATAAGAATAACCAAAATGCAAACAACGGCCCAAAGAATTAAAATAAAGGGAAAAGTTTGCAAGAAAAAAAAAACCTTATGTGTTTTGTAAGTAGATACCCTAAACTATTTTTTATTCCTAATTACTTCTTAAATTTTAATTATTAATGAAATTCGTCCATACATACATATAATTTTAAATTACTAACAATAAAATTGAAATTAACACAAGTTGACTACTGTAAATTGACATGACCAACAACAATCTTAAAATTTAATATTATATTAGATGACTTTATATGAGAACGATTTGTAGAACCATCAAAAGCTTTAATCTTAAAGTTATTGATTAGATCATAAGGAGTTCCGGTGGAAATGTATCTCCCAATGGAGCCTCCAGATTTTGATTTCCACAACAAAGGTACACATCACTTCATGTGTTGGGTTATAACCAATCACAACTCTAACAAAATTGAGTAACAAGGTAAGTAAAGGTAGCAGCTTGATTTAAATAACAAGAAAGTGAAGTACAAACTGCGGTCACTTTTAAATAAGAGAAGCATATTAGTAAACCTTACACTATCTAATGTGTTAATTCTAATTTCATTGTTAGTAATTATAAATTGTATGTATGTAGGGATCAATTTTATCAATAATTAAAATTTAAAGAGTAATTAGGAAGAAAAAATAGTTTAAAGTGTCTACTTGCAAAACACAAAGTTTAAGGGGGTTTTTTGAATTTTTACCTAAAATAAATATGTAACTAAGACATATATATATATATATATAGCATAATCTTCAATCATAAATTTTTATTAATTTTATAAAAACGTAAAAACTGAAAATGTCAAGGCTCCACTTGAAAATTTCAATTTAAGAAAGATAAGCATGTCACGTAACATTTGAAACTATAATCTATAAGTGTTGGGAACAAACGAACAATTAAATAGTAAAGAGTACAGAGACAATAGAATAACACAAGAGATTTGGTAATGAGGTTCGACCAATTGTGCCTACGTCCCCGGGAGCGTTGAGCGGCTACCACTATATATTATTAGAGAATTAGGATTAGTGTTTAACTATTTTTCTCATTGTTACATTAGGTTTACATAACATAAATATTTAGTCATCTACCCCAACCCCTTTACATCAGTCTTAGCCCATAACTTGTATTGTTGTTATCTAGAGATATGAGTCATTGCACAACAATCTCCACCTTGCGAATATCACCAATCTCCATCTTCCGCCATTGGGTTAGGGGCGCTCTATAGTCCAGCATCAGTGAATGTTCAGCAAGCTCAGGCAATACCTGAACTTGTCCACGGTAATCTGTTTGGTTAGCATACCAGCTGCATTTTTTGAAGTGTAAACTTTATGCAATAGTATCTGCTCACAAGCTACCAACTCTCTGATCTTGTGAAATCTCATATCAATATGTTTGATCCTAGCATGATACACCTAGTTCTTTACCAAGAAGATAGCACTCTAACTTTCACAATGCAGTGGAACTCCACCTTGCTCAATGCCTAACTCATTTACCAGCCTCATAAGCCATAGGTTTTCCTTAGAAGCTTCACCAGCTGCCATGTACTCTACTTTAGTTGTGGACATAGCAATAACAGACTGAATTGATGATCTCCACATAATTGGTCCACGTGCAAGGGTGAAGACAAACCCCATTGCGGACCTTCTATCATCCAAGTCTCCTACATAGTCTGAATCAACATAACCAATAACTGAAGGTTTACTCTATTGGCTGCCAAACATGATACCGAGACCTGTAGTCCCCTTCAAATATTTGAAAATCCGTTTGACTGCTTCCCAATGTTGCTTCCTTGTTTTCGACATGTACTTGCATACTTGACTAACTGCTTGTGCCAAGTCCGGTCTAGTATAAACCATATCATACATCAAGCAACCCACTGCACTGGCATATGGAACATTTGACATGTATTTCTTCTCTTCATCTGTCTTTGGACACTGATCTAGGGAAAGCTTGAAGTGATTTGCCAATGGCGTGCTCACTACTTTAGAATTGCTCATATCAAATCTCTCTCAAATCTTTTCAACATAGCTTTCTTGGGAGATCCGTAGTTTTCTAGCTCTCCTATCCCTGTGAATATTCATCCCAAGAATCTTCCTAGCAACCCCTAAATATTTCATGTCAAAATCCTTACCTAACATGACTTTCAGCATATCACTCAAATGATTAGCAGCAATCAACATATCATCAACATAAAGTAACAGAAAAATAAAAGAACCATCATCAAGGCTTCTGACATAAACACAACAATCATACTCATAGCGCTTATAACCAAGCTTCAACATATAAGTGTCAAACCGCTTGTACCACTGCCTGAGAGACTGCTTCAACCCATATAGAGACTTCTTCAACTTGCAAACCAAGTGACTCTGTCCAGCTGCACTGAACCCCTCTGGTTGTGTCATGTAAAATTTCTCCTCTAATTCACCATGGAGAAAGGCAGTCTTCACATCCATCTGTTCTAAGTGCATATCCCAGCTGGCTACCAAGGCAAGCACTGCCCTGATAGAAGTGTGTCTCACCATTGGGGAGAAATCTCATTGTAGTCGATTCCCTTCTACTGTGAATATCCTTTTGCTACAAGACGAGCCTTGAACTTTTCCCATTCTTTTTCTGATACGGCTGGCTTCCTCTTGCACACCCACTTGCACCCAACTACACGCTTGTTTGGGGGAAATGGAACAAGCTCCCAAGTTTGGTTCTTTTGTAAAGACTTCAGCTCCTCCATAATGGCACACATCCACTGTTCTTTCTCCTGACTATTTATAGCCTCTTGAAAGCTACATGGATCTCCTAAACTGATATGAAGATCAACTGAAGTCATATCCTCAAAGCCATATCTCTCTAGAGGTTTGATATGACGTCTATCCCTGTCTCTAACAAGTAGACACTCCTACGCACCTGAACTCCGCCTGAGAATCATCATGTTCTTGACTTGAACTAGTGCATGGTTCCTTGCCTTTATTCACCTGAACCATTTCATTGCTCACTAGAATCATATTTAATCCCAAAGTCTCTCCATTTGGCATGGGCACCTCTGTCAAAACTGACTGTTTCATCATGAAATCTTCATCAAACACTGCATCTCTACTCAACACCACCTTTCTGGAAACTGGATCCCGAAACTTGAACCCTTTCACACCTTTGGTATATCCAATGAAGATACACCTCTTTGACTTAGGATCAAGTTTAGATCATTCATCATTGGGTACGTGTACATAAGTAAGACAACCAAATATGCGTAACATATTATAATTGACTGGGTTACATGTTCATACTTCTTCTGCAACTTTACCATCCAATGAATCTACGATGATCTATTGATGACATAACATGCCATACTAAGTGCCTCTGCCCAAAATCCTTTGGAAATTCTAGCATTCAGTCTCATACATCTGGCCCTCTATGTAAGAGTTCCATTAATCCTATCTCTAACACCATTCTGTTGAGGAGTCTTCTTCATTGAAAAGTGTCTCTGAATGCCATGTTCCTCACAGAATTTCTGAAACTGTGAGTTTTTGTACTCTGTACCATTATCTGACCTCATGTATTTGATTTTCCTACAAGTCTGGTTCTCTACCTTTGCCTTCTAAACCTTGAACTTGCCAAAGACTTCTGACTTATGCTTCAGAAAATATACTCAGACCTTGCGAGAAAAGTCATCAACGAAGGTAACAAAATACCTAGAACCTCCTAGGGATGGTTCCTGAGTGGGTCCCCATATATCAGTGTGGATATAATCTAGAATGCCCTGAGTCCTGTGTTGGCTAGCCTTGAAACTAACTCGTATATGTTTCTCAAGCACACAATACTTGCACAAATCTAGCTTGCATTTGCTGACTCCCCTTAATAGTCCTCTTTTGCATAGTTCTGTCATGCCATGCACACTCATATGTCCCAAACGTGCCATAATTTTGTAGCACCATGGTCTGAATCTACTGAGACCTCTTTAGCTACTCCGACAACTCCACCTACAATTGTACTCCCTAACAACTTGTAAGTGTTCCCTATAGTCCTTTTACCCTTCATCACAATCAGAGTAACTTTGCATACTCGAAGAATATCACTGTCCTCATCAGCTCTATAGCTAAATCCTTTGGCCTACAATGTCCCCAAAGAAACCAAATTCTTCTTTAAATCTGGTATGTGCCTAACCTCACATAACGTCTTCACTACACCATCATCCATCACAATTCTGGGTTCTCCCAAACCAATAATTCCACATGCTTTATTATTTCCGAGATACACAAAACCAAAATTGTGTGCCATGTATGTGGTGAACCATTCTCTATTTGGTATCATGTGGTGGGAACAACTAGTGTCAAGTATCCACTCATCTGTACTATGATTTGATGATACAGATGGTAGATCAACTTCATTATTGTAACCAGAGTCATCTTTCTGTGCAACATTTGTAGATGTAGATACTCCATCTTTCCCCACCGGCTTACAAGGACTCCATTCATTAGGACAATCCTTTTTTTAATGCCCAACCTATGTGCACTTATAGCACTCTACTGGTGTTTTGTCCCTGGAATTTGGTCTTTTCCCTTTGGCAGGACCTCGTCTGCCTTATCTCCTCCCATGCGCTTGACTCCTTTTCACATACATATCATCACCCTGAAACCCTTCACCTACATTCTGTCTTCTTTGAGTGTGGGACAGAAGTGCATATGTGATCTCATATAGTTTGATTGAGTCTTTTCCGTACGTCAATATTGTCACAAAGTGTTCATAGGAATTTGGCAAAGAACACAGTAATATTATTGCCATTCACCTACATTTTGTCTTCTTTGAGTGTGGGACAGAAGTGCAGATATGATCTCATCCAGTTTGATTGAGTCTTTCCCGTACGTCAATGTTGTAACTAAGTGTTCATAAGAATTTGGCAAAGAACACAATAATATTATTGCTTTGTCCTCATCATCTAATGTCTCTCATAGCTCTGTTAGTGACGTCAGATCCATAACATGATACATCACCTCATCTGATAGACATAGTCGTATGGTTCTCGCAAGTCTTCTCCTTCAACTCTTCCCAATCCAGTTGATCCATACCCTCTGGTTTATTCTAATGCAGGGCCTTTGATAGACCTTGTTGAGCCAACACATCCTTAACCCTCCTTTGCCACAATTCAAAATTATCAGTTTCATCGAACTTCCCCACCTCGAATTTGACACCTAAGTTAAGAGCCGTCTGATACCAATGGTTGGGAACAAGCGAATAATCAAATAGTAAAGAGTACAGAGACAATAGAATAACACAAGAGATTTGGTAACGAGGTTCGGCCAATTGTGCCTACGGCGGCTACCACTATATATTATTAGAGAATTAGGATTAGTGTTTAACTATTCTTCTCTTTGTTACATTAGGTTTACGTAACATAAATATATAACCCTGTATCCCAACCCATTTATATCAGCCCAAGTCCATAACTTGTATTATTGTTATCTAAAGATATGAATCATTGCACAATAAACTATAAGAAATTAATATATCCAATTTTACATTTAAAACATGTAAAAATTGTTTGTTTTTTAATGTGACAGAGAAGCAAATAATGTATTGTTTTTTAATGTGACAGAGGAAGCCAATAATGTATTTAGGAATACTTTTTTGTAAGAGAATAATGCAATACTAGTGGAATCGTTGTCGAATTTGCTACCTTTTACTGCTTTTCAGAAAATAAAACAAATTTGTTGTTTCACATGGTATGTGTTAACACGTTACAAATTTATAATTTCTAATTAACATGTATATCATATATTTAATATAATTATATCAGTTATTTAAGAGTTAGAGAATAAGTGATTTAATTTTAATAATTGGTAGGATTTCTAAAACCAATAACTGATAAATGTTTAAATGAGTAAATACTGAAACAGTTGAACCATAACAAATAATCAAAACATATATGTTAACATATCATAAACACTTATTGTTCAACACATTCAATCACAACTAGTTTTCTCTTCTTCCCGTCATATAAAAATGAGAGTATCTTTGAGGATTTGGTTAAAGAAGATCATTATACCAAAAACTTTCTTTAAGACATACCAAAAGAAGAAGATCACATGTGAACATAAATTTAGGCATGTGGTCATATCTTTGTTTTATTATTATATGAGAATCATAGTGAAAAATCAGCACATGTTACTTTGCACCATTTTAAAATATAAAAAGTTTGAGAGCTTCCTATCCTCCTCTGAATTTCATAATTTAAGATAAATTATCAAAGGAACTCAGAGGAGGGAATTTCATCTTTGCCTCACAAGATAAAAGTATGTCTCAACACTTCTATTTATTTTTAGCTGAAAGTGTCTCTCAACTTTTTTTTAGGTAAAAATGTCTCTCAGCTTTGATTTTCTAATAATCTAATTTTTCTCGATTATTTCACATTCATTAGATGAGATTATATTTCATTAGGTACCTAACCAAACAAAAACACCAAAGCATGAAAAACTCTCTACTTTTAATCTATTATTAATAACTATACCATGCATCAAAATAAGCATACATAATATATATATATATATGACTCATGAGTAGTGTTCAACTAAGAGACAAATGAAATTATTTTCTTTTTCTTGGAACACATTAATCACTCATTAGGAGTATTAGTTAGAGGTTCCACATCCATAAAATAGGCAACTGAAATGAGGGCTTTGAAAGCAAAACAAGAGCAACCATGCAATAATGATAAAATCAAATGAGTATGAAAAACCAACCTCTTTGAAAGCAAAACTTTTGGAAAACAAAGCTACCAAGCATAAAGAAGACAACATCAATAACAATTAATTGATTAATTGTATTGTTAATTAATTAATTAGGTAAGTATTAATCGATTAACTAGTTAGAAAATGATATCTTTTATATATTTAAACATGTTAAATTGTTTTACAACATGAGTTTATTAGCTTGTTAGAGAGTTAGTTGCATTGCTTGCTTTACAAGACATTGTATATAAACAACACTCTCTTGTATCATTTCATTTGAAATGAAAAATATTCATAATATTCATTTTACGTTTTCGCAATATTTTCATATTTAAGTGACAAAATAAAAAAGAAAATGATTATTATATGGGTAGCTAGTTGAAATATTCATTTGATTGATCCACAAAAAGGTGTGTTATTGGTATCAATGTAGCCATGTGAGAACTATTTGGATTCAAACAACAAATAACTTTTAATTAATCATATTTTTGCAAGGAAAGCTATTAGACCAAAAACCCATTAATATTTTAAAATATAATTTTAAAACAAAAACAGTTGCTGGTGTAGCCGAATCGGTGGAGAGTTCGTATTCAAATAAATGGTATAAAATAAATAGAAGAAAACAAGAAAATTTGTTAGGGAGGTTCAACCAAATGTGTTTACCTCTATGGAATATTAAGACTAGTAATATCTTAGTATAAAAGAAGAATTACAAACTTGAGCATATTTTTGACTCGAATGTCCACGGAGTGTTTCTAATTAATGCATGTTAACATTAATTTATCTACTTTATTTCAATACTAGACAATGCAATACTTATTAGGATAATAATTTGGAGAATCCCCAACATACATGTACAACTATGCAACTGCTAGAGAGAATCTGAATCCACCTCCATTCTTTAACAGTCCTATTTTCTGTGCTTCAATGATTGAAGGTTGCTGGTAACATGTCCCTTTGAGGAGGGTGCTGTCACCCTTAAAGGGGGAAGGTGCCGTCTAAGCTGAGGTTTCTCCTAGCTATAGATTGTGTTTTAACACTTTTTACTTTGGCTAAACTTAATGCCATATTCTTTAAAAATAAAGAACGTGTAGGATTAATCATATTGCATTAGATTCTTAGAAAAAGAGCTTCAAAAATTGATTTATTTATAGCTGTCAAAGGTTACCTTGAACTTAATTGATTGTGAAAGAAGACAGGAACTTGCATTGTTTGTGTCTTTATTGAACAGCAACAGCACACTTTCATTAAGAAATTAAGCTCAATGTTTATAGTCAACACATTAAGCTCAATGAGGACTTTACTGCTTTAAGCTATTTTAGTTGTTAGGATGAAAATTTAACTGCTTAATTCCTAATTATGTTTTGCTGAAATCAGAATTGAACTATCCCATTTTCATCTAACAAATTTTTTTGTATAACAAAAAAATATCCTAACCTTATAGGATTATGTGGTTGTCTTTTCCAATAATTCACTCACAGAACTAAACACTTATTAAGAGAGACATCTAACTAGCATCTAATTATTAAACATCCAAACATTGTAAACCCTTCAGAGTGTGAGATCAACAAGCACTGAAGTACTATATTAAATGTAGAATTGACCTAACATTAATATTTGTAATATATTTGGTAGAACACTCCTCTTCATTCTAAATCTCTTTCTTCCTAAAATAAACATACTTGAAGAAAGAAAGAAGTTCATACATTAATTATAGAGTTAATTATACTGTTATATTTTGAGTTTTAGTAAAATTACATCCTTCAATTTTTTATAACAACATAAATCTCCCTAATTTTTATATTTTCATACTGCATGAGAAATAAGTATAATCTTTTAAATAAAAAATGTAATAAATACAATTAAGTTAAATAAAACATAATATATTGTGGAGAAAAGTCCAAATAATATACAAATCAATGTATCTTTATTATTTTTTGTTAGAAAATGCATCAACAATTCTAAAGATATATTGTTTAAATCGCTCTTATCTTGTATCATAAGGAACCGGAATAATAAAGATGTATCGACTCATATATTATTTGGACTTGTCTCCACAGTATACCATATTTTGTTTAATTTAATTACATTTATCACGTTTTTTATTTAAAATATTACACTTATTTTTTATGCAGGAGTGATCAGTGTAATAAAAGTATAAAAATTAAGGAATTTGTATAAATATAAAAAAGTGAGAGTAGTTTATGTAATTTCACTTGGTGCTCTTACCATTTCAGTTACACAATCTAAGCTAATACTGAACCTACAACCTTGTAATATAAGAGTTATTTACTACTATGTACAAATTTCCAATCTATTATATACTACATCAACCCAACAGATTGGAGATTTATGGCAAAAAATGTCATTAGCTGGAAATTAGTTTGCATAATAAAGTTAAAGTACAACATTGAAGCAACATCAATTATAAAAAACTCTATGCAATTGGAAGGTGCAGTATTTAATACTTTTTTATGTCTTGGTCATGTGCAAAATAACTTTTTGGATAACAGTACGTAATTAATCTCTTTTAAGGTATGTGATTATCCCTTTTAACAAATTTGTTATCAGAATAGGGAACACTGAAGCTTCATAGGGTCTTTCTGTCCAGGTGCAGATAGTTTGCATCTTCACAGACATGTGTATTTCATCGAGTCTCTCTTCGAGACAGTGCCCAGATCGTTACACCTTTCGTGCGGGTCGGAACTTACGCGACAAGGAATTTCACTACCTTAGGATCATTATAGTTACGGCCGCCGTTCACCGGGTTTGTGGTCGTCGGCTCCCCTGTCATCACGTCACCAACTTCCTTGATCTTTCGGCATTGGGCAGGCATCAGCCCCCATTCATGGTCTTACAACTTTGCGGAGACCTGCGTTTTTTGATAAACAGTCGCTCGAGCCTGGTCATTGCGACCCCTTTGTGAGGAGGCACCCCTTCTCCCAAAGTTACAGGGCTATTTTGCCGAGTTCCTTAGAGAGAGTTGTCTCGCGTCCCTAGATATTTTCTACTTACCTACCTGTGTCGGTTTCGGATACAAGTATCTTTTTGTTGAAGGTCATTAAAGCTTTTTTTTGGAAGTATAGCATGGGTTACTTCAGACCTTAGTGCCGCTACTGGAACATTACTTTGTATAATATTTAGAAATCTAATAAAATATTATACTAGATCAAGGTCATATGCAAAATATTTATAAAGAACTCAATATTTATTCATAAGTTTCCGCTATAATTATAGGACGTCAAATCTAGCATGTAATTTTATTTAGTTTATTATTATTTGTCCAGAAACCCTTGACCTTGAAATTTTTTGGATTTTTGAGTCTTTGGTTGTTCTTCATTATTTAGAATGAGCAACAATGCTTGAGGAAGCTATTTTATTATGAGAGTAAGATTTATATATTATATTATAGATATTATATCATTCATCAATTATTTAAATTACTTTTTCTCTGAAATGTCAACAATGATTAAATATCAATGATGTAGTCATAAACACAGTATTTAAAATTCATACATTATCGGTGCATATATCATTTTCTCTTCTTTTTTTTATTATTATTATTAGAGACAAGAGTTCTAAGAGTACATTTTCAATATCTTATTCAAAATTATATTTTTTAGAATCTTAATATATGTAAATATACAATTTTTAATAATGTAAGATTTTTTATCTTGGACTTTCTAAAGAAAAACACTTGTAAAAATTATTATTATTATTAAATTAAGTAAATTTCTTTAAAATTCATTTGACAACTTAAGTCAATGTGGGTTTCTCTATACCTCCGAAGAATATACCCAATAATATCTCCTTTGTTATGAAGGTTGTAGCCTTGCAGGGACTTACCCCACACGCCACTAATCAGTTTTGAGAAACACACCTTAAGAGGGAATAAATTTAACCACATGTCATCAGAATATAGCCACGTATTTCTATTGAAGAAAGTAAGCAATTTGATAAGACAATAATTTAGCATGTGGACATTCCTAGTCCTACCGACAAGACAACAAGGTACCCTACAACAACTGCAGAGGTTCAGCTATAGCCACGTATTTCTAATGAAAGAAGTAAACATTTTGAAGAACAAGTACATTGAAACTAGGTTATTGTTGGTTTAAGTTTCTTGGATACAGAGAAAGAATTATCATCAGTAAATCAATTTCGTATTTAAGTTATAAGACTTTTTAATCTAATAGACTAATTTTATGAGTTAAACTCTTTCATAATAAAATTATGACTAACTTCCTATCACATGCAAATCTAATATGTGAAAGCTGTTTCTACCATTTTTGTTTCAAGTTGAAGGAGCTTCAGCCATATTTTTATCCTCATGTTTGTTGGGTATTTCAAGTGTGAATGAAAAGGTTTCATATTGGGCAAAAATGGACGAGTTAAAGAGCATATAAGTTGATAGACTCATAGACCTAATGCCTTAATGTTTTGGGTCAAGATGTGGTGTCAATCCCACTTATATGCTTCTCCCAACAACAATACTACTAGTTATAACTTTCAGTCAAAGTGTCACATTCATGTCCTCTATAAGATCACACGCTTCCCTTAGTTTGCATCTAGCTCTATTTATTTTCTTAATTTCAGGCGCATCCTGCAATAATTACACGTGCATGTAGCATCATTTTCAATGATTTATGAATATAGCAGCTACTCTTAATACATCATTAGTCTAAATAAAAATACTGATAAGAATTATCTTTGTAATTTTACATCAATATGTTGTTAATTTAACTCATACACATTTATTTGCTGTAAGTGAAATATTGAGTTAACTTATAAATAGGTGGGTGTGTCCGAGGAGAACATGATTACTTAAAAAATAATAGACTTAGATTATTGTTATAACTTACCAATACAGATTTATTTTACTTGGACACCGAATGACAATACCCATATAAATTTGTGATTTCTAAAACATAATAATGATCTGATATAACTTTAATTTCAATCTAATAATGGACCTTCTAATATTAGAAATGATCCAAATTCCGGTTACAGGTGCCTAATGATTCAACATTCAAGCATCTCCTGTTAGAATACACATGTCACCCACATGCCCTTTTTTGACTTATACAAAAGCTAAGCCCTTTAATCAATGACATGTTCCTAAAACAAACATCACATAATTTTCTATGCAAGCAATAAAAAAGTAGTGCTTTCATCAAAATTTATTAAGGAATAAGAATCCGAAATATGATTGAAGAAAAAGATGCATTCACACCAGCAAAGCAACAGAAGCATATTAGCCACACAGGTGGTGGAGATTCCTTCACCTCATGCCTCAAACCCACAATGTTATTATATCATTCATCTTTTATTAATTTCTTTTTACAAAATACAAGAGATAAAAAGAATACAATAAAATAAAATAGAGAAGACAAAAGAAAAATATAAAAATGCAATACAATCATATACCCATAAGTAAATATAAAAAATAAAAACTATCAAATAGGAAAAAGAATAAAAGAACTCATAAATTTCTATTCTACCATAGGCTAAAAAAATTATTTTGTAACTAAAAAATATTTAAGGTTATGATTCTCAATCCGACCTAATAAAACTAAGGTTTGATTATTGGTTGTTGTTACTGTGATTTATGTACACTAGATCGAATCATCTTGATTTCAAATTTCTTGATCACACCAGCAATGTCTCTCATGGTAGTGTCCAATTCATAAGGGGTTTTTTCATATGTGACTTGTGTTGAATTTACAAACATTTTGCATGATTCTTTCCTTTCTGCTATGGTTCCATGATAATGGAAATATTTGATCATCGCTTCTGTTTTGTGAGTTGTTTTTCCTTGTAGGTTCTGTGATATGTGAACCCCAGTTGCAAACAAACTACGTGGTTGCACAGCATATTTTCTATCTCTCCTAATCCCTTTCTTTACATCTTTGTATATCAGCTTCTCAAAACCCCATTTCCTGCATTTTCATTTCACAACATGTGTGAGAGATATTACACATAACACAGCTACAAATAACAATCTTATGGGACATGATCCCAAAATGTGTCTTTTGTTGGGTGTGTAGCATATGTAGCAATGATTTAAATTGCGTACTGCAACACATGATGCGGCTGTAATAATGCAATACGGTGACCATTACAACCGTATCACATTGTTGCAATTGTGATGTGACATTGAATCACAATGAAGTAGCCGCACCAGGGCACAGCGCACCGCATTGAATTCAAAAATATTTTTTTAATCACAAACTAATTTACACTGACGGTCACAATCCGCATTACAATAGTCACAATGACCATAGTAACTACAACCGTTAGCATAATCACAACGGCAATTTCAAGCAAAAATCAAATAACTACTATTATTGAGAAAACAATGGACATGGTAAATAGTAATTTTGAATATTGAAAAGTGTGAGAACACCCCAAGAAATAGGTCATAATCAAATATTACTCTGGTGGACCAAACAACACGGTCATAAAACAAAACTCGAAGCCACGCCACCTCCACATGTTATGGCTAGAGAGAAAAAAACAGAATCCATACCAGAAAAATGGTCTCATATCATGTACAAACAAATACAAACAAAACAGTTTAATTAAAAATATATCATTTTTATTTAATATTGATTTTATTAACAGATCTTACAATTGTTTGATTCATTCATTTCTATCAATAACACAAAAAACTCAGTTCATTTTCTGCTTCGAATTTGCATCTTTGTATCATATAAACACTCAAATTAATCCAATCCAGCAACAAAATGCATTAACAGATAACACTTAAGAAAATAGATGATGATGATAACTATTTAGCCAAATTAAAAGAAAACAAGAAAGGGGTAACAAACCAATGTACCTATGAGTTTTGCCATAATCATCAGAGTGGCAAACCTTGCTATTCATAGTCATCTGTGAAATTGTGAACTGATTATACTCCTCTAGTGAATCCATCACAGTCTTAATATTACTCTTAGGAGGAACATAAATATACTCATCAACATCAAAGAAGAACATCCACTTAGCCATAAACTTATACCTATGCAAGCAATCATTCACCACCATGAACTGATTATGATAATACCCATCAAACCTCTCTTGATCCCTTATATCCTGCAAAGTCACATACCCAAGATCCATCCAAGGCTTCAAAACCTTCAACACCTTTTCATGCACCCCACCAGCATCATGTATCACAAAATGTGATCTTGGCCCGAAAAAGTTAACATGGTAAGCGATCCACTCTCTCACTCTATCTGGGTTCAAGTCCCCATATAAGGATGAGCCACAATAGAAGTAATCATACTTAGGTTTTGAAGTGAAAATAGAAACATCTAATGTACTAGGTTTTTCTGTGAGAACTTCAAACTTGTCTGTGATATTAAGGTTTGTGTCACCACCACCTGAGGTAGAAGCATAGAGGATAAGTTTTCCACCATTGTTATCGGTGTTAACAGATTCTGAGAAGGTGCAGTTTACAACAACTACGGTGTAAACTCTTCCATAACCCCAATCTGGGAGGATTTTGTATCCAACGGTGGATATTGGTTTTGTTGATAAGTTTGTTCTTTCGTTCGGTTCCCAATGGCACTCGTAGGTGGGGTTAGAATAAAGATGAAGAGGCTTTGAAGATATTCCAACAATGGCAAACGTGTTAAGGCCTCCTCTATAAGCACCCATGGTTATGAAGTTATACGCTGCTGTACCATATGGGTTGAAAACACGCCTTATGATACCGTTTTGGAGGAGTTGTTCTTGCGGTGGTGGCAGCGGCCGTGATGGTGGTGGTGAAGGAGGAAGAGTGGTAGTGACAACTTGAGAGATACGTGAAATACACACTCGAAGATCAGAAGTTGAGATAGTAAAAGGAGAATTGATGAACTGAAGAAAGGTGGCAACAAAACATAGAAGGAGAAGAGTTGTTAGAAGAAGTTTGAGCTCTGCAATATAGTTTCCTAATAACCCAACAAAAAATTTCTTTTGTTCCCTCTCTTTGCCCATTTTGCTTCAGAAAATTGTTGAGACGCAGAGACAAAGAAGTAAAAGGGTGAAATATGAATCCTCTTTGATATTGGAGATTCCAATACAGATTAATGTTTATATTAAGAAGGGGAATAGAGAAGAGTTATTAAAAGGGTGTGAGGTTATAAGAAGGAATAAGATATGTAAGGTATGATTTTATACTCAGGGTTATGTGTGAACTGTGAAATGATGCATTACAATTGATAATAATTTGTATGGGGACATGTTTCCATAGTTATATATAAGTTTAACCAATCTTATACGTATTAAGAAATCAGTTAAAACTAAATTAAGTGTATTGATTTAATAAAAAGAATATAAGTAATTATAATTATTATTTACTCTCATAATAAGAAATTTTTTAAATTAAAAACGGCATAGAACATTTTTAGAGGGATTAAGAAGGGTACATTGAATTTAATTACTTGTTTTATTTAGTTACGTGCGTATTGGATTAATGATAAATAAATGATGATTGATAAGTCTGTGTTTATTGTCCTAATTAATGTTTGGGATTGCCGTGAAACCAATGAGCTATGCCACTTTTGAATTTCATGGAAGAGAAAATTTGGGTGCATTGATGGGATAAGATCTTTTTACATTGAATCATACCCATTTATATTTATCCATCATTAATTATTAAATAAATTGATATAAATGAATAGTAAATAATAATATGAAATATTAAATATGTATAAATTATTATATTGGTAGTGTTAAAGGATACTTAACATATCTATTTGTTAATGTTTAAATATATCACATGAATTCGCTACAATTTTGGTGCAATAATCTATGCTGGAAATGAGATGGAAAAATTAGTCATTAAACATATATTATCCACTGACAATTTAGTTTTAAGAGTCATACAACGTGTGTCAATAGTGTCAATAGTTGATTGACCTGGGTGGAACAACATGTCAATTTTTCTCATTTTTCAAATTAACAATTGTTCTCATTTAAGTATTTTTATACGTATACATGTATACAAACTTTATTACATCAACTTTAATTGTTAGAGCAAATTTATTATTAAAATTCACAAGCTTTCACAAAATATGTTATGTCTTTAAATTTATGTTGATGAGCAGTATAAATTTGATCTCGTTAACTCGCTTGAAAATTTGTGAACTATAATTTAGTCGAACTTGAGCTCCAAAAGTAGCCTCAAGCCAATCCTTAACGAGTCAATTTGAGCCAAGTTTGACTTGACTCCTTTCCACAACTAGGGTCGACACATAGTATATATAGACAATCTTACTATTACAAACGAAAATGTTATTTCTGGGATTTGATGATATGATCCTCCTTTGGAGATCCTTGAAAAATGACATATTTAGTGGAAAGCTTTTGGGTTTGGGTGTTTATCATAATTGTTAAAGCATAAAGTCAACCTTGGAGCAAAAAGGTAGGATCGTATAAGCGGTGGAACATAACACGAAGTGTAGCTGCACTTAAAGGTTTTGGGGTAAAGGACCAGCCCAATAGCACAATTTGAATAGAAGAGATGAATGAAGAAGCAGTACAACATGAGTTTGAGTTTTATAGAAGAGGTAAATAAGTTTCTAATAAACTATTTAGTTTCTCAATGTGAGGCTGAAGATGTAAGGGTCAACAATTTTTTTCTTTTTTAAAAACGTGTTGGGCTAAAATTAGGATAAAAATGGTTTAGGCTGGAACCCAAGTAAAAAATCCAAAATTAAAAAGGTTAAAATGATTGCTCTCCATCCTCAACACGACAACATGCATGCTGAGTTGACACTCCAGCATGTCATTCTGCCACTGGCACACTTTAGTTATATCTTGATTCCTTAACTAAATGCAGAAACATAAATAACAAGGTTGGAGGTGGTTTTGCGGAATGTAATAAATGAAATGAAGAACTCGAGTGATGCTACAAGGATGGTTGATAAACCAGCAGTTGGACACCATAAAGGGTGATTAGCCCGACAATAAGTCCCTCAATCAGTTTAGCTAAGAACTAAGAAAAACACTCTTGACAATACGCACTAAGTAATACATTTAAGTTAAGATTCATGTTGAATTCATTCAAGTATTCAACAAAATGAAAGTAAATTTATATACATGTGAGCTAGACAAGAAGACATCTCTCATTAATAAAAGTACAAGTTCTAATAAATCGATAAATTTCTTGTCCCCTACTAAGTCATTTGAGGCAAGGAAAATATAAACCTTTGAAAGGTCACTCGCCATAATAAAAAACATGGAATTTAGCCTAGAAGGTTCAATAAGCACTTATTCAAAAAAGGAAATTGCAACAAAATCAAAATGTTGTCCGACCACATGGTCAGAGCGTGGATGGACCCACAATCTAGATGACTAGATGCTTCAACTCTTCAATGCAAAACACTACCCTTGGCTCCAAGTCTTCTTCCTTTGATTAGGACCACCATAACTTATCATAATGCCTCTTTGGCCTTTCTTGTCATAGGTTCTCCTAAACCTTGAAGTTTTTGATGTTGTCTATCCTTGTCCATGTCCACATCGTCTGAGCTCATGACCTCCATGTTACAAGGCAAACAACTTTATTGTTGCACTAAGGTTCATCCTCTCAATCTAGGATAAGGATATGGTAACAAAATCCGACAATATAAGCAACCAACATACTTTATAGGGCAAGCCTCGTATCCTAAACATAATGTCAAACTTCAAAAGGTTGAGATTTAAAGCACAACAAACCAGCAACAATTTCATGTAGCAAAATTGTTAAGACACATATAAAGTCAAACTCGACAAACTAATAACCAATAACAAGCATACCAACACCTTATATCTGATAATCAACAAGGACTTTGACCATCCTTGGATGAAAAAAGTAGCAAAAAATCCAAAAAATGCACCAACATTGTAGCCAAGGAGATACCTATAAGCAGACCCATCTGAAAAGATGTTAACTTCTAATGCATTTCCATGAATCTTCTTTTGCAATAGCTTCCAAGGCATAACTTACAGTTAGTTCTGAGAAAATATATTAAACCAGAGGTATCAGAAACTCAGAATCATAAGCCAATGACTTCAGATTTTCACACTTATCCTTGAACAAAGTAAATTCCTCCACACAATCTTGGATGTATCTCTTGACAGAGAACTTGAAATTAGGGCTTCAAAGTTCAGGCTAATAAACATATGAATGTCTAATAGGTTAACACAAACATATGCTGACAACAAGAGTGTGTATGACAAGGTGACTAAAAATGCGGACCATATTTGTTGTCTCATAATTGTGTACCACTATTTGTGATTAGTTGAAAAAATATATTTAAGTTAAATATTTAATAACTAAGTATTTTTCTGATCAATCATAAGCAGTGACACAGAGTGGTACACTTTTTGGGACAGGAAATGTTCACCCCTAAAAAAGAGAGGTCAATCTATGAATCCGGCACGCAAAAAAGTTATCTTACTCATACAGAGTGAAGCTTTCGAAGAGGTTTGATTATGACTACTTGCTAAATAAAATTTAATACTCAGACAGCACCAATGTATCTGTTGTCAACTACAAACAGCATCATGTGGACATAAATTAGATCTTCACCAATGACCTTGGTGTTATGATCATACTACGTGTGATTGAAATGGTAACACTATAGAAGGGAAAAACATTTACAAGTTTACAGTTTGCACATAAGAGATAACTCTAGCCTTAAAACATCCTTAAAAAATATTCCAAGTAAATTGCAAAGAATTTAAACCAATCGACAATCAAAATTACAACTGAAGCTTCAATTCAAGTTCATTAGGTCTAAGAAATTACCTCACTGGAGTCTAAACTGGGTTACTCCGAATATGAGAAGAGGAGAAATAGTATTAATCTTAGGCAAAACCGAAGGGAGAAAGACAACTGGAATATAGTCCTGCATCCTCAGACTAGAGTTACAGCATGTAAATCCATATCGTTTGAACATTTACCCACTTTAAGTATTAGATGCTTTTACTGTTCTAAATAAAGAAGTGATACAACATATCTAATGTACTGATGAATACGACAAGAAATCCCACAAGATACCCCAAAAAAAAAGTTGAAGCATGTCGAGTGGTATACTTATATTCAAAATATCCACTTCCTCTGCACCAAATGTCTCAATTTTGTGAAGTTCTATATCCTGTTAAGTTTGTCTCTCTCTAGCCTCCAGCCTCAAATGCCAATATTAAACAATCAACTCTTAAAATCTGCATCTCTTCTCGTAGAAGGTTCCATAATAAGCATCACATGTTGATACTATCATCCTTCAGCAAAATCAATTTCTTTGTAAGGTATATTGATTTAAACTAACAACTCTGACTGTCATGTAATCCACAATAATGAATTTCTCACTACACTGACAAATGACCCCCCTTTAACAGGTGGATGTATCAATTATGCAGTTTCCCATTTATTTCCCGAATCAATAACTTTGAACTATCAACAATGCGTTTGCTTTCATGAACTATATGGCGACATAGTTCATGCCTTGGAGCTGGTCTCAGTGATCTTAATTCATAAAGAGGATTTTTTATGACATTACTACTATACAACTCCCTTGCTGGCTGGACATGATTCAACCAGAAATCAGATAGTGCCATTTTCATTGCATACCAATACTCTGCATCCCGATCTAACCTGAAAAGGCTACTACCATGAGGAGTCCAAACATAAAAATCCATCCAATCCCTTCCTAGAATCTCCATTAATCCTTGCGCTTGAGGAATATAGTGAATTGGAATTCGCGACCAAGGGTACGCTCTACTCATGTCTCCATTGAAATATGGACACTTTATCTCTAGTACTCCACGAGAAGGCAACTCATACACCAGGCTGTCAACTATACCATCAGGTGAAGCAGCTAGCCAATCATCTTCTGGGTCTTCACCATAAACCTGAAATTCGGGAAACAATACAGTATTTCCAGTTATCAGTTTGTATCTTTCAAGTGCTTCCTCCTCTTTGATATTGCTCCAACAGGTGGCAAGGTTTCCAGAGAATGGTTCAATAGCACCAATCTTCTCTAACCAAAGCTGGACCCTTCGCTGACGCCAAAACCCAATAGCACTAGCAAAAGTGCTGGCTGTCAGCTTGTGTTTCCTACGCATTTGCCAGTTTTTAAACCAGTGTTGAAGACTGGGTGCTTGAAGGACAGAATAAGTTTCACCAGATGTGAATTTTGACAAACTAGAACTTGTTCCCGGACTTCTGGATGGGACATAAGGAGCATGGTTACTAGTATTAGATCCTCCAATGACCAGAGCAGAAGTATTGCTACTGAAGTTTCTCTTATTACCCCTACATTCAACAAGTGCACCCATATGCCAGCTACTTTTACGTGTGTACCATTGCAGCCAAACAACAACAGAGAACGAAGAAGCAATTTCTCCACTGTTAAAAAAGAGGAAGTGTCACTTGAACAGTAGATATAAGCTAGGAAGCAACTGCTACTCAGAAAAAATAGATAAATACCGCTTAAGAGAACCAAAGTCTAGGTAATCAAAGGTGCTGAGATTCTAAGAACAAGCATATGGTGTCATTCTACATTTATTTTTGTTATTATGATGGTGTTGACTTTCTACGAACAATTCAATCTTCAAAATTCTTAGAACCTATTTGCAAGTTGATTTTTGGAGGGTAATGGAGGGAAGGATAAGGCTTGGGATCCATGAAATACACTAGTGAGATGACTCTCAAGCATTCCCTTTCATTTCTCTCCAAAAACCAACTTGCAAACAGATGCTTAGGATTGCACATGTCATGACCACAATCACAAACGGAGGAGTGGAGGACAATTATTTTTTTGTTGAGAAAAATAGTCACCACCAATTACATTTAACTTGAGAAAAATTGGAAACCTCAAAAAAGGTCTTTGAAACCAGGTTTAGTTCAGAAATCAACTGTGCAAAAGGAGGGTGGAAACTAGCACACAGTATCCATGATACACACTTGCTATTGCTAAGACTGCTACCTAAAGCAATTGTGCATATTAATAATATCTCGCAAGACACTTTTTTTTACCACATTGATTAGAAGCATATAAGGGATATTGTTTTTAAAAAATTGGTTGACTATAAAAAAAGGAAGCACCAAAAGATATAATGAGAATAAACTTACAAGTATTACAAAGGCATGAATTAGCATTAAAATGGCCACACAATCACATGTTGACACTTAATATTAGAGAACATAAAAGATTGAAGAAAGTAGAAAAGCTCCATAATGAAGGATAAAAGACACACTGCATTCAAATTCAAAACAAATTTATCTTGCACAGCATGATTAGACATGAATTTTCTCTGAATATAGTTACAGTATAGAATATAATACCGAGTAGAATGTTATAATGGTGGTTCCTTAGTGGTTGGTAAAGCTTCAAAGAGTGAGAACTTGATGAAGAGAACTGAAAAAAAAAATAAGAATAGTTCAAACTTTCAAAGCCCAGAAATTCAATAAGCCACCACAGAATTATACTATGAGTAACAAAGAAACTTGCAACAAATTAACAAAAAAAGGTAAATTTGACAATGCAACTTGAAACTGGACTTTGTTGACACACAAACATAAACATATATAGGACTAAAGTTGATTTCTAAGTGAATTAGCAATAAAAGTTGAATTTTTTTAGCACTAAAAATTGAAACTTTAGGCAGAAAAGAATGAAAACTGAGAAGGGGGCAAAACCAATTTCCAATAACCGAAGCCTTGAATGGGCATTGTTTGTTTTCTAAGATAGAAAAACACAGTGCAAAAGCCTAAGATAGAGAAGTGAGAAAGAAGCACAATACCATACAATTGATAAAGGGTACAGTAGCGGCGGCGGTGACGGTGGCGCTAATGGTGGAATGAGGCGGGTGATGTTGGTTCTGCTTCTCATATAAAGGTCTATTCCAGGTTTTATGCGAACACATTCTAGAAGTTGGGGGAGTCTCGGAAACACGCAAACCATAATTTTGTTTTCTTAAAATGGGCACGTGTCCAAATGCGAACCGTGAGATTAATCAATGGTTTGGGCTTTTGGTTTCAATTGCGACATATTTTGAAGTTTATGGTATTTAATTATTTTCTACCAATATATTTTTAAAATTAAATAAAATAGTCTGCCAAATAAAATAAGTTATTTTAATGTTAGGAAATATATTTTATACCTCATAATTATCTTTAGAAGAATAGAAAAAAGATGGATGTAGTAATAGTGTGACAATTTTTTTTTTTACTATTTTTATATAATTTATTATAATTTACTCTAAATAAAAGTAATACAAATGAATAATGAATTGAAATTGTATAAATTTTACAATGATATTTCATAGACATTATACTCAGACAAATAAGTAATCGTATTAGATTTAAATCAGTCACTCATGTTAATGAATTAAGGGATCATTGGTTGAACAATTAGGTTACTATTACACCAATTGACTTAGTTACATTTAAAAAATCATAGAACTTGTTAAAATTATTTAATAATTTTACCCACCAAAATTAAAAACATAATCACAGCAAAGTCTCAATCTAACAAGTAACAATGAAGATTTTAATACAATAAAATCTTAGAAATAAGTTGAAATATTATCCAACAATATAAGTTTTACATTTTAATCATAAGAAAACTAAATAAATAAGTTTAAAAATGACTTCAACACTAAGATTTTGTTATGACATAAGCTAATAAAGAACAAATGTAACTATATAATGACAAATATAGTTATAAATAAATTGAAAGCACCAAAAAATTTCCTCTCAAAGTGAATTTTTGTCCTCTCAAGTTAAGATTGTGACATGTGACACAATCAAATATATAATGGTTATTATTTTTAATAAAATAATTTTTAAATTTGATAAAGTTTCATCTCATCTCATATTTCAGTATTAGGCTCTTCAGTATCGAGAAGAAATTGAACTCTCTCAAAACAATATATAGTACTTTTTAAAGAAATTGTTGTATTAGTCAAGTCAATGATTTATATTTAAACCGATTGAGTCGAACCAATTTATATCAGTTTTGGTGCATAATCAATTAAATGAGTTACTCGAACCAATAAGATATCCAATCTTTGTTCGAATACGCATGTATGAGTTGAGTTCAACACTTATGATAAGAGTTAATATTTATATATTGTCAGTGTAAAGATTTATACAAATCATTACACTATTTACCATTTATTTGAATCACTTTATCGAAGAATCAACGATGAATAATACAATAATATTATATAAACTAATATAATGTGAATATATACATTAGTTTCTCTTATGATAATACTCTCATTCTTACGTATTTCTCATAGGTTGGATCTGAGTTATTTTTAATAATAAACTTATAATTCTTTTTCTAAAGTAAATTACAGGAACATCCTATCAATTTTAGTAAAAAAACATAACATTTTTCTTCTTATACATGACTACTAATTTATATAGATTTATTACCCTTCATACTTATGCAATAAAGTATTAGAGGAGTCAAATGTAATCTTTTAAAGAGGAGAAACAATGAGTATAATGAAGCTCAAATACCATGGCCAATATAATTTATTTGTTTCTATTATGTTCTTCTTAGTTCCTCTCATCACTTAACTTCATTGTTAAAAATATCAATAAAACATTAATCTTGGTGTAACTATGTAAGGTCATACTAGATCATTAAAGTTGATGATTCAATTCTTATAAGCAACATTTGTTCGAAGATATTAACCTGAATTCCAAAATGAATTAGTTCCTTGTAAAAAATGTGAGAGAATATCCTTGATAATACAAAAAAACAATTATTCTTTTTATATAAAATATATCAACAATCTAGTTAATGAACCTTTTTCAGTATTACGGTATATGTTATCCAATATATAATAAAATGGAAAGTTATCATGTGATATATTTAATGTCAAAGAGTCAACATTTTCAGTTTTTCACTTTCCACTTGTATTGCCTTAACACTGCCTTTAGCCAATAGATAACAAAGCCCTAAAATAAAATATAGTTGTTAGCTTGTGTAATACATATGTTATCACAATTTTTAATATTATTTACCATTTATGTATGGTTAATTTTTATTCAAAAATAATTTGTAGTTATTTTGAAATCCGACTTCAAATTTGATGCTAAAACTGAGATGGAAACATTATTATTTTCTATTCACAAAGTGGACATCTTAATACCAATATTTATGAGAAGTTAAGTTTTTTTTTTTTTTTTAGATTAAAAACTAATACACACATTTTTTAGACTTCCAAACCATGTGACATATCAAAACGTAAAATATTTTGGATGAAGTTCTAAGTTTTAATATAAATAACTATTTTTTCTACTTTTAATATTTTGTAATTTACTCTTTATCAACAATTACTTTGTTACTTTGTTTTTATATGAATCAAAATTCAATATCCTAAAAATTTATTGGGACCAATTTGGATGTTTAGACTATAGACTATGGAGTGTGATCCAATTAAATAATTTTAAAAGTTGTAAAAAAAATATGATTATTAATAATCATTTAATCTTTTAATGTTATGCCGTACATATTAAACACTAGTTTGGTGACTTGGTCACATTCATAAATTCCCTTGAAGTTCCATTAATGACAGATAAGCATACCCAAATAGGGAAGTAATTACATGTAATACAACACCACAATATCTATCTATACCATATATAAAGCCAAAACTTGAAATAACTTCTCATGGTGTAATTTTCATTTTCTATATTGCTCTTAATATTATTTAATTTTTACAAAAAACTATATAATCCTAAGCAACTACCACCAATACATTAATTAACCACATATCTCACCTTAAATTAAATATTATCATAAACAAAAAAAATATAATATATAGAAATTGAATATGTAGTACTACAAAATATTCGCCTTCAGGTACGAAGTGCCTCTACACACTAGTTATATATAAAGCCAAAACATGGTGTAACCACCATCATGACATAATTTATATATTCCTATTTTGCCCTTAAAAAAATTTAATTTAAAAAAAACCATGTAATCCTATATAACCACCTCAAATATATTAACTATAAGTTGCATATCTATACTACTTAATAAAGGAAAAACCTAACCTAACTTTCATGAAGTTATTATGGGTTTTCCTATTTCATATTTTATAACTTCTTATACTTTCATCTTTATATACTTATACTACTAAACATTTATTTCATATTTTATAACTTCTAATTTTATTTTATAACTTCTAATTTCATCTTTATAACTTCTAATTTCAACTTTATATATTCTTATATTAATAAAAATTTATTTCATATTTTATAACTTTCTAATTTTATTTTATAACTTCTAATTTCATCTTTATAACTTCTAATTTCAACTTTATATATTCTTATATTAATAAAAATTTATTTCATATTTTATAACTTCTAATTTTATTTTATAACTTATAATTTTATCTTTACTAGGTGTTGACAGGCACTACCGTGCCTGTCAACCCGCTTTCCTATTGTTTGTAATGTGTATTCTACATATTAAGTTGTATTATATATTGTAATTTACAGTTGAATTTATATTCGTTTGAGGTAATTGTTCAATCTTAAAGAAAGGATACATATACAATTGTGTTCACTAAGAATAGAGTCTTGATATTTTCACTTAATTTTATTTTCTAGCGTGTTAACATGCACTATCGGGTCTGTCAACCCAATTTCCTATCGTTTGTAATGTGTATTCTACATATAAAAGTAATTTTTTATCTAATTAATTAAAATCTATTGAGTAAATCTATTGCATTGGTCACAATGTATATCCATTAAATTAAAAAATAGGAATACATGAAATATATTGCATTGGTCACAATATATGCCATTGAGTAAAGAGTATGTGAATATTTGACATTTAAAACATCCAGAGTGCACATTACAAACAATATGAAAGCGGGTTGACAGACACAGTAGTAACTGTCAACACGCTAGAAAATAAAATTAAGTAAAGATATCAAGACTCTATTCTTGATGAACACAATTGTATATGCATCATTTCTTTAAGATTGAACAATTACATCGAACGAATATATATTCAAGTGTAAATTACAGTATATAATACAACTTAATATGTAGAATACACATTACAAACAAACAATAGGAAAGCGGGTTGACAGACACTGTCTGTCAACACGCTAGTAATAAAAAAATAAATGAAATATATTGAAAATGCAAAACTCATGCAAATAAATCTTCTCCATTACTTAAAGAGATAATTTATTATACATAATTTTATATGAGAATAATGTATCTCATTGTATCAAGAGATAACTTATCTCCTATAACCAGTAAAAATGTGACATATATGCTATTTTGTCTATTTTAAAAAATATTTTTATAGAAAATGATACATGACATTTATCATAGATTTCACTGGCAAGATGAGATAACTTATCTTCTTATACTCCATTTAAGTAGAAGTGTTACATCATCATCATTTTATTTTTTGAGTACTTTCCTCTTCCTCTGGAGTACTAGACACCTACCACTCCACACTACCATCATCATTCACAGCTAAGCCTCACACTTCACTTGACTCTTCTCTGCTAAGAATAGAAATATAAGAAAAGATAATACAATCTGAGGTGAGATATCTTAGAACCCCAACAAAGTACATAGATAATGGGTTCTTGTCCCAACAATCTCCTCATTCCCCATATTACCCTCACTACATTCCTCTATTTCCTCCTCCTATCCCCACCACACCCCACCCTCTCCCTCTCCCTCAACATCACCGCCATCCTCTCCACCTTCCCCGACTTCTCCCACTTCACTTCCCTCCTCTCCGCCGCCACTCCACTCTCCTCCGACCTCTCCCACCGCACCTCCCTCTCTCTCCTCGCCGTCCCTAACTCCATCCTCGACTCCCCTTCCTCCCCTCTCATCACCCACCACATCACTCCCTCCGCCATCCCCGACATCCTCCGCTACCACCTCCTCCTCCAGTTCCTCTCCTGGTCCGACCTCCTCAACCTTCCTCCCTCCGGCAAACTCGTCACCACTCTCCTCCAAACTACTGGACGCGCCCCTAACAATCTAGGTTCCGTGAACATCACGCGCGATCCCGATTCCAACGTTATCTCTATTCACTCTCTTTCACCTTATTCTCCATCAAACGCTACCGTTTTATCACTGGTGAAAACGATTCCTTATAATATCACTATCTTTTCTATTAATTCCCTTCTTATCCCTTCTGGTTTCAATCTCATGACGTCAGAAACTCAACCTAATTTAGGTCTCAATATTACGAAAACGTTGATCGACGGTCACGATTTTAATGTGGCGGCGTCGCTGTTATCGGCTTCCGGTGTTGTTGAAGAATTCGAAGGCGATGAAGGCGGCGCCGGAATTACGATGTTTGTTCCCGTCGATGATGCTTTTGCCGATTTGCCACCGTCGGCGAGCCTTCAATCCTTACCGGCGGATAAGAAAGCTGTTGTGCTCAGGTTTCACGTTCTGCATTCCTATTACACTTTGGGATCATTGGAATCTATTGTGAACCCGGTTCAACCCACGCTCGCCACTGAAACCATGGGTGCTGGGAGTTTCACGCTCAACATTTCACGGCTCAATGGCTCCGTCGCCATCAACACCGGCGTTGTCCAAGCCACCGTGACTCAAACTGTTTTCGATCAGAATCCGGTTGCCATTTTCGGTGTTTCCAAGGTTCTTTTGCCGAGAGAGATATTCGGGAAGAGTATAGTCAGTAAGCCTGGTGGACTGGTTCAGGAAGCACCGCCGCCGGATGCTGATGCTGACACACTTTCGCCGGAGAATTCACCGGGATTCAATGGCCAACCGTCACACCTTTTGTCACCGCCGGGTTTTGGCCAAGAAGTTGGGTCCAAAGCTGCTAATGATGTTTATGGTTTCAAATCCTTTGTTGTTGTGGTTGTTTGCTGTATAGGATTGTATGTAGTGATATGACATTGTTTTGTTTTCTCTCTCTTGGTTATTATTTTGTGGGGGTTTTGTTTTAATTTTTTCTACCTTTTTTCGGTTAATTTCATTATTAGGTTGCAAATGCAACCCTCATGTTTTTTTTACAAAAAAATATATAAAAAATCTGAAATGTTAGTTGTGTTATTGAATATTGATCTTCATTAACTAGTGTTAGAAAGATGAACGCTTCTCTTAGATTTTTCTTTTTAATGCCTTTATATTTTGATGTGCAATGAATGCAGTCCAACATCTATGGGGCTTTGTATTATTTTAGTCATAATTTTCATTTTCACATTATTATGGTAAGTTTTGGCTGAGTACTTTAATAAACTTGACTCTCCTTTATTTGTTATCAAAACCTGTTCTATATATTAATACCTGCCGTTTGTGCTCAAGTTATCTTATGCTGACAGGGTGTGCCTTGCACCTTGCTGAATTACCACTTACTTAGGCTTCTATAGCTCTGTGCACACTTTTTTCGTTTTTACATGGATGCAATACAAGGGTATAGAGGAATGGCGGAGTTTGCAAAACTTGCTCGTTTTCACCAGGTATTTCCTTCATTATTATAATACAATTATGGATTTTATAATGGATGGAAACTTTTGTATTAACCTCTAATTTGGGGCATACATCTGAAAGTAATGTGACATTGTGCAAGTTAAACTGTAAATCTATTTGTAAGAACAAAGAAAGGTTTCTGAAATCAAACCTACCTGTTGTTACTATGGACTCTGAAAAGGGATCACATTTGATGTCAGCAATTTTGGAGTTGTAAGCCTATAATGTGCTGGAAGTACTGAATTGACTTGTAGCGTTTCTGACATGAGTTTTAGAATTTCTGGTTGCTGCTTTTTTATTTTATTTGTGATATTGTGCTGGTTCCCTAATCTCTATTATCCATAATGCTCTGGATTTTAAAATCGAAATAGATCAGTGAACTTGTGTGTTTGATCATTGTTTATGTAGAATCGACATGTTATGACATGAGAAACTGACTGATTATGTTATGCTGCTAGCTTTATGTGATTTCATGAACTGTATTGTTCTTTTTTATGACCAATACTTAATGAATTAGCTTATAATTTCATTATTTGCTATTTTGCAAGATTGTGGAACCTAGTACTAAAAGACTGGTGTGACTGTAGATTGTTGACTTTTAAAGCTTAAGAGAGTTTAAGTGCAAGATTGGTGCAAGTAAAAATAGAAATCATGGCGTTTTGCTTGCCCCTTATCCTTATTTGGATGGACATGTTTTAGTGCTGCTTATTCGATGTCTGTCTTTGCAAGAAGCTAAGGAGGTCTGTAGGCTTCTATAGTTTCAACCTTTTTTAACTCTCTTCTTAATTTTTGGTATAAAACCTGAATTTTGGTGTGTCTTGTTTGTCATGCTGAAGCTGAATGCCCTACCTTGATAGTGGTGATCACCATATGCCTCAGGCTTCTATGGCCATTGAATATTATTCTTCCGACTATGACTGTTGCCAGCAAGTATACAATAGATCATTTAGTTGTGTGGGTTGGTTTCAACTGAGTATGCATTTCTTTGATGTCATTGGTGCAAAACCCACTAATAAAATTTATCCCCTGCACGTGTGTAGACTGTAGACACACATTAGCATTTGGATGGATTCTGCCTCTATTCTTCATTTCTCAAGTGTGCATTACTTTGGAAGTTGAATTCATGAATGGCTACATGAACATAAGTTATAAAACTGTATCATGTTGTTTGCCTCTTCAACTACTAAAATCTTATTAACAGGACAATGTAGCTATTATTATATTGACGTTATAGCATTTTTGTTGTCTGATATACCCATCTGCATCGTATTTATGCACCAGGAGGTCCAGGACTGGTACATATGGTCCAGGTAAACTAGAGAAAATTACACTGACTGACCACACCGAGCGCACAACCAAGACATTTTTCTAAACTCCAACTACTTAGATATGCACAACAGTGGGTATGAAGAGCATGATATTGAGATAGAGACAGGAAGATTGAGTCTAACATCTGAATAGAACACTAGAATGATACTTGGCACGAGTGTAACCCCACTGTACGCACCATGTCTAGATCAACATTCTAGGCCTCTAGGAGTCTAGGGTATGTCATATAAAGATTCATATCCTTTTCAATTACAACAGCTAGTTTGACAACTTTTAGGAATAATGCCCTGTATATATGTAGATAGGCAAATGCTAACCCGTGCAGTTAATGTGTATTACCCAATAACTTCCCAAAAACTATGGGGGTGGGATGTATTTCTATTTGTGTATTCTTACTGTCAATCAAAACCAGGAAAATCTTATGTAGTTAGTATGAGAATGATAGTTACCATATGTTGTAAGATTTTCATTTCCATTTCCTTGGACCTTTTCTGGAAAGAGCATCCATTCATTTAAAATAACAGTCATTGCAAACCAAAATGTTGCACACAATTTATGATGACTGAATGGTTTACATATATTAAATGTTTAAAAAACTAATAACTCACTGTAATTTTCAATCAATAACTCAGTTATCCTTAACTGATATGTAGCAATGGTGTAAACATGAGTGAACATGAATAATTTGTTAAAATGAAGATATAGTTGTACATAATATGCAAAACCAGGACCCATGAGATTCTTGCTCAGTAGTTATGCCTCTATTATGAGCCCCCCTATCTTATTGTCATTTACTATGTCCTGTTTTTTCTTTGGGGGGCCATTGGAGACTCCTCAGCAAGCAAGTCTATCTGCTGCAGAGTTTCCTTCTTTATAGTTCAAGGACATGAGAACTTGAAGAAGCTTTGTTTGGGGATATATGTAGTCTTCAAGTAAAGTGAGTGGGTTGGCTGCCTCACTTGTTTATCTTATATATAGCTTTGAACAGTAGAGTGGAATCAGTTCCAATGATGAAATTTGTAGATGAAGCCAATCCTGCAGCTTTTAGGCCTTCTTTTGAAACCCAAAATTCAGCCTTCTTGTTGACAAACAAATTGATGTCATAAATTCAACCACTACTTCACCAAGAACTTCCTCCAGTTTTACTGTCCTCCATTATTCAATCTAATGTTCACCTTTAAGAAAATTAAAGGAGGTTGTTTTTGTTAAGATTTATTTATTTGTTTTTCTGTTTTAGAATAAATGTCAGTTATTAAGACTAAGTCTATAGGAATTGAGAGTGCTCTGTTTTAGTTGTTTAGTGGATACTGGATAGCTATTGTTTAGGAATATTTTACTGATAGTGGTTATTTTGTTATCTGCTGTAATGCCTATTTAAAAGGCCTATCTTAATGAATAAAATTCATCCCATTTTCAGTTTCAATTGGAAGTTAACAGTTTTGCTAATGTCTGGGGCGGTATCACAGTTGTGATCAGTGATTACCCAGTAATTGTGATGTAGTTATATATCTTGGTGATAACAAAACTTCAAACTTCAAAAATTTCACACCATAAATGGTCATTACAATGACTGCAACGCCTGCAATTGCAGTGGTTGCAAACACATCCTCAATTGGAATTCACAACAACCAGTTCTTCAGGTTTATGGCCTGTAACTTGATTCAATCATGAAAATGATTGGAAATTACTTTATCCCCTGTCCTCTAGACAATTTGCTTGCTTGTTTTTATTGTTTTCCACTTTTCCATATACTAACATTTAGATTTATGGAAAATTCAATTTAATCTTTTTGCCTGGTTTACTTAACCGTTAATGTTGTTTATACTTTCAAAAGAACTAACACTTTTGAAATTCTTTGAATGCCAACATTAAGAATAAAGAAAAGGATGTATTCACTGACGGCGTATCATTGACTTTTTAGAAAAAGTATTCCAAATGAATGGTGGATAATGTAGTACATGTGTATAAATCTTTACACTGACAGTATGTAGATTTTACACTCTCAAGACTATGGCTTGAAAAAAACAGACAAAATAATTGAGAACAATTGAATATCCAAAATTTACATATTTTCTTTGATTGTTTCACTTCTGATAAGGCACATGTTGCTATGTGGGTCTGTATTTTTTTATTTCATTTTTCACTCTTTGTAATAGAAAGACTAAGAGTAATACTGAACACATCATACAGAAATAAAAGAATGATTAGATTTAAAACTATCAAATGTACAAGGAAGGTCATCAAACACTTCTCTCCTAAAAAAATCATATACTTCAAAGTATATGTGAAAAAGGAGAAAATCATGTATGATGAATGATGTAAAATTGTTATCTTAGCAGATCACGAAGTTGCAGGATTAAGGGTATCCCTCTAGAGTGAGACTGTGTCCTCTGAGAAAGGCTTAAAAATCAACATACACTCGTACAACATCTACTATTTTAGCTCTACATATTGGACATTTTCCACTGTTCCATTGTAACTCATTTGCACACTTCAGACATGCACACATGTGTCCACACCTGCAATAAAGTTTGTGACAGCATGAGTGTTAATCTCTCCTCAGAAAATGGAAATAAATCATTTTCTTTCATTCAAAAACAAATACCTGTACAAAACTGAGTCCACTTTCATGTTATAGCAAATGCAGCAGTTGCCTTTAATTGGGGCCTTGTTATTTGACTTCTTTTCTTCCTTTTTGACTGCATGGTGTTTTATATAATACATTGCTTGACTAATGTTATTGAAAGGTAGATAAGAAAGGAAAGCAAGCATCAAAATAAAAAATAACAGTTTAATCTTCTAGGAATATATGTAGTAATGACTCTCTTTTCAAGTATTCTGGCATTTTCTAAGCTTATTGCAGAACCATAGATTTTTCATGATGCATGGACAGTTTTCTGGTATGAACCCACATTCACATAGTTAAAATGTAAAGAAATGAACACAAACCTGTGTTAACTTCTTGATTCTTGGATTGTTGTGCTTGCATCTGCATATCCGTGCAGGTCTTCATTGATTTCCTGAGCTCGGACATCTCATGATGAAGTTGCTCCATTTGACCTCTCAAATCATAGATGAGTTCCATTCCCTATAAGAACAACAGTTTCAGTCAAAACTAACATATTTAAGAACCTTGTGCTCATGTATCTCAAGGTAAAACTATAAAAGACTCACAATTGAATGATGATTAGTCGACGAAGAGTTTTGCCGACTATCCTGACAAAAAGACTGAGATTGAGAAGGTGGTGAGGATGTAGATGCAACTCTATCAAAATCATCACCGGTTTCATTGTCTATGTAACTCCATGTTGTCATATTAGTTGGTGATGAGGATCGACTAAAATAGTCACCAGCTTCATTATATGAATTACTGATCAAGGTCTCCCCCTCATGCTCCTCTTCCTTTTGTTCTTCTTCGTCTTCGTCATTTCTCCTCACTTCTTCCTCTTCTTTCTCCTCCGGTTGCTCTCTTTCATCTTCCCGAGGACTTCTTGCCAGATGCAAGTGTTCTTGTAAAATTGCGATCAACGCTTGATTGTCTTCCTCTTCATCTTGTCTATTGACTAAATGTGTTTGTGTTCCCCTATGACACTCCATCAATCTATCCATTCTATCGCGGAAGTCACTAGAAAGGAAAGATGACACTGTTCTTCTGCAAACATTATTACATTCAAATTAGTGGAATGTAGATAAAACAAATTTCCTTAGTGTCAAAATCACTTTGTGACTATTATCTTCAACTCAGACTTTGTTTCTCTTGGGTACTAATCATTTATTGTTAGATTATTCATTAAGAACATGTATTTGAGTTGCATTGACATTCATGGAACATAGAAGATTTTGTTTACAAAAAATCTATACCTTTCAAGGAGCTTACGTATATCTTCATTGTGAGACTCAGTGTCAAGCATTTCTCTATACCATTCTTGCCTGCGTTCTTCCCAGTAGCTCCTAGGTCGAGAAATTTCGCTGATCCAATCATAACTAGTTTCATCATAATTCTGACCAATACCCTCAACCTCTTCTGCTATCTCATCATAACAGCGTTCAGAAAAGTGCTGGTTACTTGTCTCTTCCTCCTCCTCTTCTGTCTGGTCGTAACCTGTTTCAGCCATAGTATACTGTTGGTTGCTTGTTTCTATCTTATCTTCCATCTTATTTACATTTGACTCATTCGTGGATGGAGTCGACTCAGTAATTTCTTGTGAGTCATTATCTTGAGCTGCAAGACATGTTTTCGGGTGTGTGGTGTCTGAATTTGGTCGAGCTTCTTCCTTATTATGATCTACACTAGTTTCAGAAACTGATTTTTGCTTGAATTCTGGAGAGCGATCGGCTATTTCTTGTGAGTCATTATCTTTAGCTTTAAGACATGTTTCTGGGTGTGTGGTGTCTGAATTTCGTCGAGCTTCTTCCTTATTATGTTCTACAGTAGTTTCAGAAACTGATTTTTGCTTGGATTCTGGAGAGCGAACAGCTGTGCTTTGAACAGTCAGGCTGCAAGTGTTTATGCTGAGGTGATTAGTGGTGGGAGAGGCATCAAATTGTATAGGACTTCTTGACTCAGCTACTTCTGTCTGCCCTGTAGTTCTATTATCAGCCCCAGTGCGAAATCTTTCCCTGCATATTATAAAAACCTTTCATTTGATATCATATATGGGAACTTAATTTTGATGATTTTTTCGGCTTTCGTGCACGAGGCTTCCACCTAGTGGAGTTTGGGGAGGGTAGATGTACATAACCTTACCCTCGCCTAGTGAAGAGTTTCAGGATTTGAAACCATGACCTTCAAATCACAAGACAGACAAATTTACCTTTATGTAGGTACATAGAATAAATGCAACACAAAATGTTGATGGTGCACTTAAAGAAACAAATTTTCTTGAAACAATAACCAGGTACAAAAGGAAATACTTGACCCTACTGTGCCTTTAAATTATAGTCTTCAACTTTTCATGATTTTACTTCCTAAATTTCACTATGTGGGATGTAATTTCATAGTTTCAAACAAATAGATAGTCCATGAATGATATATATGCACAATGATGAACTCATACAACTTATTCATATTCAATGCAATTGCCTCTACCTTGAGATACCAAAACATTCATTTTCCTTTTCAAACGAATAGCAAAGTTAAATCAAAGATGTGGCAATCACACTGACAAAAAACTATTTGGAGCCTTTTGCGACAAGTAAGTTCATTGTCACCAATTGGAAAGTGAATAAGTTGGCACTTGATATGAAAATTATCCAACCTTAGTTGCATAATTGCAGATCCTTGTGGTTGTCTGTTCACTTCAGATGCTGTTGATTTCGGGGGAGATTCATTATTAGCCGCTACCCCACGTTGCAACAATCTAAGCCGGAGCACTGCCTGCATTCATTCATAGTGAGAAATGAATTGTAAACTTGTGATCAATACACAAAAAAAGAAAGTAAGGCATACCAAAACCGGATAAACCATGATAAAGTTCTTTAGGTACCTGTAGGGCTGTTCTCCGATAAAAATCTATCATATATCTATGTAGTATGTACTACTCTTTAAACTTCATATACGAAAACTGCGACAATGTTGCTAAGAAGCAATATAACAACACCACAAGAACATAAAGAACAACCAAGGTTTGTCCGGAAAAAAAAATTCACCCCATCTCACCTGAATACGACCTCTTTGTGCGAACTTGGAAACTGCTCCACGCTCTGCTAGATTTTTGAGCTCCCCATACCTGTCTTGCTCTAACTGCATAAGCAAATCATGGAATGCTTGGCGCCCTCTAATCCTTGGCAAACAAGTAATATGTGGAAGAAACGCTTTATTCTCTAAAGGGTCTGGCGCGGAACCACAGTCACGTTCTCTAGAAGGAGAACATGTCAAACTGCTACTCCATCCCTCATTGTCATTTTCCTCACCAGTTGAATGTGATGGACTCTGACCTTGCTTTGTAGAGGTGAGCCTTTTGATTATGTCTGCAACACTAACCCTGTCGCTTTCGACTGACTCCAATGAAGAGAACCTTGATTTTGGCGAACATTGATTGCTCATTCCCATCTTATCAAATTCCCAATCAGGAAAAGGTTCTTCATTTCCTGGTGGTTCATGATCAGAAGAAGAAGTGGAAGAAGAAGCAGAGGATTCCTCTGCTTCTGAACCTCCTCTGTTTTGTTCTTTCAATAATGCATTGGTAGAGTTTGGTGTGGTTGATTTAGATCCATTGGGTTTGTTTAGCCTCATCTCCCACATCTGAACAAGAGATGAAGCACCAAGAGCTGAGGTTCCAGAAGAAACATCATCATTGCTAGAATTACTATATGTCCTTTGAAGCATGTCATTGTTGTTGTTTGAATTTGGCATTGCCAACAACTCTGCTTCATTTTCCAATGTTGACACCATTTCTCGGGCATGTTTCGCAGCCCATCGATCGAGAAGCCGCGAGTGTCTTGGGCTGACCAACGAAGCCAGAGAATATTCATCCTTCTCCTTGTTATTGTTGTGATTGCTTCCCGTGAAACAAAAGCTACCAATATTATTGTTCTTAGAAGCTTTGAAAGCATTGTTATTGTTCTCATCCGTTGTCGAGTCAGTGGACATGTTAAGGTGGTCGATGACAAAATTCTTCATTCTGTTTTTGAAAACATTGCTTTCCCGACACCCATCCCGATGGTTGCGGTCCCTAAGAACGCAACCAAAAGGTGAAGAGGAAGCGATATCAACTGTAGAAGATGCCATGTTTCTTCCTCTCGGTCTTGGTTTGCTCAAACAACCTTGTTCAAGAGGGTGTGTGCAAACCTGAAATAAGAGGAACCCATTTCAGGATAACGTGTAGAGATATTGAAAACATTATAACCTTCCGAAAATCTTCACCAAAGACATATCTTCTTTCAAAATTCTGAAAGCCTCAAAAGACAGAGGATAAACAGAACAAAAAAACAAAGGAGGAGAAAATGAAGGAGAAAATATCGTTCTGACACAAAAATAATGGAATAGTTTAAGCCATATAAATGATGAAAAAAATCACCCTTACCTCATTTCCATTTTCATTCCCTATATTTAGAGCTATGTTGTGTAATGGATATGAACAAATATAGATAGAGGGAAAAATAAGATAAGTTTTTTTCTCTATTTTTGTGCTCACTTTAATATAGTTATTTTTCCTTTCATTTGTTTAATTTGGAAGAGAAGGGTGTGGAGGAGAATGGAGAAAATAGTTTTTGGTTGTTTTTTTAGTGAGAGAAAGAAATAAATGTGTGAGGTTATGAGAAGAATAGTGCAATGTAACACACAAAAATATGATGAAAATAGAGGAACTATGAGTGGTGATATAAATGAATGAAATAGTGAAACGTTGGGTTTGAACCGTTGAAATTGTAGGGTCATTAAGTAACATGGACATAAATGTTAAAGCTTAAGAGAGAGTGAAATGAAATAGATCCAACTCAGAGAGAGCGTGTTTTTGTATAATGTTATTATTATCACTAAATATATATCACCCTCTTGTCTTTTATGTGGTTGCCAAAAAATAAACCTTATTATTGTTATTTATTCTCTAAAGTCTAAACTATATTTATTAAATTGCATACCTACAAGATATTGGTCTAGTAATGTAAGGCTCATCAGAATAATTAAAATATCAAATGTTCAATTCTTGAAAATAACACTGATTGGAATGACAATTATACAAGTTAAAAGAGATTAGTTCTGACTGAAATGTGAAAAGGTACCAAAAATATTCATTCAATTGCATGCACGTTAGGGACACTTTCATTTTCATGCACACAAATTTAAGATTGGATGTCCTTGTTGATGTACGGACATTTTTAGTAAGTAATCCCTAAGTGCATAGGGAACAACTGAGTCACGAAACATACTCTAGCCCGATTCAACTACCAACTTAAAAATAAAAAGGGCCTCTCTCTTATGTCATCATAATTTGGTAAATCTAGTGACTTATATCTTAACAGCTAGAACTTTTAAGTTCTTTTACATCATTTTAAATTTATCAGTTAATTCACAATTATTAGTTGAATACTCGTAAACTATCTGAAAAAAACCAACAAAGTGCTGGTCTAGTGATTAAGACCCTACTAGATCCTAGGATAATAAAGATTAAAAGTTCGATTCTTGAAAACGACACTTGTTGAGAGGGACAACCACATACCTCAAAAATGATTAGTTCATTGAGGAAAACTTGTATGAATACACATGTAACCTGTCACATTTGAAGACAATTACATTTTATGGTTTTTGATACTTTCATTTAAGATTAAATTTAATTAGAATTAAAATATTAATGTGTTGTCAAGATCTTGTTGGTTGTTCCTATATGGTTTCGTCTTCATACAAGTTTTTCTCTAGTTCCTTACCCGAAAAGGTTAAGGGATATCTTTGATAATTCGAAAAAAATATATTTGAAAGATTATAAGCTAGGGCTTAGCTCTTAGACTTGGATCTCTTCCCCGTTTTATAGTATTTTTATTATTTCCAATGCACCAAAAAAATACACACTTTGAGTTCAATCAGCTAGATAATATTTGGCACATGGCCTCTTTACATTCAACTAGTTTTTCAATCTTAAGTTTGCCCTTTATACCTCAATTTTGATTTCTTCAGTTGGCATTTCAAACACACCCATATTGCATTTCAAAATGTCGATCCTAGGTTGTGCTTTCATGATTTCGGTCGATTAAATACACCCCTATTCATTATTACAACCGTACTGAGTTATTGTATGTTACTGTTAGAAGTTATTAAGTGCACCTCTATCTTTATGAATAAGAATATGTTAGGTGAGAAATATCTTTCACCTCCTTACTACCATTTCAAATTTCAATGGTTGATTATGTATATTTTAAAATTTAGTCAGACTTTAAGTTGAGTTTTGATTTTGAGCTTTCATTTTCAGTAGAAGGTTTGTTGAAACAAAGTTTAGTGACACAATTTGGCAAATTAGCAAAAATGTTTGTTGTCCAACAAATTAATTCAAATAAAGTTCAAGAGTGGTTAATTTGTTGGACAATTACAAATAATTTTTCATTCTTTTTATCCGATAGAAAACAAAGGTTTCTAAAATTTAATATTTGGTTGAGGAAAATTACTATACCAAAACTCTCTTTAGGGCATACCAAAAGAAGTAGACATGAGAACATGAATTAAGTTATGTATTCATATCCTTGTTTTATTATGCGTAAGAATCATAAAAAGTATTAGAGTACTAAAATATTAAGTTATTTGTTTATATCCTTGTTTTATTATGGGAAACAATCAAGATCCTTAAACAACCTTAATCTTCATAACTCAACTACTCAAATTAAACAATTTCACCAATCCAAAAGATCAAGAAATAGAGAAGTTTGGTGGAATGAAAACATGCTATCAAAATACTAAAATTACTCAAATGAAACCATAAAGAGTATTTATGATAAACCATTGAAAAGCAATGGTATGTGCTAACATTTTGGATATTAATTATATAACATTCTAACACTTAAACAACACCATGCCTTCATTTCAATTCAATCCATTGGAAACAAACTCAGTTGTTAGTTATGATCCAACTTCATCTTCTCAAAGTCCACCCTTTTGTTTTTGAGTACATGCTGAAGAAGATCACATACTTGTCGCGACGATGGCCTCTCCTGTGGTATGGTTTTGGTGCATTGCATGGCTATCTCAAGAACTTGAAATGCAGCAAACTCTTCAGCAGGTAAAAGAGGTTTCAGCTCGGGATCTATCAATTCGTCGCGGGCAGCGCCATGCATATGAATATGCGTCTCCGCCCATCTCATCATGTCCATATCTCCTACGAAAGCAGCATCAGTTGGCATTTTCCCACAAACTAGTTCCATAAACACAATTCCCATGCTGTAAACATCACTTTTTTCTGTTGCCTTCATTGAGTATGCAAATTCTGAAAATAAGAGCCAATGATAACCAAGTTAGTCAAATGTATCATAACATTTAAAGTAGAAAATTTGAGAACTAGAAAATATGATAATTACCGGGGGCTATGTAACCGTAAGATCCAGCAAAACAAGAATTAGACTCAGTATTAGAGTCAGAATTCTCAATGAGTGCTTTAGCCAACCCAAAATCTCCCAAGTGTGCATCCATTTTGGAATCTAGCAATAAGTTGCTGGATTTGATGTCCCTGTGAATGATCTTCGGCACGCAATCATGATGAAGGTACTCAACTCCATGAGCTAACCCCACAGCAATTTTGAACCTTGTGTCCCAATCAAGGCTTCCCTTTGCTATAGGTTTTCCATGTAGCCAATCCCATACACTCCCATTCTCCATATACTCATAAATCAAGAGATTGCAGCCTGTTCCTTTGTTTCTGTTTCGACAACAACCTATTAGTTTTACCAAATGTCTATGCCTAATTTTCCCCAAAGTCTTGATTTCTCTGATGAAACTTTTGTTCAAAAGATAATCATCTTTCCGTGAAATCTTCTTGACGGCCACAGTCTCTCCGGTGTGCAACTCAGCTCTATAGACAGTACCCGAACCTCCTGAACCAATTATGAAGTCATCACTTAGATTGTTTGTAGCAGCCATGATATCCTCCCACCTGAAATCTCTCCTTCCACCAGCATTTAGTAGGAACAGCGATCTTTTCTTCGCTTGTGAGGACGAGGATGAGTAAACACAATTCACTTCACTGCTTTTCCTGAAGAAGAGTTGCTTGTTTTTCAAGGAAAGTCTCACCACAAGTACTATTAGTGCAATTACAGCTAAAGTTGAAATGACAGACACTATGGCTACTGATGACTCCCGTGAAGCAGATAGGTTATGAGCATCATCATGGTTGCAGCGCCCAAGAGAGGCTCCACAAAGATGTTGGTTCCCTGCGAAAGCCTCGTATGGCCAGCGAGAAAACTGCTTATCCAATTCGCCTTGGAAGTTGTTGTAAGAGATATTAAGCTTTTCCAAGCTACTCATTTCATCAACTAGTATAGGAGGGACTTCTCCAGAAAGTTGATTGTGGGAAAGATCAAGTGATTCCAATTTTGAAAGCAACCCAAGTGAAGATGGGATATAACCAGAGAGATTATTGTAACTGAGGTCTAAAAGGCTTTGGAGATTTTGAAGATTTCCAATCTCAAATGGGATTTGACCATCAAATCTATTCTTAGCTAGCTTCAAGTCATAAAGCTTGCTCAATTTACCAATGGAAGGAGGGATTTTTCCAGAGAAACCATTATGGTCAAGTTTGAGGACATTAAGGGATGCAAGATCGCCGATTTCACCAGGGATACTTCCATTAAGAGAATTGTCATTCAGGGACAGGACTAGCAATTTGGAACATTTAAATATGCTTGGTGGAATAGGCCCAGAAAACTGATTAAATGAGAGTTTAAGCTCTTCCAAATGAGGCAAACTTCCTAGCCATGAAGGTATGCTTCCGGATAGAAGATTATTGTTTAAATCAATGGTGGAAAGTTTATTACACAAAGAAAGCTCAACAGGTAACGGTCCGGTGAGTGAATTACCAGAGAGATCCAACAATGATAATTCAGTGATATTCCCCAATGTCTTCGGAATCTCACCAGAAAATTTGTTGTTACCTAATCTTAGCCTCTGAAGGGAGGGTGAGTTCCCAAATAGATAAGGAATTTCACTGCTAAATGCATTATCTGTGACATCAAAAGACTGAATAGACAAAGAACTAGACAGAGGAGCCAAGCTACCACTTAGTCTATTCTTTCCAATATTCACAAAGACAAGGTTCGCTAAATTCGCGAGTTGGCGCGGAAGGTTACCTTCAAGAGAATTGTTAAAGAGTATGAACTGCTCCAATGATCTGAGAAATCCAAATGTTGCAGGAATTCCACCTGAAAGCTGATTACCTTCTAAATCAAGAACAGTAAGTTTATGACAATTACCAAGAGTAGCTGGAATATGACCAACAAGCTCATTATTCTTAAGATGAAGAAAGTTCAACTCTTTCAACCTCCCAATAGTAATAGGAATTCCACCACTTAAATGGTTTCCATAAAGATCAAGCATTTGCAATCTAGAACAATTACCAATCTCCACAGGTATTGACCCTGATAACTGATTTCTATAAAGATTCAATTTTTCCAAATTCCCAAGCATCCCAACCTCTCTAGGAATAACACCATTGAAATTGTTAAAATACAATGCAAGTGTTTGCAAGTTAGTGAGGTTCTTTATGAAAGGAGATATTGAACCAACCAAGGTGTTGTTATAAAGCAATAGATCAGTTAATTCATGCAAACCATAAATCTCAACAGGGATTGATCCATTGAGAGAATTGTCAGATAAAACAAGTTGTTTCAGTGATTTGCATTGACCCAATTCAGATGGAATTTCACCATGAAGTCCATTTCCTGCAATCATCAATTGTTCCAAACTTGTTGCATTGGCACATAGTTTACTTGGAATTTTCCCATAGAGTGGATTATAAGAAAGAATCAAACTTTGTAACCAACTCATATCACCAAACTCTTCTGGAACACTTCCACTAAGCATGTTCATGGACAAATCAAGAAATTGAAGCTTACCCATTTGAGCTAAAAACTTTGGTATATGACCCACAAGCTTGTTTCCCATTAAATTTAGATAAATGAGTTCACTCAGTTTACTGAGTTGACTCGGAATCTCACCTGAAATGCTGTTGTTGGCAAGGTTGAGGATTTGGAGATTACTGAGTTGACTCAGTTCACTCGGGATTGAACCATTGAGTGTGTTGTGAGCAGCTGAGAGTGATATGATGCTTGAGCAGTTCCCTAACTCGGCTGGAATCGGTCCCACCAAGTGATTGTCTTGAAGATTCAATGTCTCTAACTCACTGAGTTGACCGAGTTGAGTTGGAATCAACCCAGTGAGTTTACATTTGGCCAATCCAAGGGTGACAAGGTTAACGAGATTCCCAAGGGAAACGGGAATCACACCAGTGAGTTCATTGTCACCGAGTTTCATGACTCGGAGACTCAGTAACGAGCCTAACTCAGTGGGAATGTTACCGGTAAGTTGGTTAGAGTTGAGAATGAGAGATTGCAATGAAGTGAGGTTGGAAAGTGTAGTTGGAATTGGATCGTTGAGATTGTTCAAAGATAAATCAAGGGTCAGTAAATTTTGCAAACGACCGAGTGATGGTGATATTGACCCAGTGAGTGACGAGTCAGAAAGGTTGAGTCCAACAACTGCATGCACCGAGTCATGCAAAAACTCTTCGCATGTTACACCTCTCCAACTACAATAATCTTCGTTTTTCTCTAACCAATCACTCAAAACATTTTCTGGGTCTGAAACAAACGATGATTTCACTTCCAAAAGCACTCTCAGAGTTCCTTCATTGTCTAAGATGCTTTCATAGCTATGAACACTTGATATAAGTGAAAAGCAAAAGAAAAACACTAACACAAGTGAAAACATTGAAACCCTCATTCTTGGTTCCATTTGAAGTTTGTGTGTGTATTACAAGTGATGCTTCTTAAACTTCTTACAAATTGTTGTTTTTATCATTGGTGAGATACATGGACAAAGATTAACTGTACATCATTCTCTATCATAAGTCAATCAATACGTTACATTTTATTTTTTAAATTAAATTTTCTTTTATTTATATAATAATATATAATTGGTTCGGGATGAGAAATGTGACATAGTTGGAGACAAGTTGAAAATTATTGAGGTAGTTGTAGCTAAATTCTTGGATTGTGAGAAGTTAGCAGAAAAGAGAAATAATGTGCATGGGGAAGCTATATCATTTTGTTGGTTTTTAATGTATGGAAGTGTGAATTTGAAAGGAAGAAATTGGATAGGTGCATATATGATGGTGCATGTCATTATTGGAGGTGAGTTGGTATGAGTTGTGTAAGTTGAGAAAGTATATGAATGAGTCTATAAATGTAATGCATGCAATTTTGTCAGTGACCAACAATAGTCACGAATAATGATCAGTTATTAAATGGGAGATAGATAGATAAGAGATAAGGTGATAATAAATGTTGATAAAGTCAACATGGGTCAGGGAAATAGGAGAATTCTACTTTGAGTAAGGTGCTCATGTTGACTGTTGTAATAACCAAAATTTATTTTACTTTCTTCATTTATCATGGGTAGCTGTATTTTGACAGAAGTAGGTAGAAAAGCTACAATTTCTCCTTATTTTACTTCATTCTTTAAAAAAAATTGATTTCTTTACATGTTATTTGATATGTCTTGAGATAACTTTCTAATTATGACTTAATATATCTATATTGACAGTATATGTGTTTTTTATATTATCAACAAATTATTTATCATTCATTCATATGTTAACTATTATTGACTCTCAAACAAAAGTAATATAAATCAATGATGGATGATACACCAACAATGTAAAAAACTTTACATTAAAAATGCACATATTTTAAACTCTTCTAATTATACTCTTAGTTATTAACCATCTTTTTCATCATATATTTTTCTATTTTTATTTCAATTTTTAATGTACATTAAATAAGATTGTTTTGACCAATTTGTATTAAAATAAACTTCTTAACACTTGGGGTCAACTATGCCATTACAACTTCTATAAAAACTAATAGCATTACAAGAAGTTGATGCACCAAGCGTTTATTCAAAGTACTATATGCTTCATGCTTTAATGTGGTACTTATTTTAATTAGCAAAAAAAAAAATTAATTACTTTATTTAATCATGACAATAAGGTATCTCCTGAATCATGAGATAACTTAACTCCTTAAATCCATTTAATATTTAACATGTGTGTTATTTCTTTTTTTCAAAAAAATTTATTTTAAAACATATTCATAAAAAAAGACACATGTCAAACACCGAATGAATTTAAGGATATAAATTATCTTCTTGATACGAAATGATACTTTATTTTATTTAATTATTATAAATTAATACTTTATCAATAGTATATAAAGTGACGTAGCTTTTTTTACTGTAATTTCCCAATTAATTTTACTACATAACTCTATGACATGAACAGAATAAGCATTATCTTTATAAGTTTAGTTCTCCGAATTTGATTTTTGGTATTTTGTTTCTAGGAATAATTCTAAATTCTTTATCAATAAAGGATGTTTAACTTTGACAAAAAGTTTATGAATTTTTGTTTTCATTTTAACAAAATATTGCAAAACTCTTTCCTTGGTGTTCATTTGGACTATTCTATTCATACAGGGATGTAAAAATGAGATTTGTTGTCCCATATTGCAAAACTCTTTGGTTTAAGATTTAAAATTTTTAATTAACATGTTATATTTTCATTAACAACGTATGAGATATGATCTAGGACAATAAATTTCTTTTAATTGGATGTGATGGTTCCATTCCAATAAACCATGATGGGAGTGAGAGGAAAGCAGAAGCAAGCAAGAACACTGCGAGTTTAGAAGTGATTAATGAGATTAAGGCAGAGTTAGAGAAGCAATGCTCCAGCACTGTGTCTTATGCAGACATTCAACATATGGTACAACATGTTATTATTGTTATTGTTGGATTAGATTGTTACGGTGAAACTCCTTACTAGGATATTAAAAGAATGAAGAGCTATAAGTGACATAAAATATATTAAACTAAAACCTTAAGGCTTTTTCACTTACAAATTCTTTTACTTCTTCCCTCCTATTCAAAGTGAGATTTTATAATCGAATAAACCCAACAATTATTCATTAGACTAAATGAAACATGTTTATAACTTAAACTTGTTATATGTAGCTACAACACCTTTCAAAATTTGGACTAATTGGTGTTATAAGTTCATGGAGGAGAATAAGATATAATATTATAGTTGATTATTTAGATTTAATTAAATATTGATATTATATGAATAATTTTATAATGCTCTTATTGTGAGATGATAATACTTGTATGATTATCATTATTTTAGGATCTCTTAATTTTCTTTAAATAGTACTTTGTTCATCTATAATGACAATGAATGAAATAAAATATGAATATTATCTTCTAGTGTTATTTCTTTCCTTAGAATTACAATAATTAATACCTTAATTTCTTGATAATAGGAATTTGTTGTACAAGATGAAATAGTACTAATGACAATCCTCATGTGGCTCCATTCAATATAGGCTATAAATTATAAAATGACCAAGGCACAGCCAAAGCAGACCCATCTATTGATCCTAAGTACCTAAACTTTTGGCAAAGGAAATGTAGATGGGCTTAAGAGTATGTGATCTTGATGCAACAACCCCAAATAATTTGACAATGTGTACTATATCAATCTTCTGATCCAAGGACTTCTGCTCTTGTTTCTGCATTGTATGCCACACACTTCCTATTTAATTTTTGTTTGTTTATATCTCTCAATATTATCTTTTCCGATCTGTTCTTTCCTACAACACAAAGGTATGGAATGGTAGTTGATCGGTTGCAGAGGATGAAGAGGAGGAAGAACGTCAGTGTAGCAGGATGATGTGGAAGAGCTGGACCCGCCGGTGGAGGTACCTGAAAAGGAGTACCTGAAAAAGTTCTCTGACGATCAAGTCAGTATATGAACTTGAGTGAGAAGTGTATGGGAATATGAGAATATGAGGAGAGAGAGCACTAGAGTAAGTAATGCTTAGAGAGTAGAGAGATTAGAATACTTCCTGTTGGTAGAGACTTCTATTTATAGGGGGAGAGTTGACTTTGGGCTCCTGGCAGGTAGTGTAGTACGTGGCCGACCAAGAGTATTGTCGGGGGTTGCTTTTTCCGTGTCAGGCAGCCTGTCAGGGCCGTACTCTGCGCTACCTTGTCTTTTAGCTTATGGCTGGTTTGGTAGCCGTTTTGTAGTCTGCTTGCCGTGTTGGCAGGTGGGTTGGTGAGGTACAGACGACATGCCAGGAAGTGTCTCCAAGGTCAACTCTTGTGGTCCAACCACACGAGACCTACCTCGTCGACCAAGCATGTGGACCAAACTGGCGGGGAATGACTGAAGAGTTAAACTTCGTCGAGGTTTTCTTTTTGATGATTTCTTCCCTCAAACGAGCCCTTTCTCGGATCTCCTCCACCTCGTCAAGGTTGTTTCTTAGGAGAGACTGATTGCCACCCTCGTTGAACTGAAGTGTTCGTCAGGTAGGTTCTCCTATCTTGACCGGGATCATGACCTTCGCGCCGTATGTTAAATTAAATGGTGACTCGCCGGTTGTAGAATTGGGAGTGGTCCGGTACGCCCATAGCACGTGATGGAGTTGGTCTGGCCAATTTCCTTTCGATTTGTCCAGCCTCTTCTTTATATCTTTTAAAATGACCTTGTTTGCTGCCTCGGCCTGCCCATTAGTTTGTGGATGCTCCACTGAAGTGAAGTGCTGTTTAATGCGGAGGCCTGACAACAATTCTTGGAACCTTCGATCAGCAAACTGAGTGCAGTTATCAATTACTATGGCAGATGGGATACCGAACCGAGTGATTATGTTTCGCCAAGTGAATTTTTGGATATTCGTTGAGGTGATGGTGGCCAATGCTTCTGCCTCTATCCACTTGGTGAAATAATCTATGGCGACTATAAAAAATTTCAATTGCCCCGTTGCTTGAGGGAAAGGTCCCAGGATGTCCATACCTCATCTGCAGAAAGGCCAAGGCGCTTGTGTTGTGGTTAATTCCTCTGGCGGGGCTTTGTGGAAGTCAGCGAAAAGTTGGCAACGAGTGCATTTTCGAGTAAGGTCTGCAGCGTCATTTTCCACTGTGGGCCAGTAGTATCCATCATGTAATACCTTCTTGGCGAGTGAAGCAGCACCCAAGTGATGCCCACAAATTCCTTCATGGATTTCTCTAAGGACATAATCCGCCCGTTCTAGACCAACACATTTAAGCAAGGGGGCGATGAATCCCCGCCGATATAGGGTCCCCCGGACCAGAGTGTACCAGGAGCAACATCTGAGGAATCGTTGCTTCTTTTTTAAATCAGAGGGCAGGTTACCATGGAGGATGTATGAGATGAATGTGCCCGTCCAGTTGTCTGGGATCTCCACTTGTTCCACTACCATGATACTTGGGTGGTATACTGTGCCCTAGACAACAGACCGATTGTTTCCGAGGCATTTGGTACTGGCGAGTTTGGACAAGATATCTGCCCGGGCATTACTTTCATGGGGCACATGCTGAATGGTTGCTTCATCGAAGTCGGCCACGAGTTCTTTTACCTTGAGCATATATTTCCCAAGGAGGATATCCTTGGTCTGGTATGCACCTGTAATTTGAGAAACAACTAATTGAGAATCAATGCAAATCAATACCTTATGGGTTTCCACCTCTTTTGCTAGCTGTAACCCGATGATGCAAGCCTCATATTCTGCCTGGTTATTGGAGGTTGGAAACATGAAGGTGAGGGAATGCTCGATGGTTACCCCTTGTCCATCCTCCAGTAGAATTCCAGCCCCACTGCCCCTTGGATTAGAAGACCCATCGACAAAGATAGTCCACACCTGCTCCCGATCGACCTCTGGTGCGGTCAGTTCGGCCATGAAATCAGACATGACCTGGCTCTTGACGGTCGTGCGAGGTTCGAAACGAATGTCAAATTGTGAGAGTTCTATTGACCACGTGATCATCCGTCCAGCCAACTCTGGTTTATATAAGATTTGCCTGATTGGTTGGTTGGTTCTGACAACAGTTGCATGAGATTGGAAGTATTGGTGTAACCTTCGCGTGGTTATCAACAATGCATAAGCCACATTTTCCAGCTTCTGATACCTCAATTCTAGGCCTTGCAGGGCTTTGCTTGTAAAATAGACAGGATTTTGTCCTTCTGTCGTCTCTCGGATCAACACGACTGCGACTGCCTCATCGGACACGGCCAGGTACACATACATAACCTCATTAGGCCCTGGCTTGGAGAAGTGAGTGTTTGGCGGCGGACGGGAGAAACGTGGACAACGCAGCTAGTCGCTCATTCAACTGTTGAACTTCTTTGACTGTGCGGGGGCTCCTCATGTCGATGATTGCCTGATACTTGGATGGATTCGCCTCAATCCCTCGACTAGTCAGAAGAAAACTGAGGAACTTTCCAGCTTTCACTCCGAAGGTACATTTTTCTGGATTGAGCCTCATGTTGTACTTGCGGAGTTGTTGAAAAATATTTTCCAGAATGGATATATGATCTTTGCCAGGGAGGCTTTTGGCGATCATATCATCCATGTAAACTTCCATGTGTTCTCCAATCTGCCCGGCAAACACCTTGCTCATCATTCTCTAGTAAGTCACCCCAGCATTTTTTCAACCCAAAAGGCATGACGGTGTAGCAGTAGGCGGCTTGATTAGTGATGAGCGTTGTTTTCTCCTGGTCGGGAGGGTACATCGGAATCTGATTGTACCCGGAATATGCGGTCATGAAGGATAGGTACTGATAGCCTGCAGAATTATCCACCAAATTGTCAATATTGGGAAGAGGATAAGGGTCTTTAGGGCATACCTTATTGAGATCCGTGTAATCCATGCACATCCACCACTTTCTAGAAGGCTTATTTACCAACACAACATTCGCCAACCAAGTGGTGTAAGTGATCTCGCGGATGAAACCCGCCTCTAGCAACTCGGTAACCTTCAAGGCGACCTCATTGGTCCTATCAGTCCCCATTTTCCGCCTTCTCTGTGCCACCGGCTTAGCACCTTATTTTGTTGTTAGCCAGTGGCAGACGAAGGAAGGATCTATACTAGGCATGTCTGCTGCTGAGCAGGCGAAGAGGTCCCAGTTCGCTTTCAAAGATGCCTTCAGCTTCAACCTTTGACTTGGCAGAAGGGTGTTGCCAAGATAGACCATTTGTCCTGAGGATTGGCCTAATTGCAAAGTTGTTTTCCCCCTCTGGTTGTGGTCGAAAATCCCCTTCGTCCGCCCGGATATCCAGTTCTACCATATGCACGCCCCGAGGTCTTTTGGAGGGGGGTGCATGCCGTTTGCTGAAGTGGGGGCGAAGGCTCATCTGGTAGCAATTGCGAGTTGAGTGCCGATCCCCTTTCACTGTTCAGATTTGGAGGTTGCTTGAGAGGAACTTCATGCATAGATGAGGTGTAGAGACGATTGCTTTAAGCCTGTTCAAAGTTGGTCAACCAATAATGGCGTTGTACGCTGAATCGCACTGGACCACCAAGAATTTTGTCTAGATCGTCCTACTCAAAGGGTGGTCGCCGATCGTTAGCCAAATCTCCACGTACCCCTTGGGGGTAATTCCTTGACCGGAAAATTCGACCAATTGCCCATCATATGACAGGAGATCGCGGTCATGGAGTTCCATCTTCTCAAACAAATCCTGGAAGATAATGTTAGCTGAGCTGCCCTGATCAATGAATAGACGACTAACCTTCTTGTTATTGAGCTTGATAGTGATAACGAGGGGGTCATCGTGCCCTCGGACAACACCTTCATGATCACGGTCGTCGAATGTAATAGGGGGTGCTGAACTGTAGCTCTGTCTCTGCTAGGAGCTCCTAGCGGCGACATGTATTACCTCCCGCACATACCTCTTATGGGTGGCCCTGGAGGTGCTTCCGGCGGCAAAGCCTCCTAAAATAGTGTTAGTCAACTAGGCTCCTCGGCCTTCGGTTGTCTGTATGGTGCCTATCCGCTTGAGGCCGTGGGGTAGGGTTCCGTTGCTGAAATTGAGGAGGTGACCGCCTTTTCGAAGACTCGGGTTGATGATGCTGTGACGATCACCGACGTTGTTGCAAACCCGTGATGAACCGCTGTAAATGACCGGCCTGGATGAGGTCTTCGATGGTGTCACGGAGTTGTGTGCAATCATTGGTTAGGTGGCCAAACATACTATGATAATCGCAGTATTTGGATCGGTCTTGTGGGCCTAGCTTGGTAGGGCATAGGCGGGGAAGTTGGACGAGGTGGGTGGAGAAGACCTCCTGTAGAATTCTTGAGCGGCTGGCATTCAAAAGGGTGTATGTGGAGTACCATCGAAAGCGTCAAGGTGATCCTGGGGGTCCGCCGTACCATCGTACAGGTCCATATTTGTGGGGCGGGTGAAGTGTGAGGGTAATGGGTAGGCCATAATGGTAGGTGTAAAAGGATGTCTAGCACCGTAGGAGTGGTGTGGGATTGGTTGGGATAGTAGGTGGGATTCGCTCGCTGACTCTTCACGGTTACTTTCGTGAATAGGACGCTCTGAGTGATCGTCAGGGTTTGTCTTAGATTGGTGAAGTTCTTGTATTATGTCGGCCAGTTGCTGGATGAGCCGCTCTTGGCGTTCTAGCATTTGGAGGAGGTGTTGGGTGGTTGGTTGTTGTTCTGGTGTGGTATGATGACTTCGGCTGGCTTGATGGGATGGTTGTCTTGGTGAGGGAATGGTACTTGGGGCAGGGTCAACTTGGCTGGTAGATAGAGCTCGGTTTTTGCTAGTCACCAGGGTGTGAGTTCCCCACAGACAGCGCCAATGTTCTTTCCTAGAACACAAAGGTATGGAACGGTAGTTGATCGGTTGCAGAGGATGAAGAGGAGGAAGAACGTCAGTATAGCAGGATGATGTGGAAGAGCTGGACCCGCCGGTGGAGGTACTTGAAAAGGCTCTCCGACGATCAAGTCAGTGTATGAACNGGTACCTGAAAAGGTTTTCCGACGATCAAGTCAGTATATGAACTTGGGTGAGAAGTGTATGAGAATATGAGGAGAGAGAGCAATAGAGTAAGTAATGCTTAGAGAGTAGAGAGATTGGAATACTTCCTGTTGGTAGAGACTTCTATTTATAGGGGGAGAGTTGACTTTGGGCTCCTGACAGGTAATGTAGTACGTGGCCGACCAAGAGTATTGTCGGGGGCTGCTTTTTCCGTGCCAGGCGGCCTGCCAGAGCCGTACTCTGTGCTACCTTGTCTTTTAGCCTATGGCCGATTTGGTAGCCGTTTTGTAGTCTGCCTGCCGTGTTGGCAGGTGGGTTGGTGAGGTACAGACGGCATGCCAGGAAGTGTCTCCAAGGTCAACTCTTGTGGGCCAATCACGTGAGACCTACCTCGACGACCAAGCATGTGAGCCTTATGGTTTGTCGGGTAGGAACACGATCTATTAGAAACAAAATCTCTTCACTTATGGGGTAAGATTGCATATAGTGATTCTAGTTAGACCCACTAGGTTAGATACTCATATGCTAGTTTCTTTGCTTTTTATTACCTAGAGAGATTTGTATTAATTTTGTTTCTTATGGAGGTGTATTGCTATTGGCATTCTTAAATATATATTCCTATTCATTGTTAGTCAATCATAATTTTTTAAAATTAATAAGATAAATTTTGGTTAAGAAATAAGAAATATAAATAGGGATTTTAGGAGAACCAAATAATTCATGTCAATATAAGACACTTCTAAAAGGCTACGTACACAAATAAAATACTTATTTCCGAGTTGTAACATGTACTTAGGAAAAACGACCAAATATTTAATCACAAGAAAAGCTATATTTAGAAACATTCTTTTAAACACAACATAAATATAACAATTTGTTTTTGAAGATAAACAAATAATAAAATGAGAGATGAATAATGTTTGTCCCGATTTGAAATTCTCTCAAGCCTTTAGAGTGAGTGCAAAAGCATTCAAGAGAGACCGAGTATCTCAACAAACACGAGGAAGAACCATTGAACTCTGAATATTCGGAGTTTGGTTCCTCTTTATTATTTGAGAGAAAAATGCTATAAGAAAAATAAAAAACAAGATATAATGATTGTTATATCATTCTATTTACACTTATGATGATATTTTTATCCTTGAAATTAAAGTAAAAATATCACTTTTAGTAAAAACATCACTTCTATTTCCAATAATGGAGAAGATCTAATGGTTACGGGCAATTTAGTTAGAAGTATATAAATCAACACAAATGTAAAGATGAAATAACAAAGATTTTTCCTAACCTACTCTAACCCAAAGCAACATCTTATCCTATGCCACATTGACATTTTCTTACTATAACCAAAACCTGATTACGATATTGTTGGGTCACCCTACCTTGGTGCTCCAAAATAATATTTTCACCTAAGCCCTTTGGGCATAGTATTCTTTGGACTCAGCCCTTCCTTGATAATGAAGGCTTTTACAACTAAGCCCATTTTAGAACAGATGAATATGTTGATAACTTAAGATTCAATTTTCAAGAGTCTACATCATATTTGAATTTATTGATAACTTGGACTCAGTATGATTGTTATTCTTGTCTTCTTCTGAATAAAGACAACCTTTATCAAGTTTTGGTGACTATGTTTTATGAACAAATTGGGTTTTCAAGCCTTTTTATTTAAACCAACGAGCCCCAGTAGGACAGAGCATATTAATAACGCTACTTATATAATACTCATTATTATTATATATTTTAATATAAATTAGTTTACTACCTCTTTTCATTAATTTAGAATAAAATCATTCAACTTTAAGTCATTATCGTCAATAATAAAGATTCGTTAAGATCATTGGTCCTCAAGCATATAATATGAAGATAATTTCTTAACCCAACACATTGTGAAAGAAGAAAAACTTGTATGCACTATCCAGACGTATCTATTGAAAGATAATATATAATTTTTTTACAATACATTAAAAATTTAACTCAAATTAAAATTTAGTATTAAATAATATTACAAAAATATATAAATGTACTTATCTCCAAATCAATGTTATTAACTCGAACTTGTCAGTGACTCAGTTAGGATACTGAGTCAATGAATCACTGGTTCAACCAGTGTGTCAATGATTAAATCGGTTGACTCGGTTTACATTAAAAGTTCTAAAAAATCCATAATATAATCTAACATTATTTAATAACTCTAAATTTCAAAATAAAAAATAGCATTATATCTAATTAAATAACCAACAAAAAATTATTTTACTATAAAATGTCACAAAAAAATGAAAATATCATCAAACAACATATGTATTACGCTTTAATTATAATAAAAGTGTACATAAGTTTAAAATTTAATTAAACAACAAAAAAAATTTAGATAATAAAAGTTAACAAATTACAAATAAGCTACAAGTTTTTTTGATCTTAAAACGATATTGTATATGTTGTTTTTTAAAAAAAATACTTTTTTATTGACTTGGGTAGTCTAACCGGTTTAAACATTTGAATTACCAATTTTAGACATAAATCAATCGCGTCGAATTGAGTAACCCAATTTTAATGTAAAATTAATCAGATACGAGACTCAGACTAATCTAATGTCTGGACATCTCTACATAAGTTTTTAGTAGCCAAAGTATGGTTTCACTTATCTTCCGCGCATATCTCTATATTTCTTTTCAAAACTTCTTTATCATTGTCATATAATAAACACTACTACACCTTGAGGTATCTCCAATTTCCACATGACACTAATTTACCCTCTTTGTCATCTCCACCATTAAAAATATTCACATAATCAACCCTCGTCCCTTTTCACTTATTGATTCCTTTGCTAATAATTAATCTACTTGGATGATTTTTATAAGGCACTTTGTTTTGCATGGCTAGTGGTGATGCAGAATTTTCTACTCTACCACTTGCAGCACCCTCTTCTTGTCTTTTCTCTTAGCATTTCACTTTGCTATGCCTCTCCCAGAGAAAAGGAACACTATAGTACCTACAGCTTCAGCAAGAGAAGGCAGTGCTCAAAATTCCAAGAGGCATGTGACACCAAATGAATCCACCAAGGGCATCCATGTTCCTGATCAACCTCAGCAGGGTATGAAGAAAAGAAACTTTCGAATTCCGCGGCCACAATTGCGATCGCAAAACAAGATGTTCAATGCCAGTGAACATGAAGTCCCTAGTGGTCCAAACCCCATTTCAAATAGGTAATTTTAAATATCAGTATTAGAAAAAAGGACAGAAAATAAGTTTAGTTTTCAGGTATTATATATTGCACTCTTTCTTTTATGTCTTAATTCTTCCCCTTTATATATTACTATTTCCTTCTTCTTTTTGTAAAGAATTGTTTTGGAGTTCTAGGGATTGAAAGCATGTAGTTTGATAAGAGTGCAATCTCCATTCATATCATTGTGTGAAACTGAGCCAGACTTCCCAATCATAGGAACATGAGGATATGTGTACATCAGATTCTATTTCCGGTCATCATTATGTCTATATACATATATAGATGGACTAGATCTCCTGTAATAGAGAGTCCAATATTGAATACATCTTACACAAATAATTTTTTAATTGACCAGATTTTTTTATTAAAATTAATATTCAAAATCACAAAATTTTATTCTCCCATCATATTTCAGAAATAGAGAGGATCATAACCCAAATAATAGCACATTAATAGACCTTATAAGAGTTTTTTGGAAATAAGATATTGTTGGAGGGAAGAGATAAATTTATAAGTTTTTAATATATTTAATTTTAACGTAATAAAAAATTTAGATCCTTAATTTTTTTGGTGTCACGTGTTATAACCCAAATTTAGTATTGAATTTTCTAATATTAAAGTTAGAAGAGGATGTTTAATATTTTTTTGTGATAAACTCAGAATCGTATGACATTTACAAACCATTTAATACTTCTATAGGTGACATGCATGCATTTAATAAGTATTCTCACTTCCTCAAACATTTAAGCAAATTTTGATATATAAAAATCTAAATTTTAAACATATGCCATTCTCACTTCCTCAATTTAAGGAATTCCAACCCCTCATCACAATCATCACCCTTTTGAACACAAATAAGGATCGCATAACAAAGAAAAATGTAGTGGTTATGTTCCTTATACAGGTTTATAGTGGTAATATTCGTGGTTTTGATGTAGATGTTTTTGCCTCTACCCTTATGATCAATGAGTTCACTCGTATGATACAACCAATACAAAGTGAAAATGTTTTTTTTTGGAAACTAGTAACACTGTTCTTTTCAGATACTAAGGTTGATTTTGGAGAATGATAGAAGAAATTTAGATCTATAAACAAATGTGAGGAAGGCTAGTTGAAGGAATTAGGAAAGGGGAAAATAGGTAATGCCAAAATAGAGTGACATTTACTCACTACGTCAGTTGTCGTTTAACAACGCTTATTTTAAATATATACTAACGCTTTCATGTGCTTTTTGTTTGATTGCAGTAATATATGGTCATAATTAACATCGCTTTACAAACGTTGTTGTATTGATTATATACCACAGCGCAATACACGAAAAACACTCTCATATAATGCATCAATTTCAACATCGCATCGTTCACAAAGCGCTGTCATATAGGTCTTACATAAATATAGCATTTTATAAGTCTTATTAACAACGCTTATTGTTGAGCTGTTGAAGTTCATATATTTAACGGTGCAATAACAGAAAAACGCAGTTTATTATTCATAAATTTTCTCAAACAACACCTTAATACAACAACGCATCACACACATAACGTTGTTGTATTAATAATGTACAATAGCGCTTTCTATAAAAAGCGATGTTGTAGTTATCATTTACAACAACGCATGTCAGAACTTCCCCTTGATTTCGCTGTTGATTTGTATAAATTAATACCTGCATATACATTTATTAGCAGAACAAACATTCTCAACAACACAAACATTTATACATTTTGAACAATATAGACACATTAATACATGCAAGAAGTTTGTTTTTTTAAACATCAATACAATACAAAATACAAACAATGAATATCATGTCAATTATGTTTTGACAAAGTACATAATTACAAATTACAAAGAAACAATATTATACAAATTACAAACAATCAAAATTAAGCTATAATTATACAAAGACTTATTGCATCTACTTTTTCATTTTCTTTGATTGCTTTTGTCTTGTAGGGTCATCCTTGTTTGGAGGAGCATATTGATTTACCCAATGCCCTTCATCGTGATAATCTCTTGTATATAAATCATCATTCATAGTTGGTCCACTCTCACACGATTGATATGTCACAAAAAAAGGATCATCTTCATCAATATCTTCATATTTTTTGTCATCAATATTATTGACGATTATTTTGTTAGTTAAAAGAACAATGAACCATTTCATATCAGCTATATCACTAACATATAATACTTGTTGAGCTTGTGATGTTAGAATAAATGACTCATCTTTATATGCTGACCTATTAAGATCCACTTGCATGAATCCTAACTCATCAACTCGGAAGCCATTATTGTTATCAACCCACATACAATAAAAAACCGGAATCCGAAACATTGTGTAATCCAATTCCCATATGCGTTCAATCACTCCAAAGTATGACTTGTTCGCATATATTGGGTTTCTATCTTTTGCACTTGACATGTGTAAAGTTCGAGCAACAAGAGTCACACCACTATTTTGCATTTTACTTTGATAAAACATAAATACTTAGACTATTAGCTATCCATTTCAATCTTTTAGAAACTGAATGTGCATTTGTATTCAACTCTTCATCAATGTGATTTTTTAGCCACTTTATAAAACATTGATTATGCTCTTTGGAAATCTAATTTTCATTCTTACTTGGGTAAGACTTCCTTAGCATCTCCTTGTGTATTTCAACCTATGGCTCAACCTCATCGGCATTACGTAAAACATATAAGTGCGCTTCCTCCAATTTGGTTCTTGCTATAGTCAATATTTCATTCACAATAAATAAAACATATAATTGCGCTTGCTCCAATTCGGTTCTTGTTATAGTCAATATTTCATTCCCAATAATACCTTCACCAAATGTTTTTTTCGCTTATCGAGGCTTTGGAATGCCCATGAAATCACCATCGGTAAGGTATCCGGTACAAAAATCAAGAGCTTCTTCATCAACATATCGCCCGACAATACAACCCTGTGGTCTTGATCGGTTCTTCACATACCCTTTTAATGTCTTCATATAATGCTCAAAGGGGTACATCTATCTTATATAGGAAGGGCCACATATTTGTGTCTCTCGAACAAGATGAATTCTTAAATAAACCATTATGTCAAAAAAAGAAGGTGGGAAATACATTTCAAGCTCACACAAAGTCAAAATAATTTGTATTTGCAATGCAGATAATTTCTCAAGGTCAATTACTTTGCTACAAATTGCCTTGAAGAAGAAGCATAACCTAGTTATGGTTCCTCGAACTTTTTTAGGTAGAACTAACCGTATTCTAATAGGCAAGAAATGCTTCATAAGTACATGACAATCATGAGACTTAAAAAACCTTTTAACTTGAGGGCTTTCATTGATACGAGACTCTGAATGTTGGAAGAGTACCTTCTAGAACTTTAACACCATGAATAAATTTACAAAATTCTATTTTCTCCTTCCTTGACAAAGTATAAGCTGCTGGAGTTAGAAATATATGTTTTCCCTTCATTATTGGCTCCAATTCCTTTCTTATTCTCATACTAACCAAGTTCAACCTTGCATTCAAGCCATCTTTGGTCTTACCAGGGACATTGAGTAAGGTACCAAGGAGACTTTCAAACACATTTTTTTCAATATACAAAACATCGAGGAAATGTCTTACATATAATGAACTCCAATATGTCAATTCAAAGAAGATTGACCTTTTCTTCCACCCACTTGTGACAATTTCTTTTGAAAAAGGTTTACCAAAGTTAGTATTCAAACCCTTTAGCTNTGTCAACAATAAAGGAGCACGACCTTCTTCATTGTTTCCATCAAATGCTTTTCTCCATCGTCGATAGTGATGATCTGAAGGCAAAAATCTATTATGGCCAAGGAAGATATTATTCTTATAGTGTTCCAACCTCATTGAATGAGTATTGTCTTCACATACAAGACATGCAAAATGTTCTTTTATACTATATCCAGACAAATCACCATATGCAGGGAAATCACTGTTTGTGTCGAACAACAAAGCCCTCATGTTGAAGCTTTATTCCCTATACGTGTCATATACATTTATACATGTCTCTCACATTTGATTCAAGTCTTTAATTAATGGAGTCAAATATATGTCTATGTCATTTCCTAGTTGTTTAGGTCCATAAATTAATATAGATAACATCACATATTTGAGCTTCATGCATAGAGAATGAGGTAGGTTGTTTATCACCAACATCACTGACCATGTATTGTGGGAGCAACTTTGAACATTATGTTGGTTAATTCCATATGTTGATAATGCAAGGCGTAGATTTCTTGATTTTTGACCAAAACTAGGATAGTCGTGATCAATTTTTCTCCATTGAGGAGAATCTGCAGGATGCCGAAGCTTGTCATCTTTAATAATTTCCTCATCATGTCATGTCAACTTCTTTGCATCTTTGGCATTGCTAAACATACACTTGAATCTTGCTTTGAATGGAAAATATCATACAACCTTTTTGGGAATTGAATCTTTCTTCTTATATCATGATGCATTACATTTAGGACAAAACTTTAATGAATCATACTCATTAAAAAATAAGATGCAATCATTTTCACAAACATGCATCCTAGTGTAGTCCATGCCTATGAAGCATAACATTTGTTTTGCATCATATGTTCGAGAAGAGAGCACATTATCTTCCGGTAACATATCCTTCAAAAGTGCAATCAAGTTAGTGAAACTCTTATTAGTCCATCCATTAACAGAGCGTAACTTATACAACCTTGACACCACTGTCAATCTTGTGAATTTAGTACAACCATCAGATAATCTTTACTCAACATCACTTATCAACCACTGAAACATCTCAGGACAATCCTGACGATCCTCTTCAACAACGTTTGTCATTTCCTCGAAACGACCGTCTTCATATGCATTTGTGTAATTGTCTTTCATATGCATCTCATCATCACAATCCATAACGTCTCTCGTCTTGCCATATCTTGTCCAACATGTATAAGTTTGATCAATATCGTGATACACTAAATGAACTTTTAACTCATTTGGAGTAATTCGGTTTGAGTAACAACATCTTAAGCAATGACATACAATTCTATTAAGGTTTTCAGCATTCTCAATTGAAACCTAACAAATGATTTCACTCTTTCTTCATACTCCTTCGTCAATCGATTGACACTCATCCATTTTAGATCTATTTTCTATTAACAAAAAAATATAATTAGAATAAATCCCTAAAATCTTGGAGTTAAGCTCACTAACTAGAGCAAATGCATTATTATGATTGAAACCCTAATTCATAATGTAAGCTAAATGAGTAGGAACTCGGAAACCCCAACTCAATACAAGTTAAATGAGTGAAATCACTTTCACTCATTTATAAGGAAAATATTTATAATTCAATACAAGGTAAATATAATATAATTAAAAAACAAATGACTATATAAAAAATGCACTTTCAATTCGGTGTTAAATGCGTGAATGATGATTTTGAGGTTAAACAAGTGAAGGATTTTCGAAATCGATGTTGAATAATTTTGATGTAAAATAAGTGAATGATTTTCAGTGTTGAATGAGTGAATGATTTTGAGGTTGAATGATTTTCGAGGTCAATTTTGAGAGTAAATACGTTTCGCTGCTAAGTAAATGAGTGTTGGGATTACTCATGAATATGTGAGAATGTGAGAATATTTTAATTTTTTAGGGTCTGATAGTATCTTCAACAGCACATAATGAAGATGACGCTGTCCATGATACAAAATCAACATCGCATAGTGAAGATGGCGCTGTCAATGATACCTAATCAACAATGCAACCTAAATGAAACACTATGGAACAACTCCCCATTCAAATATGAAGAAGGTAAGTGTTCCACAGCGCAATCTTAAGGAAACCCCATAGAAGATATAATAATTTTTTACTAATTCATTCTTTTAATGAAATTCAAATTAGTAATTACATTATGACATTCGATTAATGACAATTAATTAAATATATAGAACAATTAATAATGTCAATAAATAACATTAAAACAATTAATCGATTAAGAAATGTGTTATGCGATTAAGTGTAGAGGAAATAGTTTTGTTGATCATATCGACAATGCTTCTTACCGAATGCGTTGTTGAATGCAACGTAATCAAGAGCACATTGTTAAAAAAACATTGTTGTATGGTTATAAAGATAGCGCATTCACAAAAAAATGATGTCGAAGACCATTATTCATAATTCTACACAATTACACACACAACAGAAAATAACCTGAATGCATGCATAAATAGAACATAACAATAAAATGAATATATGAACACAACTGAATTTCTATATTGAACATTAATTACACTATAATATTTACATAAACATATATATTACATAGACCAAATCATATACATTACGTGGAACTCCCTAAGCTACAATCTGTGCAAAACTAATCTACTATACATTTAGCTATGATTTGTCAACATAAATAAGTACAAAGTTTGACCACAATCTACCTCGTTTGTTTGCCAATGAGTCTATAATTAAAATAAAGTAAACATATAAGTATAACATTAGTTGACCATTATACATATAATTGTTTGAGATGATTTGTAATCAGCACTAATGATAAGAATTCCAATAAATTCCTTCCTTTAAACTTGAAATACTAATTAAGCACCTAGTTTAATATTCTTGAACTTGTATCTCAAGCGAACCTCTCAGTTTCACGAATGTCTCCTCCAACTTCATTGGTTTTGTCATAATATCTCTGTTGAAATGCTTTGGCATACAAAATGCTAAACCAATCACTACTCCATTGGCGCCTCATTTCAAACTTTCAATGACTTTGTGTCCACAAACTGATAATGAAAAAGAAGAGATGTCAAGTTTACCTTATGTTAGTGCGATTGTCAGTCTCATGTATGCCATGGTGTGAACTAGACCAGATATTGCGCATGCAGTAAGTGTGGTAAGAAGATATATGACAAATTCTAGTAAAGTTCACTAGAAGGTTGTGAAGTGGATTATGTGCTACTTGAAATGTACCACAAATATAGGGCTTTTGTATGGTAAAGTCAAAGATGTTTGAAATAAGATCACTGGATATGTTGACTCAAATTATGTTGGAGATCTAAATTATTGAAGATCGCTGATCGAGGCTGTACACGATACAAATAATATAACAATTAAAAACTGCAGTACTAGGAAGTGACTCCTAGGTCGTTTCCTAAGGATTATCTTTCAAGCAAAGCTTCAAATACCTTATACTCTCACACACACAAGAGGGTTTTTGTTGTTGGATAGTATGAACATAAATCAAATTCAGAAACAATAGTTAAGCAATGTAATAAAACGACTAAATCTCTTTGGTTCGTTTTTTCACAACTCAATCCTCGGTTTCAAATGATTATTTTCAGATTCCAATTCACAGTTCCAAAACCTAAGCCTCTAACTAAGCGAAATCAACATAAGCATGAAACGATTAACAAATTCACACGAACTAATCATTCATGCACTAGAGAGTAAATCAACTAAGCGAAGATAAACTCATAAACCAGTTTCTAACATAGAAGAAATCAACAATAAAGAAACCGAAAATGCATTAATAACAAAACCTCAAGAGTTGTGATACGTTACCAAAGGAATTTAGTCTACAAGTCTTCCATTGAGTGGAAGAAACAAACCAAAAATGAAGAAGAAGATCAATGAAAACCGAAATAGAGGCACAAAATGAAACCCTAGCAGAGCCAAAGAGGGAAACGAAATTCTCAAATGTTTCAAAATAAGGGTAAAATGAAGTGTGTGTTTAGAGTGGGGAATCCGAATTTAACCTCAGTAGCACAAAATGAAATCCGAATTGGGCATAAATAATGGACCCAAAGCTAAATTACAATAGAAAAGTCCTAAAATAAAAGTACAATCTTCACTTCAACACATATCTTCCACTTATGTAATGTCAAAAATGTCCTTATTGCCAAATATGATCTGAAAATGAAATAGATTTAATCAGGCCAAATTATCCCAAATTAACTTATTTTAGAAATATTAGTCCAATAAAGTCTAAAACGCTAAACCATGTGAAACAAAGTCAATTAGGCACCAAAAGTCATCAATCATGATAAATTAAGGTTATGACTAGTGTGTAATATATTGCTCATCAAATATCCCCACACTTAACCTTTTGCACTCCTGGACAAAATCAAGAAATAAGGTTACGCTAACTGATATGCACCAAAGTGAGTCATGGAAGAAGATCACAAAGACTAGAAACCTAAGAAAATCACATACTTCATAATGAAATCTAGGAAATACAAAGAAATGGGCAAAATCAAACACACAAGAGCGAAAGAATCAAATCAAAATATCCACAAATATCATCCAATCAATTCAAGTGTGCAAAGAAACCAATCAGACCAAGAGGCGAGTCACAACAATGATAGAACCTCACAAGATATGCTCTCTAAAGTGTTTACACTCATATGTCTTAGGTTGCAAGTGTTTACACTCAAAGCACTTTATGAAAATAAACACAATCATAAGCTAGACAAGCCACTAACATCAACATCATAAGCACATGCACATAAAGATCAAAAGGACTTTTCAAGGTTGCAATGAGGCCAAGGAAAATGTAGGATAAATATGGGATATGTAGCTAAAACAAAATGGAATAGAGGAGCAATGAGGAATAAGTAAAAAGTAAGCAAAAATTAACCCAACATAAGAACAAATCTCTAATTCCAATGATGTTTTCCTTACTCGACCTTTTATTCACTTTTGTTTCTCTTTTGTTGCTTTTTCTTTTTTCTTTTCGTTTTTTTTGTTTGATGGACACTTATGTATACAACAATTGTATCAACCATTAAGACAGAACCAAGAATCCATAAGATTTGAAGAACAATGCATCATTTCTTACTTAATACACATTTCCAAAACAATTTCAATGCTCCAAAATTCCCTAAGGTTAGAACAATCATGGTTTTTCACTTATAAGCTTGTTATGAGCTAAATAACAATGAAAGTTGTAAAAGGCTCAAATGGGCTATCAAAGGATAAATTCGTTCAAGGTAGGCTTATATGGCTAATTGGTTTATTCAAAAGAAAAGATCACTTTAATATGTCCATATGAATATCAAATATCAACAAGAAACAAGTCAAGTTCTAGAGTGCAAGTAATCAAGAGTACAATCACACATGAAAGAATATTAGATGACATACAACAATCCATCCACAATTAAGGCTCAAATGATGGATGATGCAATTGGAGTATAAACACAATGATGTACGTTTACTACATTTACAAACAACAATTGATTAATCTTGACCTACATTTTTTTTATTTCTGACAATACTAACAATGAACCATAATAATAGAATATGTAATGATCCACCAAAGGACCCTTGTCATTCGCTGCCTCATATATTTACAAACAACAATTGATTAATCTTGACCTACATTTTTTTTATTTCTGACAATACTAACAATGAACTATAATAATAGAATATGTAATGATCCACCAAAGGACCCTTGTCATTCGCTGCCTCATATATCTCTTTTCCTTTGTCCTTAAAATTCTGAGCTCCATAAAATTCCAACCACAAAATCCAAAACATTTTAACAAATCCAAAGATAGGGAGGGGAAAGGATATAATGATTCAACATGCAATAAATTTTTTCTCAGCTATCTTTTGCTTACTTCCATAATATACTTTGTCCCTTTCCTTCACAATTGAAAGAAACCATTATAGGCTGACTCAGCTCTTATAGATCAGAGTCCTTTTACTCTTGTTTTTTATCTATATCATATGAAACTTCCAAACTGATTTGAACTAATTATTAGGTCCTTTTTTACTATGGATTTTCTCGAAGAGACAAATCTTTAAAAAATAAAAGAAAATTTAATATGTAATGACACATCTATCATTTTAAGTATAATAAATAACATATTTGCTATTAAAAACATAAGAAAATTAAAATAATTGTCTCTCTATTACCGAAGAGAATCCATATTTATCATTTTTTCTTGCTTTACTTGTCTAGAATATGTTCATTGGGTTTTTGGAAGCTCTATTGGTTGGTAACCATGGATCATGATCTAAAATTTTGGGATTTAGCTAGCTACCAAGATATTGTTAATCATCATAAATGATCTATTAACCTTTTATTGATTTAAAAACATTCATGTTGCAGTATAGTACTGCTTTACTAAATTCATTGTTAAATTTAACCTACACCTAATGTCAATTATCATTTTCTACCACATTTCATCCACCCAATTTAATGCTGTTGTTTGAACCAAAGATAATTAAAATATAGGTTCATGTTAGAAACAGAGCTAAAAGAGCGATAGGTAAAGGCCCTAGGACATGATTTTGTCTTCACTTTTGGTTTTAACTTTAGTATTTTTCCTTCAATTTCCATTCTTTATAAGAATTTCTTTTCACCATAACTTTATCTTAGAACACTTTTCCCCTACCACCATGGTTTTTATCCTTTAATCTAAAGTTTTTAGATTCACCTAATATCTTCTTTACTATCTTCGTAATTCATTTGGTCATCTCTTTTCACATATTGTTAATGGCAGACCAAAAAATTTAGGTTGTGAGGATGATATATACATAAATTTATAGTATTAAGTATATTTAACATAATGTTTTATAACTATATTAAATATTAATGTAACATAAATACTCCAAAATGTAAATCATATACAAAAATTCTATAATAATATTATTCTACCATAACAAATAATAAGGTAAAAATTATTGTTTTGCACTCGGCATAGAAGATGATGGAACAGATAAAATAAAAGGTTTATAATTTTTATATTTGAGTATAGTATATATAAATATATATTGAGACTTTATAGGGACATCTACTCTGATTGTGGACCTCCTTCAAAAGCAGGAGCTCTGACACTCCTCTCCTTTCAAATTCTACCATTTTTTTTTGTACTATCAAGAATAGTCCTCACCTTTTTAGATAAAGAACTAATTTCTTTCGAGGTTCGTGATTGTCCCTCCCAATAAATGTTGCTATTAAAAATCAAACATTTAACATTTTATTCATCCTGAAGATCTACTAAAGTAAATTCCACCATTTGATTATTGCGTGTTCTACGTTGACATTTTCTCTCAAATTAATCTCCTCACTCTTACATCTTTAACCAAAACTCTATATATATTGGGTGCTCAAACTCTGTTTAGGTGTGACTTTGCAGTCCAAGTTAATAACATTTCTACATGATTTCGTTATAAGAAATAAATTGACTTTGAGAATATGCAACCTCACTTTTATATTTAATAAAATGATTCCCCACTTCTTAAAATATGTGTTAACTATCATAAAATCAATTATTGAGGAGAAATCTAGAATAGTTATATGTTGCGTATATTTGCTTTCATTGTGGGTAACACCCAACAAAGCTTTCAAGTCCTTGCATGTCCCATTATACATGCCATTAAGATCCCCTCCTAAAACAATATTCTCACCTAAAGATATTTCTTATCTCATATAGTCCCAAAATTTTATCTTGTGATGTTTTTCTATCTCTACCTAAGGTGTATAATTACTAATGATCTTCAAATTTTAGCAAAATTTAATTTAAGAGTTTAATATTTTTTATGGTGATATTCTAAGAATTTTTACATTATAAATATATCATTTATAAGATACATTTGGTTGTAACAAAATATATATCATTTATAATAAAAATAATATAAATATATGATGAATAATAATCTGACATTATAAAAATTAAATTAGAGCATAAATATTAAATTCTGAATTTAAAATATTTCCATAAATAACAAATGAACCATTGCACATGGCCTATTGAGAGAGATTACACGGAAAAAACTCATCCAATATTTCGTCCTAAAAAATATATAATGGGTTAATATGTTATAATGACTTATATAGTAATATATGATTGTTGTCGTTGATTGACACCGTAAAATGTTTATAATAGAAATATATTAAAATTAAAACACATTAATATAAATAATTAATCTAGAACCATCAAACGCATATATCCGGTAACAAGTAGTTCTAAATTAAGTAGAAGCAATAATATGAAATCAGATTTAGACATTAAACCGAAAGAGATTTTGTATTAGGTTTAATTGGTTTAAACGATTAAACTGTCCGATTACACCAAACGATTTCATATATAATTAATCATTTTTATTTATAATTATATATAAATACAAAATTTTATATAATTAATAATTATGAATAATTATATTGAAGTAACTTATCTCCGATCTTTTTTTCGGACGAAAATAAACGAAAAGATTGTTTAATTTTTTAAAATTTTAATTGAACTGTCTAATTCACTTCTCAGGTTATTCTAGTTTAACCAGGTTTAACACGGTCAGACCAAAATTTCTTCAGTTCAAAGCGATTTAACCACATATTTGATTAATAATACAAATCAAAGTCATTTTCAAGTTTGGTTAATGGTTTGATCGATCAAACTAACCAGTTCAGTCCAGTTATCATAACACTAAGTAGAAGTCACAAACTCAACTTCTTAAAAATATAGTGTATTAAATGATTGATAGAGTTTTATCGTCCCTATTGTTCCTATTCAATTTGGTTAGAGAAGATTCAATGAAAAATATTCCCAATTTAGAAAAAAATTGAAAATCAAAGTGCCTTTAAATGGATGTGTGCGCAAATTTATGGAATAGGTGTATTTTGACTTTGTAATTACCATAGTAGTGTAACTTTTTTGTTTATTAACAAAGTAGTGTAAAAGTGTAGAAATCACCAAATGCCAATGAGTTTTTCCTTTTTTTTGTCCCACACTCACCTAAATCGTCAACCTCATAGGTTTATTTTTTTATTCATTTTGTACAGAAATCGTCTACTTGGTAGGCGTTTTCAGTTTTTTTGAATTCCCAAAAACAAAATTGCTGGTGATGTAGGAGTTTTATTTTTTTAATCAGAAACAACATAAATCGTTTACTGGACATGCGTTTTTGGTTTTGTTTTTTTATTTCCAAAAGGATGGCAAAATCGTTGGTGTCATTGGAGTTTTTGGTATTTATTATTATTTTTTTATTTGAGAATTGACTGTACTATAGGAGTTTTAGGTTTTTAATATTATGCCCTAGCTAAATCGACTATGACAAAGGAGTTTCTTGTTCATATATAAATTTCACACGGTCTATTCCAACAATAATAGCAACATAATATGACAATATTAAAATTTTAATACATTCAATCCCAGAAAACCTTAATGACGTCTAAGTGATGAAGTCCTACATGGAGGTGGTTTTCTCCTTCTTGGCGGTTGAACTCTTAATTGTTATTTAGTCCGCTGTGGGATTCTCCCTCTACAACGTGCCGCCAATTGTGGCTCCTCCTCCTCCTCATCATCCTCATCTTCATCAACATCCTCAACCAGAACTTCATCATCATTATTTTGCATAGCAAAAATGTTTGTGGACAGTATAGTAGGACGATAATATTGTTGAGAATCATATGTCGATAATGGTGTAGATGAAGTAGTAGCAAACATTGATGGTAGTGGCATTTGAGAAGCTGATGAGAAATAGTTGGATGAATAATTAAAATTTCCAAAACAATACGATTGTTGTTGTTGTTGTTGTTGTTGTTGAGGAGTAACAGAAGAAGTGTGTGTTTGAGAATGAGTATCCACTTCAGTTCGTTGCGGAGACTCAATTTCTGGTATATGATAACGATGAGTAGGGGAGCTTCATCAATATGGGTAGAGTATGCATTGGGGTATAGTTGTTAGGTATCAGTGGTTACAATACACCTAGAAGGGGGTTGAATAGGTGTCGCGATTAGAATAGCCGTTTTTCGAAACTCAACACTTAATGCTGAATCACCCCTAATTAATCGATTACAAGATGAAAATAATCGATTAACAGAACAATCTTAATCGATTAACAGAAACAGGATAATCGATTAACAGAAACAGGATAATCGATTAACAGAAACAGGATAATCGATTAACAGAAACAGGATAATCGATTAACAGAAACAGGATAATCGATTAACAGAAACAGGATAATCGATTAACGCAACAGTTTTAATCGATTAAACAGAAACAGTAAGCTATTACAGAAACGATTAATTGCATAATAGTTGACCGATAATGGAACGAATAACAGAGCTTACAGATTTTATACCAGAGAAACATCTAGTATAGCATAAGAACAGAATGTATCAATTGAATCCACTATACCAAATAATCGACTGAAAACAGTAAAGAGAGAGAAAAAAAAATCCTGCAACGCGAATTTTTATCCTGGTTCGTTTGTTGTCCACTGCAAACTACATCCAGGCCTCCCGGCTGACTTGGGAGATTTCCTTCACTATAATTGAATCAATGTATTTACACGCACATCATCCAATTACAACACTTAGAAAAT
>NC_032012.1:1328346-1342700 GCF_001865875.1 Lupinus angustifolius
CAAACAGTTAGGTTAATCGATTAACGTAATGCCTTAATCGATTAACAACATTTTAAAAACATGTTCCAGTAGCAACCACTTTACACAACAGTTGGGTTAATCGATTAAATGATTGGTTAATCGATTAACAGCAATTAAAATGTGTATTTTTAAATACAAAACATCAAATACGTTATGCACTTAGTTAATACATGTTTAACACTTAGTTTATGCCTGGAATGCACATATACATGTATTTATGTAATGCATGAACATATTATGAATGACATATCTCAATGATGAAATTATTTAAAAGATATATGCATATGAGACATGTATTAGGTGCCCTAAGCCTTGACTCAACTTAAACTAGATTCTAGTCTAAGCCTAGTACCAATTAAGGACTTAAGCACGTTGATTTGTTGATGATCTTCAAGCTCTTATAGGCACAAGTTGTCCTCATCAAAACCATGACATTCAAGGCACAATTGCTTGATGAATAAGCTTGAAGATTGTGTTGGCATGGTTGATATGATGCACAAATATATCGGAAGCTGTTATTATGATCAACCTGCACAATCAAGAAACAACAAAACAACTTTTCTCCCCCTTTTGACATTATAAAAAAGATAACTCAGGTCAAAAGAAGCTAGGAAGAGATATTTAGTTAATCATAAAACAAAGATAATGAATTAATTTGGGTTTTAACAAATTAACCTGTTTTATTTTTCGGTAAATTGAACAAATGCGCTTGATTTGACAAAAAAAAAATAGTTAATAGGAAATGAGAATGACATACAAAATTTAATCAAATATTAAGCAATGTTAGCAACATCAAATCTCATATGATCAAGAACCACTCACTAAAGCAGATAAGCTATTCGACATAATTAAAGCATTTAAGAAAGACATGTCCATTATGTGAACATTTAAAACATGGAATGATTAAACATATATGTAAGCCATTTGTTAGATGATACCACTTGTTAGCATTTCGATAGGCAATTTTATTTTTAAAGCATATTTCAATCAAATATTAAGCAAATAGAATGAATGTTTTTCTTATTATTCGTACAATCAAATATACAAATATAAATATACATGATCAACGCGCATAAGATCAAACATTGCACGTATGATATTAACAGCATGTCTAGGGATGTTGGTGGTGATTAAATTTGTGACCACCTATTATTAATCATTGTTATTTAGTAAAAAAATTGAATCAATTTTATTAATTTAAATATAATGATAAAATTAATATATACCTTTTGACCAATAGAAAATAAGGTGTTGGATCACGCAGTCTTGGTGCAAGATTTTCAATGCAATCATATGCCCATGATTGAAGGAGTAATAGACATCCTCCAATCTCTTTTTGATCACTAATTATTGCTGCACGACATAGTCCTCGATAAAGACAAGCCAATGCAGTCGAGCTCCGACTGTATTGGAATGTCTCCATTAAATCATTAAGCAAAGGAAGATACATAAGGTGGACTCGGTTACCTGATGCATCTGGCATGAGAAATCCTCCGATCATTCTCAGAATAAATGCTCTAGCGTGTTGTTCAATAACAACTTCGTTAGCATTCTCAAGGATATCACGAAATGTCCTATCAAACCAAGTGAGTTTCACCCTCTGCCTCATTAATTCGTTACCTACTAGAACAGAACTCAACAACCGCATGCAAAGTGCTTCCCAATCTGTACTTGTCACTCCGGTAACAACTTCTCCTTCTATCAGAATATCAAGTTGGTAAGCGACATCCTCAAGAGTGACGGTGGCCTCTCCACATGGAAAGTGGTACGTATGTGTTTCTGGTCTCCATCTCTCGATCCATGCTAATAATAGATGATTGTTGATTTCTACTGCTCCAAGTATCAACAAGTTACCAAAAGTCGTGTTGCGGATAACTTGCAACACTGGTTCATAAGGTAGTGATTGTCAGAAACAAGATCTAGGTCGAAAAGCACATTCAATGTCATTCCAGATATTGTTTGAGATATGATTATTTTGCATTGTAAGTAGGGAAGTGTCAATTGGTCCTGAGTTAAGATACTCCATAACAAAGTGTGAATTGTGAAATCTGAATTGTGAAGAAAGGTAGTTATACAATTATATGTGTTATAGTATATATACTTTGTAAAGTAATTCACACATTAAGAATAAAGTAATTCACACATTAATATTAATATAATCGCATAATAAAAATAAAGAGTACAAATTAAACTACTCATTAGTGAAAGATTGTGTAGAACTTTCACCAAGTTCTCTAGACTGTAATGGACATGTCTTCTTATTATGTCCCTCACTTCTACACCATCCACATTTTTTAATTTGTTGAACATGAACTTCATCCATCTCATTATGAATGCGTGTAGTCTTCGGTCTTCCACTTTTTTTCCTTCGTATAAGAGGATTGGGAATGAATAATGGACCTGAATAAGGGGGCCAATATTCTTCATTGCCAATCGGTTGAAACTCACATCAATATATGTTAAGAAGATTATCCAGTCGGTAAATTGGTGAGATAAATTGGCCACAATCTAAAGCCAATGAAACGCATGTTGCAATTACATGAGAACATAGCAATCTTAATGATTGAAATTCCCCACAATCACACTAACTGTTGGCTAGTTTAACAGTGTAAAGCCTCACTTGGCGAACACCAAATCTAGATACAACTTCAACCTCAGAGACTCCTGTCTCCCATGAAAAAGTACGAACTAGATGACAAGTAGATTGTCGCTAATTTTCTTTAATCACTTTTGTCAACTCTTCGCAATATATATGTCCTATCCTAATCATGTTAGAAGCTTCATTCTGATATTGAGTGAACCATTCATTCAGCCTGTAGTATGTTGCTCTCACTAGGACTGTGATAGGAAGAGCTCTAGATCTTTTCAGAATACCATTAATGCATTCTGCAAGATTCGTGGTCATGTGGCCAAAATGTCTACCTTCGTCGTATGCTTGACTCCACTTTTCTTTTGGAATCTGGTCCAACCATGCACCAGCCCTCGGATGTTTTTGTCGCAACAAATTCAGCATATGCTCAAATCATGGTTGCATCAACTCATAACCTACAAATTAAATATAAAATTATATCAATCCACAACATACAAAAAATTTACAAATTTCAAATAAAATTAAGACATACCCATTTGTACGACTTTGTCTTTAAGATCAGAATCTCGGAATTCTTTATTGAAATTACTAGCAAGATGACGAATACAAAAAACTGATTGTTCACTAGACCATCCTATCACCTCGCTTCGGAGTGCAGCTAATAAACTTGTCCCTTTATCTGATATGATACACAGGTTTGGTTGAGGGGTAACATAAGTCTTAAGATTGTAAAAGAACCACTCCCAAGCTTATTCGTCTCTCCTTCAACAATGGCAAAAGCAACTGGAAATATCCGTCTGTTTCCATCTTGTGAACTCGCTATAAGCAACGTTCCAGTATATTTCCCAGTTAAAAATGTTCCATCCACTTGTATAATTGGTTTGCAATATGCAAACCCATCAATGCATGATTTGAAAGCCCAAAATACTCTATCCAAAATAAATCGAGTAAGGTCTTCCATGCCATGTGAAATATGCTCATGTGCTTGATATTTCACAATCATGTCGGGAGAAAAATATTGTAGAACATTCATCCAACGTGGTAACTCATTGTATGATCCTTCCCAATCACCATAAATTTTGGCCAATGCCATTTATTTTTCCTCCACACCTTTCTATATGTCATTGTATAACCAAATCGACTAACAACCTCCTTTACCAATGCCTTAACTAATATACTTGGATCTGCAGATACTAAATTAACAATAAGGTTTACAATGAATGATGAATTTAATTTTTTGTGATCTTGAGAAACCAACATAGGTACACAACTGTGTGTTCCATTAATTTTTTTAATCTCCCAAATGTCGCGCTTAACATTAAAAGAAGCGCAAATTCGCCACTCACATTCGGCACCAAAATGTGTACATTTCCCAACATATATATTTGGTCTAGACTCATCAACAACATAATCAAATGAATTTTGAATATGAAATTCTCTAATAGCATTTATTGTGGCTTCTTTTGATTCAAATTGTATCCCAACAAACAGTTCATTGTTAGAATTGTTCATTAAACAAGTTGTATGACCAAAATCACGACCAGCTTCCGAATTTGTGTTACGAAAAAATGATGATGGAGTATTATATGTCATCCTATAAGACGAACCAACATCCAATTCGACATCCTCCTCGTCACTAAATATTTCAATGTCTTCTTCATCACTAAAGTTGCTAACAATATCTCTTAAAATAGCCATCTACATTTAACAAAATAAGAATATTATAAAAAATTAACAACTAAATATAACAAAGTGAAAAACAATAACATAAAATATAATAGTTCAAAGTGATAATACTAACCTACAAGGAAGAAGTGAATAGCTCAAAATAAAAAATATAACACTGTTTTTCAATTACAAGTTCAACAACAGAGAGAAAGAGTGCACTTCAAGAATAAGTTTTAGAATATGTGATTTTAGGTGAGAACATGATGCGGTTTAAATAGATACAAAAAACTCCAACAACACCAACGATTTTGCCATAGAAATTAAAAAAAATACAAAAAACTCCAATATCACCAACGATTTTGCCATTACAAAATATTAAACCCAAAACTCCTACACCATCAACGATTTCCCTATTGGAAATAAAAAAACAAAACCAAAAACGCATGCCCAGTAAATGATTTATGTTGTTTCTGATTAGAAAAATAAAACTCCTACATCACCAACGATTTTGCTCTTGGAAATTAAAAAAAAAAACCGAAAACGCCTACCAGGTAGACGATTTCTGTACAAAATGAATAAAAAAATAAACCTCCTATGAGGTTGACGATTTAGGTGAGTGTGGGACAAAAAAATGGAAAAACTTCTAGGCAGTTGACGATTTCTACACTTTTACACTACTTTTGTAATAAACAAAAAAGTTACACTACTATAATAATTACAAAGTCAAAGTACACTTATTCCATAAATTTGCCAGATGTGTGCTATGAAAATGAGGTGTTTGCAATGCCTTACAATGTTGACTAGCACTACTTTATTAATTATTTAATTATAGGTAAGAGAATAAAATATCATCTCATATTATAAGATAAATTATTTTTTCTAACCAATAAAATCATGATATGTGTTTCATTTAATCATTTTTCTATAAGAAAACATTTCTAACATTAATTTTTTAACCCTAGTCATTTTCCATCAGAAGATATTCTACTATTAGCTATGGAATTCTCTATAGTCAATCCTCAGCTAAGTGTGTGTTCTTATAGCATGCATGATCTACAATTAATACTTCATAGTTAATTTCCTGTAGGAAAATTTCTAGTTAATCTGTAGCTAATTTTTAATAAAAGTTGTGAATCTATAGCTGATTCATACTGAAATTTTGTCCAAATTTTTTTATTTTTTCTGACTAAGTGGCCAAGACCAGGCCATAGCTAATCCACACCCAATTTTTAAATATCCTAACTATTTCGTAACTAATCTATTAGATAACAAAATTAAGACGATGGTGTCCTAAGTTCTTCCATAGCTAATAATAAATTAATATTAATTTTTCTATATATATATATATATATATATTAAACTATTTATTTCATTCAAGATATTCTTTATAAAACAATTGCGTCAAACTATTAAACCAAAAAAATTCAGAAAATTCAAACCATGATCTTTTATTTGTAATAAATCTTCTCTGGTTCAGACTAATTAAAATGTATTATTTAATTAGAAAAAATATAAAAACATAAATTAATATTTTATATTATTTTATTGGATAGAAATATATGGACAAAGGATCATTATGCCTTCTACTAGAGTTTTTATACGCATTTCTAAATTTTATTAATAAATATTATAATATTCATAAAAAAAAAAGAGTCTAGAAACTAGAATTATCAGTGTCACAATGTTCAAGGTTAGGACTCATCAACTTAGGGCCAAAATCATATAATTCAACCTGTGAAGTCATCATTGAAGACTATGTAATATTAAACCAATATATGACCTCACAGCACTATCCTACAGCCTCCAAATTTGAAAGCCTCAATCAGCAGACCAAGCAATCGCTGGTTTCACTCATATTTTAATTCCCTTTTCTGAGGGTTGGTGCTAATATTTTATAATCTCGGTGTGAAATAAAAAACGGGGCCCATTAATTTATGGAAAATTTTAATTATGTAAAATACTAAAATTTGAACAAAGAGATTTTATATGATAGTCCTATAATATTTGTATGATGTCGTTTTCAACTATTCCAATTTATAGGATCATACATATCAATAAAATTAAAAAGGAATCGTTGTTCATCATTCCTTGAATTCTTAATATTAGATGCATTTGGTGCATTATCATGCTCATTGATTTTCATCATTTAAATTTTCATCGGATTGTTCGATATCTACACTCAATTTCTCATAATTATTAGAACAACCTATTTTCTTAACAAATTTATCAAGAGCCCCCTTCTATAATTCTATAAAAGAGAAAGTGGGAGGAATGAAAGAGAAAGGAAAAGAGTTTTTTACATACTTTGAAATATTATTTCTCTAATAATACAAAGAAAATATCATTACTAATAATAATTATATTATTTTCTTTTCATTTTCTTTTCATTTTCTATCATACTAAACAACTAAAAAATCAACACATTTTTTACCCATTTTCTTCTCTCAAGTTTTTATTCCTCAATTTTTCTTTCCTTTCACTTTGTTATCTAAACCAACACAGTGTAAAGCAATATAATAATTGCCTCTTGTTATACGTGTGAGACTAAAATATTGGGTGTTCTTAAATATTTTTAATAGCATGTTGTACCACTCTCCTAATTGGAATGGATAACCTTAAATGAGAAATCCAAACCAATTATCTTATTCTAAATAATATAAAAAATATTATTTTTTATTTATAACTTTTTATTTCAATATCACATTTTCATTAAATCAGGAGGAAAGTGAGAGGAGAATAAAAATATATGATCTCTATCATGGGTTGAGTACTTGTTGCACTCTCTTAGGACCGGCCCTCCATATTGTCTGGCTGCTATTGCCTAAGACAAAAGCTTCAAAATCACTTGCAACATTTTTAGAATGAATTTCATATTCATGCATAGGGTGTGAATTCTTTTACACAATTACTTCATATTAATAATTGATTTATATTACTTTTATGTATTAAGATTAAAACATAAATAATGGGTGGATGATGAACTAACCCTATAAAATTATCTTACATTGCTAGTATATATATATTAATTTTAAAAATATTATATAACGTAAACAATGAAATTAATGAATAAGGGTGACAGTTTTATCATAGAAGCTTATAATAGTATTTAGAAGATATCACAGTTCTATCCCCAGAAACTGATCCACTAATATAGTATATATTTATCTAATTATTAGCTCATTACCACTTCCATAATTTTCTAAACTCTTAATTAATACTGATGATATAATCTTAATATATTGTAGAAAGAAATTTGGTAAATGAAACAATAATCAATTTGTAAATGAATTATTAACCCGGAATCAAACTTTAGATTATTAAAACAAATGAAGTTAAAAATTTAGATTTGATTAATTTAAATAAATTATTTTGGAAACATCCTTTTTGACAGGGCAACTTGTCTCATTTACACCTTACTGTTGGGTACTTATTAATTATTAACACTACCATTAATGTAAAAAGCCTACAATATTATTTCAAGTAATGTTATTTTATCTTATTGAATCATCTTTTAAATAATATTTCTCACGAATAAATTATATATAACATTTATTAATTAATCATTAATAAATAAGTTATAACTCGTTGAAATATGTAATTTTTTTATGGGTAAGAAAATTTAAAAGATGATTTAATATAAAGATATATTATTTCGGCCAAGTTGACACGTTCAAATTCAATTATGGACAATTAATCATTTACTCAGCTACCCAATCTCCTGAGAAAGATTTATATACTCAGCTACCCAATCTCTTGACAATGATTAAAACATGATTCGTCATTGTGCCACTTCAAAATATTATAGGAGTAATGCTCCTCCCACCTTTCATACCTTAAATAAAAAGAGTGAAAATCTTAAGAAATTGGAGGACTTATTTTAAGGACAACTTTGGTGTGCTAATAATATGCTTACATTTCATCCGTCTTATTTTAGGTTTTATTTTAGTATTTAAAAAGAGATGTTCGGTCAAACATTTCTACTAAAAAAATTCACTAAAAATAAATAGTTTTTTAATCAAAATAACAAAAGATAGAGATATTTTAAATAAGAAATAGAAAGAGCATCCATTTATATTTCTCGGGTGACATCTGTTGTCCCACACTAAGTGTCACTTCATGTATCATGATCTTGTGATTGGTTAAAAATATATTTAAGTTAAAATTTAATTTTTAAGTAATTTTATAACCAATCACAAGGTCATGACATATAGAGTGACATTAAGGCTTTGTTTGGAAGTTAGGAAGGAAACAGAAGGAGATTGATCAAAGGGTTATGAAGGGAAGGAATGGAAAAGGAAAGAAATCATCTCCCTTTGGAGTATGAAATTTAGATGAAGGGGATAAACTAATGATAATGTAAGAATATTTTTTATTTTCACTTAAAAATGTAATTAACAATGAGAAATAGACAATAATATATAATTATATATTACTACTAAATATATTTAACTATTTTGACATTTTATATTTAAAACACCCTAAATTGAGGGAACTTTAAAAATAGACATGTGAAGGTTTTGGAGGGTTTCCTTGATCTAACTCCCAAACAAAGGGAAAACTTTCCAAAGGCATTACTTTCCTTCCCTCCAAAACCCCACTCCCGAACAAAGCCTAAATGTGAAACAATATATTTGCACTCATATTTCTCCTCTTACCTATTATCTCTTTATTCCTACTGTTGGCATCATTATAATTGTCAACATCGCCATGAGCTCACATCGACGGAAAGGTTTGGCACCTCGATGTCGGCTCTTCGCCACCTGGGGCTGTAGTATGTTCCAAGGGTTGGGCTGTTCGCCCATTAAAGTGGTACGTGAGCTGGGTTCAGAACGTCGTAAGACAGTTCGATCCATATCTGGTGTGGGCGTTAGAACATTGAGAGGACCGAGAAGGACGCACCCCTGGTGTACCAGTTATCGTGCCTACGGTAAACGCTGGGTAGCCAAGTGCGGAGCGGATAACTGCTGAAAGCATCTAAGTAGTAAGCCCACCCCAAGATGAGTGCTCTCCACTTAGGTGATCACCAGTACTGACTTCACCTATGTTTTTTATTGATAAGATTATTATACATTTTTTTGTTTGTTATTTACAAAAAAAAATATGTAAGGAATATATATATATATATATATATATATATAAATTAGGTATTAATCTATAATTTCAAAATAAACAAAGTTTGGAAAACAAAGACCCAGTCTTTAATATTTCAAAATATATAAACATTTGGGGTAATAGGCACTAACCACTAGAGATATAATTGTAATTACATTCAATATTTTCATTGACTTTAGAAAACTAAATATTTTTTTTAGTATTATCAATGATATTACTTATCACATACATAAAGAACTAATTTCTTTTAAGTGTGTGATTATTTCTCTCAACAAATATCATTTACAGAGATCAATTTAATATTTAATTTTGTAAAATATCTAAAATCTATTGACACATGAAATTATTGGACCAACTTCTTAGTACACCTATTACTAATAGTTGTAAAAGTCTTTCTAGTGTTTTAAGGATTCATCCTATTATATTACAGACAAACTTTTGTTGGAAAATAATGTATTTACTATTTTTGAAAAATGAAATACTGCTTAATTTTCTCATGAGAACATACTTTTAATTTAATCTTTAGCATGTGCTTAGGTACATAAAAACCTTAATTATAATTAACAAATGCCGCAAAGTAAAATATTACATGTAGTTGTTTTTGGTAATTTCGTATAACCCTGAGTACACAAAGTGGTTGTTTAACTCCATCAACTTTAATACATTCCAATTGAAAACTTAAATATTATTTTACTTATTTAGTCAAAAGATTTTCCAATTTCAAGAATCTTTTTTCTTTCATTCCAACTATCAAAAGAAAGATACATTAATTATATACTTTCGTATGTAATAATTGATTATCTATTTCACTTTAGTTTTTTACAGTTTAATTTTTATTATAAAATCTTTTATTTTGTGTTATACGGTGTAATTTAATATATGATAAATTAGTTAAATATATTTATATTTTATTTATGTTCAACTATTACATAATTATTAATATATTTATTTTAAATAGATAAGTAATAAAAAATAATGGTTTTATAGAGTTGTTATTAATAAATTGGAAATAAAATAAGATTATGTTTCTTAAAACTCAATATATCATTTTTACATCAAGAGTGTCCCTCGTTCAAAATGGAGGACTAGACCCTTTCTACACAGAAAGATCATCGATTTGAGGAAAACATATCTCAGGAAAAGTTTTCCGTACACATGATAATATTAGGTATATTACTCCCGTGCTCCTCATGTATAATTTTAATAATCATTTATAAGATATATTATATAAAATAGGATTTTTTTCCCTTCTTATCTAGCATTTTTTCCCTATTTACTACCGGTAAGTATTCTCCTTATTAAAAAGAAGATTTAATTTAGGAGAATGAGGTAAAACCAGTTAACTTATAATAAATATTTTTTGTTTGCATGGCAGGACACTAAGGTAATAAAAGAGAATCATAAAAATAATATTATTTTGTAAACTTTTGTTGAAGATACATGAAACAAGAAAATTATGGGATATAAGATCCTTATCCCATATCACAAAGTCTAATAATTAAAAATATATATATATATATAGAACAAATAATTATTTAAGTATGAAGATTTATAATGATTTTTTAATTAAATAATTTGAAGTATTACAAATTTCTTTAGAGGATTCATTCCTAGGATTTATGTTGAAATTTTGACTCTTGACTTATGAGACAACATGACTCAAGTATTAGATTTTGGAGTCGTAGGTGACGCGCGCGTGATTAAGAAAACAAACCCTAAGGCTGCCCCCACTCACTATATAAACATGTAGCTTATGCACATAATTTCCATAACTCAAATGCATGCATAACAATTTTCTAAGAACTAATTTCTTCATAATCTCTACCTACTTTACCATGGCAACTTCTACCTTGTTCCTTTACTCTTTCCTTTTCTTTATTGTTCTCATTACTTTGAAGCTTTTGTTCAAAACCAAAAGATTCAAAAACCTTCCCCCAGGTCCACCACCACTTCCTATAATCGGCAACCTCAACCTCCTTGAAAAACCACTCCACCGTTTCTTTCAAACCATGTCCAAAAAACATGGTGATGTTTTTTCTCTTTGGTTTGGATCTCGTCTTGCTGTAGTTATTTCATCACCAACTGCGTTTCAAGAATGTTTTACTAAACATGATGTAATCTTAGCAAACCGTCCAAAAAATCTCTCTGGGAAACACATTTTCTATAACTATACCACTGTTGGGTCTTGCTCTTATGGTGAACATTGGCGTAATCTTCGTCGTATCGTTGCCACCGATGTTCTTTCATCACAACGTATTCTATCTTTCTCTGGAATTCGAAAGGATGAAACACACAGGCTGGTGCAAAAGTTGGCAAAGGACTCAAGCTCAAAGTTTGCACAAGTGGAGTTAACTTCTACTTTTCGTGACATGACTTACAACAACATGATGAGAATGATTGCAGGGAAGAGATACTATGGTGAAGATTCTGAGTTGAAGGATGTGGATGAAGCAAAAGAATTTAGAGAGACAGTGACAGAGTTATTGAAATTAGCTGGTGTTTCTAACAAAGCAGATTACTTGCCATTTCTCAAGTGGTTTGATTTTGAAGGTTTGAACAAGAAGCTTACTACTACTCACAAAAGATTTGATGTCTTTGTTAGTGCACTTATTAAGGAACAACGTAGCAAGAAGCAACGTGAAGATAGTATGATAGACCATCTCCTAACTCTACAAGAAACACAACCAGATTATTATACAGATCAAGTCATCAAAGGCCTTACACTGGTAATAATATTACTTTGTCCTTTGAGAATGTTATTATATAAACTCTTATATTCTGCTAGCCAGTATAGTAAGATTAAATGTTATTTCTCTTTTAACTTTATTGATTTACATGGTTTATCACAAAATTAAAGGTGGTGACTTAATTAGTGGAGTATTGCTTTAGTTGTTGCTCTAATTATATTTGATTGATTTGCTTTGTAGGCTATGCTCTTTGCTGGAACAGATTCATCAGGTGCTACTTTAGAGTGGGCTTTTTGTAACTTATTGAACAACCCAGAGGTGTTGAAGAAGGCAAAAGATGAATTGGACACTCACATAGGACAAGATCGCTTATTAACCGAGTCAGACCTTCCAAAACTTCCTTACCTTAAATATATTGTCCAGGAGACACTTAGGTTGTACCCTCCAGCTCCATTGCTAATACCACATGTGTCTTCAGAAGACATCACTGTAGAAGGATTCAATATTCCAAGTGATACTTTAGTGATTGTGAATGGGTGGGGCATGCAAAGAGATCCTAAGTTTTGGAGTGATGCAACAAGTTTTAAACCTGAAAGATTTGAGAAAGAAGGAGAAGAGAAAAAGTTAATTGCTTTTGGGTTAGGAAGAAGGGCTTGTCCAGGAGAATTCATGGCCATGCATGGTGTTAGCTTCACTTTGGGGTTATTGATTCAATGCTTTGATTGGAAAAGAGTAAGTGTTGAAGAGATCGATATGGAAGAACAAACATGGTTCAACTTGACAAAGTTACTTCCATTGAAGGCTATGTGTAAAACACGTCCAGTTGTCAACAAGAACTTGAAGTAATTCAATTATTTATTTATAAGGTAATAAAATCATGAGAAGAACCATGTGCCACGGAATAAAGAATTTGTTTAAGTATGATGTATAAGTTTGACTCATTGTCCTTTATATTATCATTTGTTATCCTTGTATTTTTTATTTTATGTACCAGTTTGTATTTTGAAGTTTGACTTTATCTTTTTTTTGTGGTAAAAATGAGAATAAAATTTTGAGTTTATCCAATGTGGTTACTTCTATCTTATAAGTTTATCCCATCACTGGGTTCACTAGGATAAAATTTTACTCCCTAAAACTGGTAAATGTACCTTTTGATGCATATAATTCACTCAAAATCGCAAATAAGGAATTAAGGTGTAAATTTCTACTCTCTTCCCTTTTTTTCTATTTTATTTATTTTCATCTATGAAACACGGATACAAATACATGCATCGGATATGATATGTATCCAGTATGTTGACACACATTTTTTCTAAAAGGTAGGATAAGATATGTTTAGGAATACACATATAAAATAATAAGAAACATACAAAATATGATAAAATTATAAGTGTAAATCAAAATATCCAAAGTAAAAAATATAATGGAAATTGAAAATCATTGTCCTCCAAAACGAATTTATCTTATCCTATTTTATTGAAAACGAATATATCTTATCCTATTTTATTGAAAACGAATCAATTTTATCATATTTTATTGAAAACGAATCTTTCTTATCCTATTTTATTGAAAACGAATCTATATATCCTATATTTTATTGAAAACGAATCCATATATCCTATATTTTATTGAAAACGAATCTGATACGTGTCTTGATATTTATTTATTTTGTTTTATTTTTTAATTTTTGGATACTTTATGGATACGTATTCTTCGCAAATCCGAGCATATCCGTATCGGATACTTCAAGAAGTTATATGGGGATATCCAATATTGCTGAATAGAGTGTGTTAAGGTTAGAGCACAATGCGGAAGCACAGGATTGAATCAATTGAGAACAAAAGAGAAGCAAGTAAAGGATAAAGAAAATAACACACAAGATTTAACGTGGAAAAACCCCTCAGTGTGAGAGGAAAAAAACCACGGGCGATCAAGAGCAAAATTCCACTATGTAAAAAAGAAGAGTACAAGAAATCCTCTTATAATGATGAGGACAAATGACAATATTTTTCTCACAAATACTCTCTCAAATGGAACAAGAATTCTCACCAAGAATGCACTCACAATATATGTGTAAATGAAAGAGATGTTGTGTGTTGTGAAGATGATTTTGAAGCTCTCTATATGTGTCCTTTTATAGGCAAGCAAAGTCTTGGTATCTTGGATATGAAGCATTGGATGCTTGGAAACAAAGCCATAAAAGTGACACAAAATGTCTTTAGAGAGAGCCATAAAATAGTCATAAAATTCTTTTAAGGCATAGAAATGAGAGGCAT
>NC_032012.1:1342800-1467493 GCF_001865875.1 Lupinus angustifolius
TCCTCCAATTCCTCATCCTATCCTTATCCTCATCCTAACCTCGTCCTCATCCTATCGTCATCCTCATCCTATCCTCGTCCTCAGAGTGCCCACTTTGCATAGATTAGGCATACAGGCATTCCAATTCATTTAGAAGAACTTGCTATTTGTTTAGCATTCAATTAATGAGATCAGATTTATCTTTCATATCAATATATCTCAATCCATATGCACCAAAACTCTGTTGAAACAAAATTTATTCATTTAACGCACAAAATGATTGGTATACAAAAGTTAGTGTATGGGTCTGGTCCTCTCCTATGAGCAAGAGAAGCTTATATCATTAGACGCCTTTGTAAAATGCGATGGATTTAATTGTTCACATTTTAAGTTAAAAAGTGTAAATATACTGCAACATTCCTTTTATCCTCTCATTCTATGTATGTGCACTTGTCTTATATATTATGAGCATTTATTACATTTGTCCCTTTATTGTTGTTGACAATTGGGCTATAAAATGTGTAAGGATACAAAACAGGAAAATGGGAACAAGAACTACGAAACATTTTTTGATACATAGAAGAAAATCATAATATTAACATTATTGTGAAGGCATAATTTTGAGCCAATCCTATTGTGCAATGGAACTTTATATAATAGAGAAAATGGAGTTGCTTATCTAGAAGACCACGTAATTCATATATCTTTTTTTATTACCAAATGTATTCCCTCATATTTTTTAGTAAGAAATTAATCTCTTTCGGGATTCGTAGGTGTCTATCCTAACAAGTGTCGCTCACATGAATCAAACCATCGACCTTGTAGATCTAATAGAGCCTTACACCACTAGACCAACGCCTTATTGGTACATGATTAATATATCTACTTGCACTATTAATGTAAGTGTTGTGAATGTCTTATAAAGAGCTATCCTGAACATGACTCAACCAAACAATAAAATCACATATATCTCAAGAAACAACAATTTTAAGATGTTTTATGTGGAGTACCTCAAGTACCAAATGTTTTGTGTGGAGTACCTCAAGTATCAAATGTTTTGTGTGGAGTATCTCCTGGAACAGAGAAGTATGTTATTGGACACCACCTCAAGTCATTAGATGTTGATGTCATTAGGCGTGTCTATAAAGAGTAATGTGACTCCACTATAATGCTATCTTGATCCTCTCCATTATTTCTTTCCTTCCGCTTGTCCCCAAATATTAAATATTACATATTTGAAGTCTTATCAAATTTGGCATAGTATTTATTTTCTGTTTGATCTCACCTCAATTCTACACAATAATACTAAGGTAAACTTCATTACTCATATATATATGATGTTGTTTGCGAAAAAGAATAAACAAAAGTGATTGTCCTTTCGATTCACTACTATTTGGACTATTTATCATGTGAAGAATAATATTACATTTGAGAGTTGTCGATACTAATTTAAAGAGGTAATGAAACTTATCTTATTACATTCTTGGAATATTCTAAATGCTCGTTATAATGACTTTAACTTCTCATATATGAAGTGGATGATGAATGCATCTACCTATCTTTTTGCTTGTTAACTCTTAAGATTTGTAAATATGAGTATCAGTTTTTCTCCAATAAATTTCATTCTTGATAAAAAAAAGAAGACTGGTATGCTTGTTTGCATAATTGAGGATAGTGTCCCCGAGGTCTTAAAAAGTGTGACCTTATCCATGATTTAACCCAACAACACCACGTTTATCTCTAGAAACAACACAATCTAATATATAATTTAATATTTAAAAATATGTACTTTGGGTGAGGGCTTAGTTCCTTCTAATTTCTATACTGTGGTTATTTCTTATATATAATACTGTACTTGCATATTTAGCTTGGCCCAAAATAAGTTTGGAGTTAGGAATAAAACCGTCGACAATTTCCTTGATACAAAAATAGCAAACCACCATATCATTGTTAAATATACCTTGTTGTTTTTTTAATTCCAGAAACTTAATAAATATTCACATAAGCTTATCTAATTTTCAATTTCTTAAAATAAATATATATAGTAATTAAAATCAAAAGTATGACATGTTACATTAAAATTTTATATATTAATTTTGTACATAAATAAAGATTATACGGGCAACAAACTAGTATACATAGATTCATTTTAAACTCTTTCTCTCAATTCCAAAAAAATTCTTTACTAGTCACCCAAAAAAATCCAACTAAGTCAAACTAATGATGTTCTAGTAGTGTCTTATACGTTTCTAAATTTAGACTAAAAGATATTAAATGTATAAAAAGACTATAAAATAAATATAAACATCAACATCACCTTTCGATCCCCAAATTCCAAATAATTCAACCTGTGTGAAGTCATACTTGAGAGTTGAGAAGTAAAAAATATTAAACCCATATCATACTTTGAATTCTGCATTCAGAATATTAAACCCATTGAATTCTGCATTCAGAATATTAAACCCATATCATACTTTGAATACCGCCTTCAGTTGTATAATCATATTTTTAACTTTTACTCATGTCGAATTCAAATTCGGATGCTTACCACAGAAAAGTCATCAATGGACAACTTATATCAATAATGTCCGTTATAAAATTATAATAGGATTTTATAATGTATGTCCAAAGACATATATTAAAATAGTGTAATATTTACACTTTTTATCAATGTAGAGATTTATAGATAATCAATATATCATTTAATATTTAATTGTATGACTGTTTTCAAGAGTTAATGATAATTAAATATAAATGATAGATGATATAGTGATAATATATAAAACTTATACTCTATTAATAAATACATTTTTTTCTCATATTAAATATGTTTATGTGATTAAGATTTAGGGAAAATCTTAAAATATCATATCCGATGTATTAAATAAATTATCTGCCTATCAAAATTATTTTTCTAAGTATTCTTAACATGTACCTAGGGCCTACATTAGAAAATACCATTTATAATTAAGTAGAATATTAATAGAGAATAAAATATTACCTTATAATATAAGATAATTTATGTTCTCCGGACACTAAAAGTTTGACATGTGTATTGTTGTGTTAGAGAAATATTTTTTACAAAAATGATTAAATATGACACATGTTATAATTTTAGTGACTGAATGAGACAATTTATCTCTTATGTCAACAGATACTTTATTCTCGTATTAATAAGTGCCCTATATTTATTATTTAAAAGAGAATACGAAATCTTGTTTTAAAAAAGATATTTTAAGTTTTAACACCTCAAGGACTACTAGTACTAGATTTATATTTCCGGTGTTAGTTTTTTAATTTTATATTCTTTAAACAAAATATTTAGAGTACTCGATTGTCAATCAAATCCTATAATTAATACTATTCATACACACCCCAAGAGAGGAGAAATACTAGATTTTTTTGGTAGAGCAAAGAAACATGCTGATTTATCATGGTCTCATAATTATGATGATTTTGAAGATTGAGGTGAGTCCAATGAATTTGTCACCACACTCTTCATCAAATTCAATAATCACCCTATTAAATATTTAGTATAATGATGTAAAGTTTAAGTGTTAGATGTCTGGGAGCAGGCACATTTATTGAGAAATATAACCACGAACTCAAAAGAGATTAATTCGTTATCCAAACGGTGAAAAATACCTTATAGTAACAAAAAATTCAATAACCACCCTACTTTGCTCTATCAAAATTCTTTTCAAACTCTTCTGAAGACTACTGTTGTGGATACTCTTCATGGAGCAGCCTCGTGGCAAAGTTTCAGATAATTCAACCATTTTAAGTCATGAGTCATCATCCTTTTATGATTAAAGAATATTAAACCAAGTATGATCAAACATTAAAATAACACAACCCTCAAATTTGAAAGCCTCCATAAACAAAAATCTATATTTGGTTACGACAATGTACGACACATAATGGAACCGAAGTTGTGAGGTAGTTAAGGTCAAGTCAGCAATGCCATGCCGGTACTGGCAGTGTGTTGTAAAGTTGCAGTAACATGAAAATAATTTTCCAAAAAATATATAGTTTAAGGTGTAAAGTTTTTTTTGTAGTAGATTCTCAACCAATTATTCGTACTATTTTGTTTAAGATACAACTGTTTTTAATATGATAAAAGGATTTAATATACGAATGAGGGATAATATGAAGGTAGTGCAAAAAATAATTACAATGTAAATACATACATATCATTAAATCCATAATATAATAAATGAAATTAGAATCATAAAATAGTCTTTACATAAACAATGTAGAAGTTTTTTTTTACCACATTTGTCTTTCATATATTAATAATCATTTATATACTTAAATTAAAGTAATAAATATAAGTGTGGGACAATGGATGGGTGATATAAAAAAATTGATATTAGAAAATTATCTTTAAACCAAGGATTATCTCTCAACGTGGGGGCAAAAGGGTTGGCACCAAATCATTATAAATGGAATCAAATCTCCAAACAAAATAACAAGTGTGCCAATGTGAAAGATATACATTATTACAAAGGAAGAAAATATGGGCAGCATCTATGCATAAAAATGCTAATCGTTAGATTGAAAATAGGAGAGGTATAAAGCAACTATGTACAACAAATTTGACATGTCAAATTAAATTATTTATATCAAACTAATTCCCGTTTATTTGCAAAAATATAATGTAATTTTTTTCTTCTCACACTAATTACTTTCTTTTCTAGGACAAAAACGAAACCTGATAATTTACTTATCACAACTGTGGTCGCGTTTTCTCAAAAAAAATAAAAAATCACAATTACAATAAACACAATATAATGGGTAACACAACATGCTAGTTTTCTTTCATAGTTGCAAATAGTATACTTATTATATAAATTTGTATGAATTTAAATACTACCAAAATCAGTCACCCAGAGTTGCATTCTCAATTCACATATTCATGGAGCTTCCTTGTCAGCAACACTCTCCAACACGATCTCATCTAATTACTCTTTTAAATTACAGATATGTTGCGTTTATTGTAATTAAGAATATTATTTAAAATTCCGGTTACACTGCAACGTAAATTCTGAAACGACAATAATATAAGCTTAATAATATATTATCATGTACTCATAAAAAAATAATATGAATAACTTATAAAACAACTATTAATAAATAAAGTATCATTTTGTGATATATATCACTTTCTTGTGTATAATAATTTATTGAAGAATTTAGTAAAAGAGTATAACATTTTTCAATTTTATAATTTTCGAGTGTAATTTAAAATGACTATATTAAGTTAGAACTGGACTTGGACCTTTACTTTTTTAAGCCTCCCTGCTATAACTTTTTCCAATGTGTGGTGGGCTTGCCTAACACATAATGATAATTGGTCAGACCCATCATCACAGAAGCCCACCGTAACAAATCTTAAAATATTATCATGTACTAAGTGGATAAGAATCATCTGTCAGACTCATTAAACTTCATAAAATATTAATTTCTGTTTTTATAATTTTTTTTAAATAAATGAAATTTTGTGGTTAGCTTGATACGTCAAATAAAACATGAATGGAGACATGTGATCCTCATCCCATTTAAGTCATAATGGGTAGCTTTTTTCAACTTGTGTGATTTTATTCTATTCCTTTTCTTTCAATATACTTAATATAAATAATCTAATCAAATAAATTATGCAATAAAAGTTTCATCTTCAAGAATTAAATATAAAATAGATATTATTCAACATTACATTACACGTCTCATTCTGAGGTGAAATTAATATTATAAAATATAGTTTTCATCCTTAACTATTATCATGTAATTATATTTAATAAAATTAGACACTCATGAAAATATCTTTAATTAATAAAAAAATAATATAATTAATTGGGAAAACAATTTTTAATTTTTGGAATCAAAAAGTCATTACATCAACATAATTATGTATAAATTTGATTAGATCATTAATAGATAAATTACAAAAAGAAAAGGAAAAATTACGACCTAGTGTTTAAGGGGTCAATATTTGCTGTGTTACTTTTGTACTACTCTATGTACCATCATCTCTGATTGGTTGAAAAAAATTATTTAATTTAAAATTGTAATTATTAAATATGTTTCTGACTAATTATATCTTCTGGCATATGGAGTGACACAAAATAGTGGGACAACAGATGTGCTCCTGTGTTTAAGATATTGTTAGTTTTTTTTTTAATGTTTTGGTTATTCAACACCGTGCATAAGACAATAAGTACTTCATATTCAATTCAAATCTAGAAGGTGGAGTTGTCTATATAAGTTATTAGATTTTCATTAAGTATATTGAAAGGAAATTTATTATTGCACGATCAAATAAGTTAGGGGATGAAAAGTACACATAAAATGTTAGGGACGAATTTTACACATTGAGAAAAATGAAGGATCAACTACACCTTACAATTCTTGAGTGTCATACAAGAATGACATAGGCAATACCTTGGGAAACATGTCCACATAAGAAAGATTGTTAGGGTTTTGGATAGAAAATTCAGACTAATTTTATACATTTATGTAAGTTGAAGGATAAAAATTGCACATAAAGTAGGAGGACTAAAATCACACAATTAAAAAAACTTAAGGGACCAAATGCATTTTAGTAATCCTAAATGTTACTTTTAAATTTAACCTGACTCTAAACTCAAAGGCTAACTCAATCCTAAATGTCAATGAACTAACTTTTGATCCTGAACCTGACCCTAGATCCAATTAAGTATAATGTATTTCTTCATTTTTAAGGCAAAATCACCTCAAACTTAATTAGTATCATGACCATATAATTCAACATATGAAATAATATATATGTATATATTTTGTGAGTCACAAATCGTCTTAATATTAATTATTATTATGATTACATATTTTGTGAGACTGCAAAAAGGAACCATTATCAGAAATTGAAACTGAAGATAAAGTCTGTGAAACTGAACATAAAGCTATCTAGCATGTTCAACAAAGAGGTGTCTAAAGAGATACTATCTAAAAACAATTAGTTCTTCCAAGTTTTATTCCAAAAACCCTTTCACCCAATCACAAACACTATTAAGCATGGATCACCATTGAAAAATTAACAGCATTACTTGAATAAGAGCAGAACATGAACATAACATTAAGACCAGACCTGGAATCTAACATCACTAACATTTCTATCATGATTGAAGAAATAAATAAAGAACAAATCAGGGAATGATTTTGACAGAGTACATTGTACTAAGCAAAAGCTAAAAAATATAATCTACTAAGGAATGAAGTTTTAAGAAATCAAGAATGCAGCATCAAACTAAGGTTGTGTTTCAACTGATAACAGTGGAATTGACAAACTTTAAGCAACTTAATTTTTACATGAATTGACTTTAAACAATAATTGCTGACACTTCGGCTATTGGTTTCATCAATCATAGCTCCACAGTCTCCCACTCAATCTGCATCTACAGCTGTGATAATTAGGAGCAAACTATGGAACTTTAATACTTTTACATGCCCCGGGTCCCAAACCAACTACTCAAATGGAACTGCAGATATGCTGGTTCTGATATATAATTTGTATCAAATAAGCCTTGCATTATTTTTCTTAGGACTTAAGACAAAGCAATGAATGTACTCTATAAATGCCCACAAAATAAAATTGCATTTCTGTATGTCGGCATATTGTAGCAGCCCAGCTCACTGGTTCATCACCATTGACTTTCGCTTGCCACATGCAAACGGGCTGTCCAATGTACGAGGCTCCCACCTAGTGAAATATAGGGAAAGTAGATGTATGCAACCTTATCCCTACAAGTGGAGAGGCTGTTTCCAGGATTTGAACTCGTAACCTCATGGTCATGAAGCAGGAACCATATTGTTGCGCCGAAGCTCACCCTCACTTGTCTTAACATGCATTCTGCAAAAATACTTGCAAATAGTAAAAGAAAACGTTTACTGGCCAAAGTTACTGATAGCTCTTTAAAAAACTGCATATACACCAGTTTGACTGAATCCTGTACTACAAATAAAATCCTCTAGAGATGGCATATTTGAACAAATCAAGTTGATTGGACAGTTGAGCATTGTACCCTTTCAGAATATTCTCTCCCCAGTAGCACTTTCTTGCCCTTTCAGGAATATTATTAATCACCATGTAGGTTGCAACAAGTAAATTTTCTAGACAGACAAAAAATGACTTTGGTAAGTTCAAAAAGATTGTAAGAGGTTTAAACTGATGCATTGGTCTAAGCAGTATTATTGTCATTGTCACCTGTTCGGTTTGGCTCAGACTCATACCAATATCTACATGTAGATTGTAGACAAAATAAAATTGATGTTCTTATGGAAAAAAGATGCAGAATAAAATAAGGCATCAGAATTAGAGAGAGAGAGAGAGATGGAAAAATCTCTGTATGTGAGGTGTATCATTGTATCTGCTTCTTGAAAGTTTGGGGTCTTATGCTTGAAGACCTGGATCAAAAAATCACTATCCAGAGTTCCTAAGGAAATATTAATTGAATAACATCTTACAACATATCAGTGATATAGCCTGCTCCAACATTCATTAATGGCTAATCGAATTTTCTTAGGTTTATACAGCTGTTGAACAACTATTGCCCAGGTAGAAGCTTTTGGCAGTAAAAACTTGTGTAACATCACTTCTATAATTTTGGAAGCACCTATTGTTTTCTGTCGCTTAACTAACCGGACTACAAGCTCATCTAGAAACTCTCTCCCATCTTGAGGTGGGTTAACTTTTTCTCTTAAAGTTTTCAAGAAAATATCGCAGGTAATAAAATCAGGGTCACAACCTTGATCTAGCATCATGTTTAGAAGATCAATTGCACGGGAGATTCTATTCTGCATGCACAAAGCATTTAAAAGTATGTTATATGTAATCACGTCTGGTTGTGACTGGGGCTCCTGATAAAGCATTTGATGGAAAAGTTTCAGGCCTTGATCGACTAAATTAGCATTACAAAAGCCATGAATCATTGAACTGTACGCCACAACATCTAGTTTAATTCCTCTACTCAGCATTTGCTTCCACACCATTAAGGCCTCCGTAAGCTTACCATCCTTGCACAATCCATTAATGAGTATACTGTAACAAACCTCATTATGACTACAGTTATTATCAGCCATCTCTTTCCAAACAAGAATCGCTTTATGGCTATCACCTGTACTGAAAAACCCCTTCATTAGGGAGCTATAAGTGAAAGCATTGGGCAGGTAACCTTTATTCTTCATCTCAAATAGCATTTCCCTTGCTTCTTCTAGCTTCCCTTCCCGACAAAGACCATCTATAAGAGTACTATATACTACAGTGTTTGGTTTACATCCTTTCTCCACCATTTCCTTCCACAGCCGCATTGCATGCTCAGGCTTTCCCTCCTTGAACAGGCCACTAATAAGAGAAGAGTACATGTACTCATTCCCATGATGACCTCTCTCTTCCATAGAGGTTAACACAGAAGCCCCATCAGCAGCTCTACCTTTCTTAACAAACCCATCAATGAGTGTTCCATAAGTAACATCATTCGGCATGCATTTATTCAACACCATTCGATTCAATAGGCTCACCGCCTTATCCAACTTCCCTTTAAGACACAGCCCATGAACAAGGGCATTATATGTCACCTCATTTGGGACACATCCTTTCAGAAACATATTATCAACAAGCTTGGAAGCACGTCCCAAGTCACCCTTCTTGCACAACGCATTGATCAACACATTGAACGCGACATGGTTCGGGAATGTACCTTCAATCTGCATCTCATCCAATAACGAAATTGCCTCATCAATTCTATCCTCCTTGCACAACCCGTCCATAAGTGTAGAGTAAGTATAATTATCAGGAGCACAATTCCTAAGCGGCATTCCCCTGAACACCTCAACTGCATGATCAACTGAACCGAGCTTACACAACGCCTTGATAATCAAGTTAAAAGTAAGTCCATTTGGTTGAATACTCAAACCCTTGGATGCAATAACATCAGAATAAAAATCCAACGCGCGATTAAAGAAACCCTCTTGAATAATCACATTAAGAACCGAATTCAAAGACTTAACAGTTTGCCTGCATTGAAACTCATCCCCCATTCTATGAAACAAGTCCACAGCTTTATCAGGCAAATGGGCTTTCCCATAAGCTTTAAACATAAGAATGAAATTCTTTTCCAAAAAAAGTCGCCTTTCGAACTTCATTTGAGTCAAAACCTTATCCAATGAACCAAAATCAAGGGAATTAGAGTAACTCTGAATGAGGGAATAGAAAGATAAATCACCTGTTTTGAAAGAAACCCTTTCGTGAGAAGCCATTTGGGTAGACGAATTGAAGATTTGAGATGAAAGGGTAGGATCATTGGGTTGGTTGGAAGGAAGGGTTATGGGTGAAGAAGTAAATGTTTGGGTTGAAAAAGGACATGGTTTGAAAGGTGTTCGGAGTGAGCGTGCGAAAAGGGTTGTGTGAGAAGTTGAACACTTTGGCATGGCATGGCACGTATCAATAGAAAGGGTGAGGTTTTGGTTTTGATTTTGGTGTGAGGTTTAAGGTTTATGGCCACAGCAACTGCGCTTGCACTTGAGGATGCTGTTTATGTTGTTGGACATCGAACGCTGAATAAGGTTGTTATGTTTAAGTTCAATAGTTGTCTTCTATTCTATGCTTTTCATTCAAAATCAAATTCATCTAAGATTTAGTGCACGAGGAGAAGTTTAGCCAATCTTCTAAACCAAACCAAATTGTGAGATTTGATTGTTACCTTTGGTTAGATACACGTAATTTCTTATATATGAGAGAGGGTAATGATACTAGGTATCCAATTCTAGTTGCATTCTTATAATTAAATCATTTTTTCCTTCGTTTTTAAAAATAATGTTGGCCATTTTTTGGACAACATATAATCATTTTGTTACCTCTATGATTTGGTAGACAATAGGAACGACAACAGGGTGGACCAGGGTCGAGTTTGTACTTACACAATCCCAAATCTAAAATCCAAAACTCGAACTTGAATTAAGCGGTTTAAAAATAATGATATCATTCCTAAGCTCATCAGGTTTCGAATAACCTGAACTCGATGGAAACCCGTTCGAAACATTTATTTATATATATATAAGTTAAATTTATATATATATATATATATATAGGTTTTATATATGATTTTATGTGTAATTATGTAATTTTACATATATTAATTGGGTTTGAAGCAGATTCGAGGTAGGGTATCAATTAACCAAACCCAGACCCAAAAATTAAACTCGAGTAAAACCTAAATCCGAATCTAATTATATCGGGTTTTCCCAATTAAATTCATACTGGGAGCAGAAACCTACGAATTCGGTTTTCATTGTTATCTCTAATAAACAACTAAACAATACAAAATGTACAAAAATAAATTGAGGGACAACATAATCACTATGTTACCTCTATAGTTTGGTAGACAAGTAAAACAATATAAAATGTACAAAAATAATCTTGAATTGTTGTCTTGATGACACTAATAATGATGGTAATAGTGATAATATAGTAATGGTATGCCAATATTAATAGTTATAATGGTTGTCAAAACAATGATAATGATGATGAGAAAATAAATGATATGATATATGAGTTCTCGTCTTTTTACCTTTTCATGTGATGGACAAATTTTTGTTGATGGCTTTTTGAATGAAAAAAATAAACCATTTGTATTTATCCCTAGTTTATTCTTGAGTAAATGGGGTTGAATAAATATTGGAAATGATGGATAATATACTAGAAAATTTATTTTCACTATTAGCCCACAACTCATTTTCTCTTATTATTTGTTGTGTAATCTACCTAGTATAGAAACAAATAAAGAGGATTCTTGTATCATGTTATGCTTATTTTTAAGAGAAAAATATATATGCATTGATTGACAGTTAAAAATGATAACATATGCAGATTGAGATTGGGTTTATGTTTACTAATCCTGTATTTGAAATCAAAATCTCAAACCCAAACTCAACATACTTAAAATTAACAATATCATCCCCAAATCTAACTTGAACTTAAAAAAAATAAAATATATTATTGAGTAGAAGAATAAAACACAACACAGAAGAAATGTTATTCACTAGAATCTTCCACCATACAAAGCTCTTTGTCTTTTCTATGTCCCAATCACAATCAATGTCTAAGATTCACAACTTTTTCTAAGACAACCTTCATGGCGGAACCCGCAACATATTAATAATATACTAGGATCAACTTAATTTCCTACTCCTTTTCTATTTGCTAGGGTTGTAAAAATTCGGCTCGGTTCAGTTTTTGGTGCATTTTAGTGATCGAACTGATCAAAAATATATGGTTCAGTTTCGCTCAATTAACCGCAACTTTAACTATAAGAACCGAACCGAACCGCTCTTGAATGGTTCGGTTCGGTTCGGTTCCACGGTTTTTACATTTACTTTTTATAAAAAAAAATATTTCAGCAATTGAAAATTCAAAATGTATTACAAGAGATATTGTTTATCATAAAAAGGATAAACATTACTACTATAGTACTATTATTATAAAAAATTATGAATCATATATAACAATACATTTCATGATTAGTAACATATATATCAATTAGTAAAATATATAATAGTTACATTTATAACCTTATATTTCATAATTAGTAACACATGTAACAATACATGTATAACAATATATGATATATGTTGGTTTCAAACTCAATATCACAAAAATTGAAAAATATGTTCCAAATCATAAGACATCAGAAAACATTTTAGTAACTAATAACATATATAATACTAACTTAATAACAATTTAGTAACATATGTAACACTACAATTAACACAAAAATTGATAATTTAAGCTAGAAAATTGGTTGAAGAATTTAAACAATAATAAAAATATTATTTCTTGAGGGAATAGAAAGATAAATCACCTGTTTTGAAAGAAACCCTTTCGTGAGAAGCCATTTGGGTAGACGAATTGAAGATTTGAGATGAAAGGGTAGGATCATTGGGTTGGTTGGAAGGAAGGGTTATGGGTGAAGAAGTAAATGTTTGGGTTGAAAAAGGACATGGTTTGAAAGGTGTTCGGAGTGAGCGTGCGAAAAGGGTTGTGTGAGAAGTTGAACACTTTGGCATGGCATGGCACGTATCAATAGAAAGGGTGAGGTTTTGGTTTTGATTTTGGTGTGAGGTTTAAGGTTTATGGCCACAGCAACTGCGCTTGCACTTGAGGATGCTGTTTATGTTGTTGGACATCGAACGCTGAATAAGGTTGTTATGTTTAAGTTCAATAGTTGTCTTCTATTCTATGCTTTTCATTCAAAATCAAATTCATCTAAGATTTAGTGCACGAGGAGAAGTTTAGCCAATCTTCTAAACCAAACCAAATTGTGAGATTTGATTGTTACCTTTGGTTAGATACACGTAATTTCTTATATATGAGAGAGGGTAATGATACTAGGTATCCAATTCTAGTTGCATTCTTATAATTAAATCATTTTTTCCTTCGTTTTTAAAAATAATGTTGGCCATTTTTTGGACAACATATAATCATTTTGTTACCTCTATGATTTGGTAGACAATAGGAACGACAACAGGGTGGACCAGGGTCGAGTTTGTACTTACACAATCCCAAATCTAAAATCCAAAACTCGAACTTGAATTAAGCGGTTTAAAAATAATGATATCATTCCTAAGCTCATCAGGTTTCGAATAACCTGAACTCGATGGAAACCCGTTCGAAACATTTATTTATATATATATAAGTTAAATTTATATATATATATATATATATATAGGTTTTATATATGATTTTATGTGTAATTATGTAATTTTACATATATTAATTGGGTTTGAAGCAGATTCGAGGTAGGGTATCAATTAACCAAACCCAGACCCAAAAATTAAACTCGAGTAAAACCTAAATCCGAATCTAATTATATCGGGTTTTCCCAATTAAATTCATACTGGGAGCAGAAACCTACGAATTCGGTTTTCATTGTTATCTCTAATAAACAACTAAACAATACAAAATGTACAAAAATAAATTGAGGGACAACATAATCACTATGTTACCTCTATAGTTTGGTAGACAAGTAAAACAATATAAAATGTACAAAAATAATCTTGAATTGTTGTCTTGATGACACTAATAATGATGGTAATAGTGATAATATAGTAATGGTATGCCAATATTAATAGTTATAATGGTTGTCAAAACAATGATAATGATGATGAGAAAATAAATGATATGATATATGAGTTCTCGTCTTTTTACCTTTTCATGTGATGGACAAATTTTTGTTGATGGCTTTTTGAATGAAAAAAATAAACCATTTGTATTTATCCCTAGTTTATTCTTGAGTAAATGGGGTTGAATAAATATTGGAAATGATGGATAATATACTAGAAAATTTATTTTCACTATTAGCCCACAACTCATTTTCTCTTATTATTTGTTGTGTAATCTACCTAGTATAGAAACAAATAAAGAGGATTCTTGTATCATGTTATGCTTATTTTTAAGAGAAAAATATATATGCATTGATTGACAGTTAAAAATGATAACATATGCAGATTGAGATTGGGTTTATGTTTACTAATCCTGTATTTGAAATCAAAATCTCAAACCCAAACTCAACATACTTAAAATTAACAATATCATCCCCAAATCTAACTTGAACTTAAAAAAAATAAAATATATTATTGAGTAGAAGAATAAAACACAACACAGAAGAAATGTTATTCACTAGAATCTTCCACCATACAAAGCTCTTTGTCTTTTCTATGTCCCAATCACAATCAATGTCTAAGATTCACAACTTTTTCTAAGACAACCTTCATGGCGGAACCCGCAACATATTAATAATATACTAGGATCAACTTAATTTCCTACTCCTTTTCTATTTGCTAGGGTTGTAAAAATTCGGCTCGGTTCAGTTTTTGGTGCATTTTAGTGATCGAACTGATCAAAAATATATGGTTCAGTTTCGCTCAATTAACCGCAACTTTAACTATAAGAACCGAACCGAACCGCTCTTGAATGGTTCGGTTCGGTTCGGTTCCACGGTTTTTACATTTACTTTTTATAAAAAAAAATATTTCAGCAATTGAAAATTCAAAATGTATTACAAGAGATATTGTTTATCATAAAAAGGATAAACATTACTACTATAGTACTATTATTATAAAAAATTATGAATCATATATAACAATACATTTCATGATTAGTAACATATATATCAATTAGTAAAATATATAATAGTTACATTTATAACCTTATATTTCATAATTAGTAACACATGTAACAATACATGTATAACAATATATGATATATGTTGGTTTCAAACTCAATATCACAATAGTAGGAAAATATGTTCCAAATCATAAGACATTATGAAACAATTTAGTAACTAATAACATATATAATACTAACTTAATAACAATTTAGTAACATATGTAACACTACAATTAACACAAAAATTGATAATTTAAGCTAGAAAATTGGTTGAAGAATTTAAACAATAATAAAAATATTATTTCTTCATCCCTAGTATATATTTCTTTAATATTCGGTTCGGTTCTAACGGTTCCTAAATTTCTAAAACCATAAACCGAACCGAACATAAACGGTTCCTTAAAAAAATAACCAAACCGCGAAACCGAACCGAACCACATTTTGCGGTTTGGTTTGATTCGGTTCCATCGGTTTCGCGGTTTAAACCGGAACCGCTTACACCCCTACTGTTTGCTGTCAAGTTTGGGATAGAGTATCACATGCACCAAATTCAAAAATTAACATTGGCTAAAATTCATACCCAAAAATTAACATTAGCTAAACTCCGAACCCACTTGCGGTTTAACCTATTAAATTTGAGTTAGGTTCAGACAGGTAGCCGCAAGTTTGGTTTTCATTGTCATCCCTACCGACAGTGTAAGAGTTTTTTATATTGTCACTACGTCATCTATTATTTATTTTCCATTATTATTAACTCTTAACTAAAAGCAATATAAATAAATAGTAAATGATATGCACAGTGTATATAATTATTTATATTTTGAATGATATTACACTATTTCTAATCTATCTAACTCACCTCTAAATCATTTCAATCTTCTTGTAATATTTTTTATAAGAAAAATTGCATTAAAATGAGTACAAGGGGTGGACACTGAATACAAGATAAAAATCAAAAAGAATTTTTTTACTAGCTAAATTGATAAAGTTTTTAGGTCAATGCACCAATTAGTAAACAATATAAAAGAAGAGTTTACATATGATAAAAATCAAACTCACTATCTATTGAAATTATTAACAAGGCAAAAACTCTTTCAACAAAAGCAAATACTCTTTCTTTATTATCATACTTCGGCTTCTTTAAGTTATTCATACTTCATATTAGAGGAGGTGTGTTGAGTTCAATTCTTATTTATTTTATTTATATTAACTTGGTGAAGCACAAACAATAGAGCAGTTTATTTTTATAGGGTGTGACTCGTTGCACTTGAAAGTCTAAAGTGCATTAATTTAGACCTTCTGATATAGGTTTAGTGCTAACAAAGAATGCTTTTTTACAATAATTCAATACATCAAATATTTGCTGTTAGGAATAAGGGTAAACCCCTTATTAAAAACGTGAATATTAGGAGAAATAAAACAAAAAAAGGAGGTAGTTAGAAGTTAGTTAGACAGGAAATATTATAAATAGAAAGTAGGGGAAGGATAGGAGGATATCAGAAAATAAGAGTGGAATTGGAGGGAAATTAAGTGACTGAGGAGTCAGTTATCCATAGGGGGAAATATTCTAGAGTTGTAACTGTAACACTCAAGCTACTAAGAAATAAATACAAAAATCATTCAAGATCAATTGAAGATCTTGAATTCATTCTTCTCATTCTTCTAATTCTTTTCTTCTGGAAAATCCAGTTCTAACATTTGCAACTTCGTTTTTTGTTTAAAGGGAAATAAGAAGAGAATAAATTGTTGTATTGCACAATGCATGTTATTATATGTTTTATGGAAGAGCATTAAATAATCACCATGTTAAGCCATTTCTTCTAATTTTATTGAATAACATGGTATTCATTTTGGAATACAAGCATGCTTGTAGAATTTCATATGAGTGGGACTGGAAGGAATTGTGATTTTATTTTTAAAATATAACAATGAGTAAAAGTGTGAATTTATCCTCTCCATTACTAAAGACTCAATTTTACTTATATTTATAATGGTAAAAGTGATATTCCATTGTATATAAAAGACAAAAATATCTTATCATATTATATTTTCATTTGTTTTTTGTGTTACTTATTCCTCCATTAATGAATGCTTATTCCATAGATTGGAACTATTTTACCCAAAAGCTAAAAGAGTCTTAGCCTCCCAAGCGTATAAAGCATTTATTCTTCCAAATCCAACTACATCCTCTCAGGTAATTTCAATCACAGCATACCCAATCTAACCACTAGGCCTCGGAATTAAAATCAGTACCGGAGAGAAAAACTGTTACTTTTGCTTTTACTATTAAAGGTAAAAGTGTGAATTTATTGTACTCAAAAAGTAAAATTGTTTTATTATATTATTTATTCCTTTTGATTTTGAGGTACTTTTTTCTTTGGTAGGAGAAAGGATCCTCAGCATCATCCCCATAATTAAATTTAATAAGTTCTGCCTTGGTGTGACTCCTTCCTCTCACATAGTACCTCCTTACCAGAAGTGCAACAGCCACCATCAAAGATAAAGAGTGTGCTTATAGATAGTAAGGTAACGTGCCTGTCCTAGTTCTCCCATTATAAGCATTCTGGTCATGCCCTTAAATGCACCAAAACCTACTAACATACATTGCCAACTTCACAACATTATGAAATACAACAAAGAAAACTGCATCTGTGTCTTTGTATTTCTGCATCATATTAAATGAGATGGCCATTATGCAGTATATCACCGCGATCATGGATATTGACCCAATCAAGCCTAATGGTATATCGTGTGATGTATATATTTTCTTTGACCGTGATTGTGACACTGTCAAATTCGCATACGCAAAATAAAAATTGCAGCTACTTTAAATACCCCCATGGTGCCATAAGGTAGAAAAGGTGTCAAATTTGAGGCATCGCATGAGCAACACCAGCAATGATCACAAATATGTACAACAATATTGATTGCAGATGCTATCCAATTGAGGAGTGAAATTTTCCTTCTGCTGATCATTGCAACAGTTGAATTAATTGCCAAGACGGCGACATCTATAGGGTGTAGCAAGCCTACTTGTATCCATCTTTGAGGTTCCTCTTGATTCGCGGCGAGTTCTCGGGATGGTTCAAGAGGCTTGTGAAGTAAGGAGTCAATGCTCTTGCTGCTGCTGCAGTTCCAACAATGCTTTCAGTCAGTATGTTCCCAGCTGTTATGAAAGCAGCAAAGTCTCCTAATCCAATTCTTAGATATGCAAATGAGCTACCTATTAACATAAGCATGTTCTAACTTGACACTAACTACACTCTAACTATAGCAACAACCCAAAACTAGCATCCCCAACTTGAGATGAAAGAATAATAATTAACCTGCAACTGAAATTTCTACACCAAACTTTGTGTAACAGAAGACAGAAATCATTGCTGAATGGCCTGAAGCAACATAGGACAAGACAATAGCTGGTCCAACGTTTTCATGAGCTTCTTGACCAATGGGCCCAAAGATTCCTACCCCAACCACTGCACCAAACCCAAACCAAATAATGTCTCACCCAGTGTTTTAAATTGCGGTTGCAATTACTACGATTGTGGTCATTGCGGTGTGAATTATTTTGTGAGTAAAAACATATTTTTGACATCGATCTGGTATGATGCGGTCTAATGCGAGTTGCATTGCGGTCCAAACCGTCCGATGCGGTTGTGTTACAGCCTGTTGTAGTGGCATCACTGTGATTCGGTATCACACCGCAATTGTGGTGTGATGAGGTTGCATCACTTACCGCAACCGCAATATTGCAGCCGCATCATGTGATGCGGTCCACAATTTGAAACACTGTGACCCATCGGTTAAGGCAATGTCTCATGTCATTCTCATTTTGTTTCCTGGGTGTTAAAGTTGTTAGTTGATTTCAATTTGTTAGTTGTAATATTGTTTTCGTTAATCGATTAAGAGTTTAATTAATCGATTAACTATTAGTTATTAGTTAGGCATTATAGTATATAAATGGTGATTCTCTTATTCATTGTAACTCATTTTCAATTCAATAACATTTTCTTATTCTTTCTTGTTCATCAAGAAGATCTCTCTTTCTATGACTCCTACCATTTTAACATGGTATTATAGCCTTCATCTTAAAGGCTTTGGTTACCGTTGCGCATTCTCTAAAATATTATTATCTTCCTCTTCCAAGATTCAACAAGAATCATCGTCAACAACTCAACATGAAAGAGAAGTTTGTGAAGAGAGAAGACATTTCCGGAAGAAAGGCAAGAAGGAGCAACAAAGCCATGGAAGCTGAAAAGGGCTCAAGCTGTTGAATTTTGATGGAACAAAGACATACGAAAATGCATCTGCCACAAGTGCACGGACAACCGGTGCAACAAATTCCCTTCTCCTTTTAGAGAAACCATTTTGACAATCTAATTCAATAAGTGCACCATCTTCTTCTTTCTGAACCTCGATGCATGCACCCCATTTAGCAATTGTTCACAACGAAGAGACGTTTCTTCCATTTTGAGATTTGGTGTTGGTCACAATCAAAATCTCTTCTTCACGTTTATGCTCCCTACCACACTATTCACTATTCAAGATCAACAAAAACAAAAACAAGATTAACAACAATAAGATCAAGTGATTAAGAAAATCCAACCACATTAAGATCGAGATTCCAATATATTACATTGTCACGATAACAAATCGAATTATCAAGTTGGAGTCATTGTCATTTACCCTCCAACTTGAGGGGAGTTATTGAAGAACAAAGCTACCATATTTTACATATTTTACACATTTTACACATGTGTTTTATTAGTTTGTTTGGGTAATTTTGTTACCTATTCATGTACTATAAATAAGGTCTTATGCATTGATCAAATAATGATAAATATCTCCAAATTTCATTTTACGCTTTTGCAACATTTTCGCAATATTGAAGAACAAAGCTACCACATTTTACGTATTTTACACGTGTGTTTTATTAGTTTGTTTAGGTAAGTTTGTTACCTATTCATGTACTATAAATAAGGTCTTATGTCTTGATCAAATAATGAGAAATATCCACAAATTTTCATTTTAGCTTTTGCAACATTTTCGCAATATGGTATCATGACAATAATTATTCCTTTTCATAGCTTTCGCTTATGCCTTTCCTCTTCCTCACTTTGTTGCTGCAATCTTTCCATTGATGGCACTACCAAGCCGTTTTGCTCTAGCATCTGATGTAGTAGATGATGCAGGTTTTGTCCATTCTTTTCAAGAAAGATTGATTTTCTTATACTCCAAAATCACACATTCACAACAAGATTTATCACTTTCCCATGGGAAGTATTCAAGAACGGGTTCAAAAAAAAGTGTTGGAGTCTTGATGATGTTCAATCTAATGGTTGGGTGGATGCCATGATGGCCTTTTCTCCATAAAAAAAAGGAAGAAACTGCTTAAAATATCAATCAATGTCATAATCTTCTCATTGGAAGCTTGTAGATTTATTTCTTTATGAGCACGGAAGATACTGCTGCTTGATTTCTCTATTATTGCATGTGGAACTGAATATGTTTTGTCTTATTTCTCATTGATAATCCTCGTATATGTTGGTGGTGTGGTTCTCACACACTGGTGGCCGTCCCTAATTGGTCTTTCTTCAATTAGGGATATTCCACTCACTCTTAGCACAAAGTCTATTTACAAAGAATCTAAAGGTGGCTAGAATTTTTGATACATTTTTCTAAGGTCGTGTAGAAATATTTCTTCAACAATTATATTGGGATAAAGAAGATCTTTCTCTATCAAAGAATTCATCTTAAGGCTTGTATATGTTCTTGAGATTTGAGATGAAGACTTTATTGTCTTGCATTGTGTTTCTTTTTTCTTCAAGCTCCAAATTATGTTACAACACATTTGGAGCGCATCTCATGCAAGGCCCTCTCTAGACTTGTTAATATGAAAAGTTTAGAATCATCCACTAAAATCATGTCAACTGTAGTATCAAGATCTTGTTTCCGAATAGACATGAATGGTTCAACCAACTGTGGTGTCTGGAATTAGTTGTTTCAGGTTTCAAGGTCAGTGTAGTAGCTTAGAACCAATCTTTTCTTCTCAATGATAACAAGAATCTACACACTTTTTATCATTTACTCTCAATTAGTTCTCATTTCTTTATTACTCTAGTTTCTTTACCCCTCTCTTTCATTAAACACACAATATTATAACGTGTAATTTTTTCCTCATTAAAGCAACATATAAGGATCAAGATTAAAGTTTATCTCATTTATCTCTTTCATCTGTTATGATTGTTTTGCTTTTGTCAAAAAAGGATGGTTAAACATTGGATGAAATTGCTTCTGTCAAATGTTGGTTAAGTGTTAGTATTGCTTCATGTTCAGATTTCAAGGCTGAGAGACGAAGATTCGCTCACCAACAAGAGGAGTATTAGAGTATGTGTAGTGTTTATCACAATCATTTCAAGCTTGGAATGCTTGACACATTCCAGCTTGAGGAGATGTTAAAGTTGTTAGTTTATTTCAGTTTGTTAGTTGTAATATTATTTTCGTTAATCAATTTTAATTAATCGATTAACTAGTTAGTTATTAGTTAGACATTGTAGTATATAAAGGGTGATTCCCTTATTCCTCGTAATTCATTTTCAATTCAATAACATTTTCTCATTCCTTCTTGTTCATTAAGAAAATCTCTCTTATCTATGACTCCTACCATTTGAACAGAGTTCCACAGTCTCAGTGGCATCATGTAATCTGTTCAGGAAACGATCCTTGAACCTGAACTATGTTTGTGAAAGACCATTCTACAATTGCAATTGCAATCACAATATTACTGTTTTGGGAGTCTCCACAACAACATCATGATCGCGGTTATGACTGCATTTTCCTACTATTGCAGTAAACATAAGGTAATCCTGACTGAGAGACTGTAATTTAAAACATTGAGTACGTGCAGTTGTTCCAGCTTGGGAAAGGCTCCACTGGTAAGAAATAATGTTTGTTCCATCTCCAATAGCTTATTTTGTTCAAGGTCATTGCTTGTTGAAGCCATTCATAAATTTGTTCAGGGTCATTCATACCGCTTGTAGAAGCTATTCATAACACCTCAACCAAACTACCACCACTTTTATCACCATTACCATCACTATTGTTGTCCATCATCTCACAACCATCACCACCTAGGCACCCACTACCACCATCACCTCAATGACCAATACTGAGTCACCTCAACCACCAACCAGTGTGAAGACCAATATCACTACTCCAACAACAATCATCTATTAGATCTATCATTATCAACCAAAGGTATCTATATGCAACTTAAAAAGAATCAAAGACTTAAAAACAACTTATAGTGCCAAATTCCCCTGCTGAAGAATCCAAATCAAAGACTTTGAAGATTATTGGATTACTTTGTACAACTTTTTATATCATATAAAAGTTGTTCGAATTAGAAAACATTGTTTTTAACTACACTTGAAAAGCTAGTTAAGAGGTGCAGAAAAAACCCCAAGTCATTATAAACTGCTCAACCAGTGTGGGACTATGGTATTTAACACACCTCACATAGCCCAGGAATGAACATAAAGGTGAACCATACCAAGTCCAGAACCATATCACTTTATAGACAAGTTACAAGACTAACATGATCAGTCTCACTATAAATACCCATGAAACCAAAATCATTGCTTTTATACCTAGTAACCTGGGAAAACAACATAGCAAGGAAAATAAATGAACATAAAAAGAAAGCAATGAACATTTGAATGTTTGTACTACAAGTTACAGCTATAGCAGAACATGGTCTTCAAGATCAGGTTCACAAGCATGGCTCTATGGTGTAACATTGCTACACAGGCACATATGATAGCCACTAGAATGCCACATTCTTAATGTCATTAAAAGGGAAAAATTGATACATTATTAATATTACTTTAGCAAAGTATGGACTCCTTCAAAGTTGACTTCTCCGAAGAAAGCCATTCTTGTGCTGCAATTAAGTCCGGAAGAACAATGCCTCCGGATTTCCTCCACTCCACAGCATCTGGTGTCTTAAACCTATCCAGTAATATTGCATGCATCCCTAAGCTCTTGGCTGGCTCATAATCTTTGCGTATGCTATCCCCGATATGTAAAACTTCTTCAGGTTTAACATTTCCAGCCCTCTCAAGTGCAATCTCGAAAAATTTCGGGTTTGGCTTCTCGACTCCTTCAATACCAGAAAATACACCAAAGTCCCACTCAGATCCCTGCACCATTGTAAATTATCTAATCAGAAACTATTCTCTCTGGGTCACAAGGGTGGAGGAATGACATAATATAATCACGTCATAAATGTACAAAAGATCAAAGACAGCTTTAGTGATTATACTAAGTTTTAGTACTAAATAGATTACATTTAAACATGATTTTCTTCAAGTGTGCCTTTCTAGGAGTCAGGGATACATTGAAATTCATAGCTCATAAATGACTAATTGCCTATTCATGCTCTTTTATAACTAATCATGATTTGATTTTTGTTTTTATAAAATTGTGATTGTAGATGAGGAGTGTGAATAGACAAATTAGAGTGCCAGTAGCCCCAGCATTCAAAACCATAAAATTTTGAACAAGACATCACAGGTAACTAGGTAAGTTTAAGCGTGCACTCGACTATTGGTTGCACTAGCAGATGTTTCTGGATGTGATATCATACTACTTTCTAGTTAAGTGGTCTATGTAACAATGCTAAGTGTGAGTTTATAAGTCTAATAACAAACTTTTAGATATCCATGGGAAAATTTACCACATTTAAACCTAAAGCTGGAAGAATCACATCTTTATATCATGCCACTTTAATAGTGAAGTGGTCTCTGTAACAATGCTAAGTGTGAATTTATAAGTCTCCTAGCAAACTTTCAGAAAATAATAGGAAGACTTACCTCATTTATGCCTAATGCTGGAAGAATCACATCTCTATATCGATACTCTGCATTGCTCACAATGCCAACTTTGATCCCCTTCCCACGAAGCCATCTAAGAAATGGTTGGGAGTCCGGAAAGAGAATATACGGAGCAGATGAACCAAAGGATGAATATATGCGCTTGAAAATTTTGTCAAATGTCTCCTCATCATAATCATATCCAGCCTGCAAGAAAAAAGTATCTCCTTCATGACTTTTTCGAGGAACTTATACAGATGGGATTGCAGGTATCATAAATCAGCAATTTGGTGTTTACTTTAGATAGTTTATAGTACAGCTGAATATTTGCGGTTCAGTGAATTTGTTGTTGCACACGTAAAATTTAGAACCAAACTAATTATGCTACATTTTCTCGTGTGACTATACACTGAAACAACTTAGCTATTTTCTTGACAAGTAATACAACAACTGTAATAACTTCGATAGATATCTTACCCTGACAAAAGAGTCTCGGACACAAGTTTTCCACCAGACAACGTTTGGCATTTTGGCATCAAATCCGAAACATGGATAGTTTGTCGCCATTTCTTTATATGCAAGCTTAAAAGCCTCGTGCATGCGTTTGTAATCTGGGCATGGAAGGCCAACAGATTTGGCTGCCATGCAGTAATAGTCACCAAGCTCCCCTTTGTAAGCCATTAGGGTACCAGTAACATCTACAGTAACACAGCGTAGTTTACTCAAGAGTGACATGGTAGCGCTAGCTCTCAGTTGGCTAAGAGATTGTTCAGAAGAATTTCCGGTATAGCAATACCAACATAAATTTCAAGGAACCAGTTATTGAGGTAAAATACTAGACTCCTTCAGCATATAGTTGATGCTAAAGCCTGCATATGTGATTCAGAAATTAGCATGTTAAGTTGAAATGAAATTCTAAATGAGCTAACATAATCAGGCTTTGTAAATTGTTTGACATTAAGTTAACAGAAAGTGCAAGGAGATCGTTTTTTTAATTGTTGTTCTGAATGACATTAGTACCCATAATAAAGAGAGAGAACTTTCCAATTAAATATTAAACATGTCTTCTAATATTGAATATGATTAAGTCAGGGAGGATACATGCAAGAAGAATAAAGGGCAACTTAGTACACGAGGCTGCCACCTAGTGAGATCTGTAATGGTAGATATACACAGCCTTACCCTCACAAGGGAGGAATGTTTCCAGGCTTTGAACCCATGACCTTCAGGTCACAAGGCAAACAACCTTATCGTCGTGTCGAGGCTCACCCTCTACATGCACATAAAATGCACATAGTGGCAGTCACGCACTTGCAATGAGAGGAAAAATCATTTAAATTACACTGAGCATTTTAAACATACATGAATGATCCAGAGTTACATACACACTACACAAAAAGACAATGTGTCAATGAAAGCAAGGGGTGTTATTTCCGAATCTCTGTATGCAATTATACATATGAAGAAAATGCGAGTTGCTATGGATACCATACCTTGTTCCTTTTAGTTCTTTTGATGTATTCTTAAATTTTATATACAAAAAGGATAAATAGGAGAAAATGCAGTGCGAAATACAATGTTTAAAACTTGATATTCAAATAACACCACCCACATAATAAACTTCAAAATTTCATCAATGAGTACAATCAATTGAAAATAAATGTTTGACAAGTGGCAACTCACCCCTGGTACCTGTACCCATGAAAAATATATAGATATTGGAGTAATCCCCAATATCTATATACAGATTACAATGAAGGAAGAACACATACAACAAAGAATCTTAAAATTACTCTAGCAAGTATATTTGTTTTTTTTCTGATGGTTTTGTATTTTAAAAGTTATTTTTTTATTGCAGCAGTTTCAGAAGAAAAATAAATAAAAGGAATTTTGTAAATCCTCCAAACATTTTAGCCTAAAAATTCTTTTAGTGCTAAATAAAGGAATGAAGTATTAAATGAATTCAATGTCTTGGTAAATAAAATAAAACATTCATTCAAGAGGCTAAAATCTTATGAGGATTTCATAATCAACATTCCATGGTTTTCATTACCAAGTTTCTAAATTTGAAAAAATAAACATATAATCTTAGTAGGGGTTGAGGACAATATGTGCTTGTATAAACAATGCCACTAAATGGCTGAAGCACCTTCTAAGTCATAACTCATCATACAATAAAGGAGTGGCCATAACTATCAGATTTGTGAAAATGCCCAACAACACATAGGAGATATCTAATTTAAAACATTACAAAAAATAACACAGCATTAACATAGATGAGATAGATTCAGAGTTTCAAACGGAAATGTATTATTTAAATCAAAACATAAAACAAAAGAGAAGGAGATTCATGCAGTTTAGTGTATATAGATAAAGACCCAAAAGATATTTCACAAAAAAATAAATTCTTATAATTCCCATGTGAAAATGAGTTAGTTTTAAAATTCACAGAACTAGAGATGAAAATGAAACTGAACTTACCATAAACACAAACATGCATGCAGTGAAGTTGTACATAGATAACGACCCACAAGATATTTCACAACAAAGATAACATTTTGATAATTCCCTAATGAAAATGAGTTAGTTTTGAAATTCACAGAATCAGAGATGAAAATGAATCTAGTTCTTACCATAAACTTAGCGAAATGTGAAGAGAAATGCTTTGTGGAAATTGCAAATGCTTAGAAAATAGTATTCAGGTAGAAAGAATCATGAAAAGCATAGTAACAAAGAGATCCATTTTTATATAAGAAAAAGAGAGAGAAAGCATTAACCAATGTTTGTGTTTAGTTGTTTGCCAAACACAGAATTGTGAATAGAAGATAGGAAAATCAGCGGTAGCCCCTGATTTGTTATTTCCTTTTTTTCCTTTTTTAAACCAAAAACACATTAGATATTAAATATTGAATAAAAGTATATGTATTTTAGATTTTTAGTAATTTAATAAATTGGATATTGCTTTTAACTTATTTAAATAATTTAAAAATAATATATCTCATGTTTTACCTTTAATATAAAAAATACTTTAAAATATTAGTGTAATATATTCAATTGTGAGTGTAAAGTTAGAGAATGCACTCTAGTACAGGTGTTATTCATATTTTGAGTAATGAACTAATTTATTTTAAAGTGTTCTATTCCAATAAATATCATACTTAGGAATTGAATTATTTATCTTTTAATCTTTATGAGATCTAATAGGGTTTTATACTTTTATATCAATGTCTTATTGATTGACAATATAATATTAGTGTGTTCATTATTTTTCTCTTCAAATATATTTTTATGTTTCACTACTTTGTCGAGATCTACTATTTAGTTTTTACTCCCCATACTAGCTGGAATTCGCATCTCTAGCCTTACATTTAAAATTAACCATTTTTTTTTGCTTCCAAGAGAAGTTTAATTAACTAGTAATGTATTTTTCTAAACAATCATTTTAACAAATACATGTTAATTTCAAGTAGGTAGAAAGTAATACATAGCATTTTCCTCCAGTTAAGAGATTTTTAGGCTTGTTTTTTATAATGATATAGTATATTTTTTTAACTAATATACAGAATTGGTAGAGATATAAGAACCAAAGTGTTAGAATTAATAGTGTCTTTATAAATCTTCATAATGTGGTAAGCCTTAGTTTCTACTTTGGTCCTGAAACTTATTCACTTAGGCCTTAGGAGAAATAGATAAATCATTATTATTAGTTGATTTTCACTTGGTTGTAACCAAGCAACATTGTACACGGTCTCTGCTGATAAATAAATTGTAATTAATTTTTTTATGTGTGCAATTGTGCAAATATCATTATTCTCTCGTTAAGGGTGAAATGTTATAACATTTGGCAATAAGGTGAAAACAAAGCATATTGTGAGAAAGATTTAAGATAGCTTGTATAAATAGAAAAAAGTAGAAGGATAAAAATGCAAAAATTCGAAACTCAAAGGCGTTGATGAAAGAAAACCGTGGTTGCAATCAGCTGTGGTATTTTTCCCTTAAAAAACAGTGTCCAGATTGTTTATGGAATTTGAACTATTGAATACCGTTTGCTTACAGTCAAAACCATGGTCTCCAACTACCATCATTTTATTAAAGCCTATAATTATTGCACATCATGTGGGACCATCCATAACATTTGAGAAACGTTTTATGTTGCTACCATGTATTGCCATATTCATATACAATTTAAATGGGATATTCCCATGCATTATCTAATATAAATCCAACTTCAAACCATTTATATACAATTAATATATAATTTATTAATCATTTGTATTATTTTCTTTTTAAAAGCCATATATGATTAAACAAGAATGATGAATGATGTAATAACAATTTATATTATTCATTATTCATCTGTATTACTTTCTTATTTATCGAATAGTAAATGATGATTAAACATGAATGATAGATAATACATTAACAATATATAAAATTCATATGCAGTTAGTATCATTGCATATATTATTTTTCTCATTATCATGATGTGACTAGATTGACACCATACTTAAGTTAATTCTTGAATAAAATCCATCGACTTAAGTTTTTTGGGTAATAATCCATCTACTTAAGTTAAAACCAAGATTGTCAAACACACGAATTTATATAAACAGCATGCAGATAATAGCATAAAATCCATATTTAACATGCTTATAATCATTATTTACTAACTAGTATGACTTGATCACATATCCATAGCATCTATTTACTAGCTTCATGTCCCTTCTAAGAACAATATGATATAATATAATCAAGCATGTCACTACATTCTTCAGCATCCTCTACCTAGATAAACATTTGATGAGTCAAAGAAAAACAATTACTAGCGAGAATCTGAAAAGAAGTGACTTCCAAAATTAGGGGCTTTTTGTATGTGTCACAAAAAGCCTTGAACTTACTTTAGAGGTTGTGTAGGCAAGTTCCCCCACTTAACCCCACTAAATTGGAGAACTTTTTAGTGTATATGATAGTATTGGTTATTTGTATTCATATATTTGTATTTATATGTTGTTTTCGTCCTACTATTTGAATATTTATATTTGTATGTTATCTTTGTCCCACTACCAAAAACTTTTGGGTCTATGACTGGCATGAACCATAATAGAGGTTTTATGAAGAAAAAATCCAAAGTGATTATTTAAGCATGTTAATCCAGCTTTTAAACCCAAAAGGTAATTTCACAAATTTGTAGGAGCTTACCCGAGTCAACCTGAGTGTACTGACGACCGGCTTTGAGACCAAGTAAACTTGATTCCATCACTTATGCACGCTGGACAAGTTTATAATTTAATTTGCGAGTTTTTCTGATACTACAAAAAATATTTCTCATTTTTTAGGTAAGAAACTAATTTCTTTCCGAACAACAAAGTGTCTCCCTTATAGAAAAGGTAGAGTGTGACTAAAGGAATAAGGAAAACATACTCTATTTCCTATGTAATAGCAGAATAACTTTGAAACTGTTGGGAATCCTTCCTAATTGATGTGGAAGCAAAACCAATAAATTTTAGTAGATAAACCATTGAATAATTCAATGATGGCTATTCCAAGGTCTTGGAATTACTCACTGATTCTTGAGATTATGAAGTCTAACTTAGAAAGTTGGAATAACATTTTTCAAAGTGTCTTGAAAAGTATGACAACAATTTAATCATCCACTATGTCTTTATGATGAAGCCTTCCTCCCCTTTACTATATATATAGGGGACTTGTGAGGAAGAAATACAATAAGCAAGTGAGAAAAACAACATAAAGAGAAAGTGAGAGAGTTTATATCCATATAGTGTGAGATTTGTATTCCTAGTGAGATACTAGAGAGTTTATATTTCCATCCTTTTTGAGTGAGATTGAGTGTTATCATCTTTATAAGAGAAAGTCAAGTATTGTAATCCTACTTTCTATAGTGGAGATATTTTCTGGGTAGGTCCCGTGGTTGTTTCCTTCTCACATTGACGAGATTTTTCCACATTAATTTTTTTTGTGTTATTCTTTTACTCTTCTCTATTTTTATCCACTTGTCGCTTCCGCAAGTGTCCATTTTGCATCACACTGAGGAGGGAAATTGGTTATAAATTTCCCAACAATGGTATCAAAGCTCTCAGGTTCATTCGGGGAGCTTAGCAGTGTAGTCCAAGATGGAAGGAGCCGCTAATATCTCATTTGATGGAGATATGTTCAAGTTGACAACTGACAACTATTCCTATTGGAAGTCCACGATGGAGGATCATTTTTAATGCAAGGATATGCATGAGCCTATTTCTTGCAAAGACAAGCCAGAAGATAAGGGTAACAAAGATTGGGAGGTTACGAATCGAAAAGTTGTTGCAATGATTTGGAAGTATATTGATAGAAGTTTATTTGAGCATGTGTCCACATACACAAATGCTTATGATTTGAGGTCGAAACTTGAATCTATGATTCAAAAGAAAACTCCTAGAAATAAAGCATCTCTTATCATAAGGCTGGTGAAACTCGACTACAAAGATGGTTAGAGCATGATAGAGCACTTGAATTTATTCAAGGGTCTTGTCAACCAATTGACAAAGATAGATATGAAGATAGATGATGAGTTGCAAGCACTTCTGCTACTGAGTTTATTACCTGAAAGCTGAGATACATTGGTGGTCACGGATGAAGGTTTCTTCTCAAACTACAAGAAAGGTGCTTCTTTCCATGTAAGTCCACATGAAGGTTTCTTCTCAAACTACAAGAAAGGTGGTTATGGTACTGTGAAAATGGGAAACCATGTTACTAGAAAAATTGTGAGAATTGGTGATATTGTGTTGCTAATAGACACGGGAGGAAAGCTTATACCGAAGGAGGTGAGACATGTCCCAGATATGCGTCTCAACCTTATCCCAACGGGTAAGTTGGATGATGTTGGTTTTGTAAGACAATTTGGTGCTGGAAAGTGGAAACTAGCAAAAGGCAACCTCGTTATTGCTAGATGCTCAAAGGAAGGATCTTAGTACATTATGCAAGGAGAAATTTGTTCTGGAGAAGCAACTGTTGCTACCGACTCCAAAGATCTTTGGCATAGGCGATTGGGGTACATGAGTCAGAAGGCACTTCAGATTCTCGCCAAAGACCACCTTCCAGGTATAAAAGGTCAAATTTTGTATTCATGTACTGATTGTCTGTATGGTAAACAACATAGAGTCAATTTTTAGAGGACATACAATCCATCATGAAGGGATGAAGTACTTGAATTGGTGCATTCAGATGTTCGTGCACCATCTGAAAGATCTCTTGGAGAAGCCTACTACTTTGTCACATTCATAGACGATCACTCGAGAAGAGTATGGGTGTACTTGTTGTAAAGCAAAGATCAAGTACTATCAACATTCAAAGAGTTCCATGCACCAGTAGAACGTGAGATTCTAAGTCTAGGCTAGCTGCTAGACCCAATGCTACCCTTATGGAAGAGTACTTCACCACTGGTGAGAATATCTCATCAAAATCAACTCCTTTCTTCTGATTGCATCCTTTCACAACAATCCGAGCTTTGTACCTTGGTCTTGAGCTTCCTTCTTCAACTTTAAGCCTATAAACCCATTTATTTTTCAAGGCTTTTCTTCTTTTGGGCAACTCCACCAAATCATAAGTGTGGTTCTCATGTAAGGAGTTCATCTCATCTTCCATGACTTTAATCCACTATTCTTTATCAGATGTCTGCATAGCTTCTGAGAAGTCTTCAGGTTTATCATTATGTGTCAATGTGATATAATCTTCTTCAGGATACTTTGAAGAAGGTATTCTGCCTCTTCTGGAGCGCCTTAGTTCAACTAGCATCTGATGCTCTACTAGCTCGGGTTCTTGATGCATTTGTGTGTCTACCATCACTTCATCATGATTTGACTCTTCATTAATCTGGTCAAGTTCCATGTGAGCATGATCTGTCTGCTGGTCTATCTGTTCTAGATCTATCTGATGATCAGGATTGTTTGTTGGGGAATCTCGCCCCCTAAATCAATGCAAACATTGGACTTGCACTGGCTTTTCTTCTGAACATCTTTGATCGTTTGATCCTCAAAGAACACAACATCTCTGTTTCTCACAATTTTCTTGTTTATCGAATCCCATAGTCTGTACCCAAATTCATCTTTTGGAGAACCAAGGTAAATGCACTCCTTGGTCTTAGCATCCAACTTTTTTCTCTCATCTTTTGGAATGTGAATGAAGGCTCTACATCAGAATACTCTCAGGTGGTTGAAGGATGCCTTCTTCTTGTATCATACTTCTTCTGGAATTTCTTCGTTCAGGGGTCTTGAAGGTGTTCGATTTATAAAATCCACTATAGTCTTCACTGCTTCACCCCAGAAAGACTTGGGGAGATTGACATCTTGAAACATGCATTTGATATTCTCTTCAATTGTGCGGTTCATCTTCTCAGCTACTCCATTCAACTGAGGAATCTATGGTGGTGTCTTCTCCAGTCTGATACCAAAAGCCTTACAATAGGCTACAAATGAACCACGATACTCTCCACCATTGTCTACTTTCAGACACTTCAACTTCTTCCCAGTTGAACAACTTGATGTCAAAACAACTTTCTTACATGGAGATATCAAAGAAGAAATCTATATGGAGCAACCAAAAGGTTGTGAAGAACCAAGCAAGGAACACTTAGTGTGTCGTCTGAATAAGAGTTTATATGGTCTGAAACAAGCCCCGAGACAGTGGTACAAGAAGTTCGAATATTTCATGACCAAATACAGTTTCAAGAAGACAACTGGTGATCATTGTGTATTCATTAAAAGGTATGAAGCTGAAAACTTTATTATCCTCCTCTTATATGTTGATGATATGTTAATCATTGGACGTGACAAGACCATGATTGTTGGTTTGAAGAATGATTTAAGCAGATCTTTTGCTATGAAAGACTTGGGCCCTGCAAAGCAGATCCTTGGAATAAGGATAATCAGATATTGTTCCAAGAAGTTGTTATGGCTATCACAAGAGAAGTATATTGAGAAATTTCTTAAGAGATTCAACATGGATAAGGCAAAGCCTGTGAGTGTTCCACTTGCTGGACATTTCAAGTTAACAACAATGCAATGTCCAACTACTGATGAAGAAAGGAAAGAAATGAGCATAATGCCTTATTCCTCTGTGGTAGGAAGCCTAATGTATGCTATGATTTGTACAAGACTAGATATTGCCCACACAGTTGGAGTTATCAGTCGGTTCTTGTCCAATCCAGGCAAATAACATTGGAATGTAGTAAAGTGAATATCAAGATATCTGAGGGGAACTACCAAAAGATGTATATGCTTTGGTAATGAAGATCATATGTTAGTTGGATACACAGATGGTGACAAGGCTGGAGATGTAGATTCCATAAAATCCACATCAACTTATCTAACTACTTTTGCAGGGGGAGTTGTATCTTGGCAATCCAAGTTACAAAGATGTGTTGCATTATCAATAACTGAAGGAGAATATATTGCAGCATCTGAAGCTGACAAGGAGATAAAATATATGAAAAACATCTTGCATGAGTTGGGTCATGTTCAAGATAGATATGTTTTGCACTGTGATAACAAAAGTGCGATTCACCTAGCTAAGAATCCTACGTTTCATTCTTGGACAAAGCACATTGATTATCGTTATCATTGGATACGAAATGCTTTGGAGGATGGTGAGTTGAAGCTAGAGAAAATTCATACAAATGATAACTGGTCTGACATGATGACCAAGACAGTTTCACTCAAGAAACTAACAGACTGTTGCAGAGATGCAGGACTGGTGATACCATCAATTAATTCAGGAAGGGGGAGATTTATTGGGAATCCTTCTGATGGGCAATATATTGCACACTATTCATAACCTTAATTTAGCATGATTGATGATTCTTGGTGCCTAATTGACTTTGCCTCACATGGTTTAGTGTTTTAGACTTTATTGGACTAATATTCCTAAAATGAGTTAATTTGGGATTATTTGGTCTGATTAAATCTATTATCATTTTCAGATCACATTTGACACCAATGACATTTTGGGCATTATGGAAGTCGAGGATATGTGTTGAAGTGAAGATTGTATTTTTAATTTAGGAGTTGTTTTTATTGTAATTTAGCTTTGGGCCCATTATTTAGGCCCAACTCGGTTTATGTGTGTTGGAGGGGTTAAATTCGGATTCCCCACCCCAAACACACACACTTTTACTTTGCCTCATTTTGAAAAAAACACATTTCCGTTTTTCCTTTTTTTGCTCTGCTAGGGTTTCACTCCTTATTCATTTCTAATTTTCGGTTTGTTCTTCCATTGTCATGGAATGCTAAATTTCTGGACTAAGTTCCTTTAGTAATGTATCACAACTCTTGAGGTTTTGTTATTAATGCATTTTCGGTTTCTTTTGTGTTGATTTCTTCTATCTTATTTCTGAATATGGTTTCCTTAATTCCATTGTTTAGAAACTGGTTGGTTGAGTTTATCTTCACTTAGTTGATTTCCTCCCTCTAGTGCATGAATGCTTAGTTCGTGTGAATTTGTTAATCGTTTTATGCTTATACTGATTTCGCCTAGTTTGAGGTTTAGGTTCTGAAACTTTGAATTGATTATAACATAGTTAATTGATTCTCAACAAATTCAGAAGTTATGGTTGAAATCTGAAAATAATCTTTTGAAACCGATGATTGAGGTGTGAACAAACGAACCAAAGGGATTTAGCCGTTTTATTACATTGTTTAACTACTGTTTCTGAATTTGATTTATGTGCATACCATTCAACAACAAAAAACCCCTTGTGTGTAAGTATAAGGTGTTTGAAGCTTTGCTTGAAAGATAATCCTTGAGAAACGACATAGGAGTCACTTCCTAGTACTACAGTTTTAATTGTTATATTATTTGTATCGGGTACGACCTCGATCACCTTCCTAATTGATGTGGAAGCAAGAGCAATGAATCTTGGTAGATGAACCATTGAATAATTCAATGATGGCTATTCCAAGGTCTTGGAATTACTCACTAAGTTTTGAGATTATGAAGTCTAACTTAGATGTCTTGAAAAATATGACAACAATTTAATCATCCACTATGTCTTTATGATGTAGTCTTCCTCCCCTTCACTATAGATATAGGGAACTTATGAGGAAGAGATACAACAAGCAAATAAGAAAAACAACATAGAGAAAAAAGTGAGAGAGTTTATATCCACATGGTATAAGATTTGTATTCCTAGTGAGATACTAGAGAGTTTGTATTTCCATTATTTTTGGGTGAGATGGAGTGTTATCCTCTTTGTAAGAAAGAGTCAAATATTATAATCCTACTTTCTATAGTGGAGATATTTTCTGGACTAGGTCTTGTGGTTGTTTCCTTCTCACATTGAGGAGGTTTTTCTACGTTAAAATTATTGGTGTTATTCTTTTACTCCTCTATTTTCTTTATTCACTTGCCGCTTCCGCAAGTGCCCATTTTGCATTACACAGAGGAGGGAAATTGGTTCTGAATTTCCCACTCAATTACACAAAGGAGACAGAAGCAACTACAGAAACAGCTGAATTATGAACAAACTCAACTCAATTAATGAACCTACTAATTACATGTTACAATATCTATATATGTTTACTCTTTACACAGTTATTGTATATTTTCCAGAAATGAGAGTAGTGCTAAACCAGCTGCCCAAATATCATTGTCTAGCACATGCTCCTCTGGAGAGTGACTTATGCCGCCACGGCAGCGCAGAAACAGCATTCCCACCTGTTCAAAATTTCATTCATTGTCATATTCTGCAGATGAAATTACATTTCGAAACCAATCTGTAGATGAAAAAGGTATGTAACCTTTGTTAGGTGAGACATCGCCATTGCGTCATGCCCGGCTCCACTCATTAGTGTTGGCACTTCAACCTGAATGTCACCCTCCATCCTCCTGAGTGCAGAATAAGCTGCAGACTTGAGTTGTGAACTAAGTTCAGAATCACAAATCACAGCACCTGCATCATGCTGAGGTGAACAAAACAAAGTCGTTGATTATACAATGCAGAAAACAAACTTAAAAACCGATATAGATACTAGAGTAATCGGGCTTAACTCTGAAGGCTAGTCCGAGCCATTATAAATGGTTCTTTATTCAAATACTTCAGCGATGTGCTGTGAAGCTTTTAATACTTAACACATCTACAGTCTATACACTCAAACTCATCATAGCATAACTAAACCGCATAACTAAACCAGATACTTTATTAGATCCCGGGGGGTTGTTCATTATAAATGGTTCTTTACTCAGAAGAGCATACCTTGTGTTCAATAATGCATGAAACCGAACGCTTGTCACATATTTGATAAATTCGTTTCGATAAATCATAAATAACAGCCTCACGTCCAAGGTCATCAATTGCTCTTATATCCATAGTATATGTAACCTGAAACAAACCAATTCATTATCAACAATGTATTACCTCTCAAAATAAGAAAGAAAAAAAGCATTCCCGGCCTGGACATAGCCAGGTCAACAGCATTTTAGATATTCAACTCTTGCCTGGCCTGGAATGACATTACTGGCACTGGGCCATGTTGATATCTCTCCAACAGTGCAGACTAGAGAACTCGAAAGTGATTTTACCGCCGAGTCACTGCATTGCTCATCATAAGAAAGGTATTTTTCAGGATTTTTACAGACGCTCTCCATAAGTACGATTAATTCAGCAGCAGCAGCCATAGGATCCTGACGCATGGACATTGGAACAGTTCCAGCATGGCCTTGCGATCCTCTTACTGTAACCTTCACAGTTGTAAGTACAAGTAAATCAATCGAGACCAGTTAGGTGAATATGATGCTGAGTACTTTGTTTTGTTAGATATACCATGCCGCAACGTAATTTGGTGACCTATTGAATAATCAGTTATATCTTCTTGAGTCCAAATGAAAGATTTAAATGATAGGACACAAGCACAACTAACCAAAGTAACTAAGTGCATTAAAATGCACCAGTGCAATGCTATGAAACAGAGTATACTTGACATTTCTACTAGATATAATATCAAATACATAATTACATATATGAGGTAAATATTCAGAATTCACTTGGTGTAGTTAGATTCAGTTCAATCTTACAAGACTGGACGCCAAATATACCAACCAACATGAGTATTATTGATTTTATCACATATGGCTCTTAATCATTGTTCAAATGACAAGAGAGATTAATGAAACTAAGGACATGCATGGCCAGTTTACTAAATACCAAGGTTTTGCTCATTTAGGTTGAAGGTATAATTTTGGTTTGCATTGAATCTCTACTACTTTTTTACAACCTTGTAGTATTGTTTATTCTTTTTCAAGTTGAACGAAGCTTAACAGTTAGTAATGTTGCATTAGATCACTAGCTCCTTTTTCAGAACCTATCTACATGTTTTTCCTTTCTCCTGTTGTTTTAACTTGTACATTCAAATAATAACATTTAGATGTAGAATTAACTTCAGAAGCACATGTATTATAATCCTCTTCTAGTAAACACAGTTGAGACAAATTGTGGTTTTCTTTTACGGTTTTACCTTTAATCGTGTCTGCCCAGCTATGCCTTTAACCACGCCAAGTGGGAAACCAACTTGTTCTAGCACAGGACCCTGCTCAATGTGCAACTGCAGCATGTGACAAACATGCATGTAAATTTTCACCAGCCACATTGCTAAAATTATTGAGCCAAACAGGACTTAACATGAAGAGAGCAAATGTTGGTTATACCTCAACATAACCCCAAACTGATTTTGAGTCATATTTCAGCTGTAAAAAACTTTCCTCTGTAACTTCTAGCGAGTTATCCTTAAGAACACTTTCTATTGTTACATTCCTGCAAGAGATCTATAAGTAAATATTTGATTATGCAATTTTTACTATAGTCATAATAAAAAAGGATCCTAGATGAAACCTCTTATCAGATACTCCTAATGTTGTAGCAGGTAAAATCCCAGCAATAGCACCACTGCCCAAGAAAGTAGTTTGAAACCTGACACCTTCTTCATCACTAAATGCAATCACCTGCAGGATTAGATGTGTATGGAAGGAATTAGATGATATCAATAGAACAATAGCATAATTCCAACACTTCCATGAACATTTTTTTACAACCATTTTCTCATTGCTTATAATTATTATGAAGGGAATAACTCAATTATCAGCAGTGAGTATAAACCATTATTCTTGTATTTAACTTAATTAGACAATATAGGGCAAAATTAAATTAGACCTTTTTCTTTTGCAAAATTATGCCGCAAACAAAGCATACAATAACATCCAAGACATAATCCTACTAGGTGGGGTCGGTTATGTGGATCGAACGACGCCATAATATTTTATCATAAATCATATTTATTGACAAAACATTAATCTTTAAATATTTCCTAATCGTTTCACCTATGGTTTTTCTTGCATTTCGTCTGCTTCTAGAATTTAGACTAACCTCCATTTGATTTACTTTTCTTATTGGGACTGTTAACGGTCTTCTCCACACATCCAAACCACCTTAGGCATGATTATATCATATTTTCTACAACCGAAGCTGCTTCACTTTCTCTGTAATATATTAATTTCTAATCTTATCTTGTCTAGTGTGTTAATTCATCCAACATAACATTTTCATCTATGCTACATAGAGTTTATTCTCTTGTTGATACCTTTCTACCACATATGACACATGAAACACTCCTATTTCATCCACCCTGCTTGAATTATATGGTTTACATCTCATTCAATTTCACCATGTGTTGTTTGATTCACTCAAACTACTTAAATCTAGCTGCAGACATAACATGCATTAGACAAATCATTCACCCAAGATAGCTAAATTTAGCAGCAGAAATATCATGCATTAAGCAAATCATTCTTTCTCCTAAGTATTTTTTTGAAGTTGAATTTTCTCCACATCTAGCAATTCTTCAAACTTGTAAATGAGTTGATAGAAATGATTTTTACCAAACCACATCAATTGATACCAAAAACATTGAAGTTAAATAGTTTTTAACTTCAAGTGTTTGTTTCATGGCAAGTGAAAATGAGGCATACAATCTCATTCAAAGTATTACATATTTGTATGAGTTAATTGACTAACCTCAACAGGGCGCCTTAGTTTATGGAGTTTTCCATTGATATGCAAAACCTTTAATGCAGATATTGCAGATACTATTCCCAGTGATCCATCAAAAATTCCAGCATCAATAACCGTGTCCTAACAAAATAATTATCCATCATTAATATAGATAGTAACTAAAATCTTTCATCAATTCCTAACAGAAAAAAATCAGTTTCATATAAAATAAAACTTGAGGGTGTAAATGCCTCACCATGTGAGATCCAATCAATAAAGCCTCAGCACTTGCATTTGCACCATCAACTCGACCATGTAAATTTCCCATTTGGTCTACCCAACTGGAAAGAACACAACATTAGTCAATCTTCGAGAAAAACTATTTACGGCCTGCTTGCGAGTTGGGTTTCGGAAGGGAAAAGGAAGTCTTGAGAATCATGAAATACACTGATGAGATGGCTTTGAAGCCTTCCATTTCTCTTCTTTCCCCTCCAAAACATAGCTCGCAAACATACTCTTAGAGTTGAAGAAGCTAGAAGGCTAACGTTCTCAAATTAGCATCCTCCATCCATTTACGAATAACATCAATTGCCCTCATGGATGCAGGACTCAAAAATGTCCTCTCTAGATAGCCACTGCCATCACTCACCTGTTCATCCAAAAGCAACATTAACTTCTAAGAATAATCAGTTTCATGGTAATGAATGTTGTAGGTTAGAATATTGAAATCATGGTAGCACATGATTGCAGATTAATGTTATACTTCATAGCTGACAGACATTGAAGTCAGTATACCAAAAGAATGAAGAAAAACATAAAGTTCAAGATGATGCATACAGATTCCAAATAATGTAGGTAATTAATTAGTGAAACATTTTCCTGTAAGAATCTAGAGTAATGCAGTAAAGACTAAAGAATAGAAATTGGTTAAGTGCAACATTGACTAAAGAAGAGATATAGAAGGAAAATTATCAAAGTAAAGCTGAGTTTAGTTAGGTTAAGTACCTTTCCAAGCTCATAAAGTCTTGCCACTGCTTCATCTCTTAGAATCTGTGTAAACAAATCATCACTTTTTTCTAAATCTACAGTTCCATTACCTAATAATCATTTCAAATAGAAAATTAGCACATTCAAGCAATCATAGCAAATTAGCCATCAACCAGAACTCCCCAAATTAAATTACCCCAATATACATAACAAATTATAAAATTATACCAATCTTCAGAAACAAGATACTAAATCATTATCTTTTTGTCATGTGCTAATTATTGAAATCTGATCTGCACAATAAGTAACATGCCCCCTCCTACCAATATTATTCTCATATTAAATAATTAACCATCATTGTCAAATGCCAACATAAACATTCCATGTAAACTAACTGTAATAATCATGAATTGACTCATTTGATTGCAAATACAATTTCAATTATTGAAACACAAATCTTTCATTTTGGTAGAGAATCGTGAACTAATTCTTGCATACCAATTTATGGTTCTTTTGCGAATTGGTTCTTATACGAAATGAAGGAGGAGTTAATTCAAACATAGAAGAATCAACACTCAAAATAGTTGTATAGATAGCCCTAAAAACCATATTTATTAAGATCATGGAATTAGAATAAAGGAAATTAAAATAAAATATTTTAAAGTATATAATTAATTATTTATAATTAATACTTTAATAGTTATGATAATAATATAAGTATAAATAGCAATATCAATACCAAAACTACATAATTTGATTTGATTCTTATTCCAAACACAATCTCTATTACTAAAACAATACCCTTTCTTTTTCTTAAGGTGATGTGTTGCACCGAAGTCTGAGAGAACCATACACTAAAGTTTCATGCAATTAAAAAGTGAACCCTTAAAAGGGTATCTTTGAACTTGATCCAAGAATCCCTCTTTTATTTACTTTTCTGTTTTTCTCTGATATAACAATGAAAAAGGGAAAAAATAAAAGAAATTACCAGAAAAAATAGAAGAAGCGTGTGATGAGAGACAGAATAAGAAGCAAAAAAGAATGAAGCAGTTGTTAAAGGTGGCAATGGTAGAATAAACCATAGTGAGATGGTAGTGGCTACTGGCTATGGCTATGAGGAATAATAATATGAATATGAAAATGGACACCAAAAATCAAAGCAAAAATGTAAGAATGTACAAGTGTCCCTACTTATAAATCTAGAAGGAACACAACATGGAAAGAAGTAAGGATGTGTTGTGTGGTGGAGGTGGCGGCTACTTAGAGAAAAAAATAAACTCACTATATCAGTTTTATACATTATCTCATAAAAAAATAAAAAGTAATTATGGACGAATAATGAAATACTTGAGTATGTATAAGATATATTACACTCAAATTAGTAATGCTATTTCTAATCATAATTCCCGTGACATGCACGAACATGGTTTAGTGCACTCATGGTGATGCATTTATTGGACCATCCTCACAAGTAACCACACGATAAGTGAATGGTTTTGATTTGCATTTCTTCTTCCATGTATTTTTTTTGTAGCACAGTGTGTAACACTAAGATTCTCCTTCAATTATTGTTTCATTATTTGGCCTAACTCGCCGACGGTTCAAAACTACGTTTCTTTCTAACCATATTTTTTATTTCTATTTTTTAATTCAATATATTATAATAATATTAATATCGTATCGTACTGGTTCAAAAAATTAACGAGTGATTAACAAAATAAAGTCATATTGAACACAGTTATATACATAAGATTGTAACAAAATTATAAATTGGCAAGGTTGTTTCTATCTCATGTGACTTAAGCCCCTAAATTAGCACGAGTATCAATACCTTTTATTTTGTTTTAATATAATTGTCCCCTTCTCTCACCATGATAATGTCCTAATATATGTGTCTCTTCTAGAGATGATAATGAAAACCGAACTTACTAGTATCAATCTGAATCCAACCTGAATTTAATGGAGAAAACTCGATGTAAATGAATTAGAATTTTATCTGATTTCAACTTTCGGATTCAGATTTAGTATAGTTAATATAATACCCTGAACTCAGTTAATATATGTAAAATTATAAATTACTGATAAATACATATATAAAATATATATGACATAACCTATATATATATATTTTGGGTGAGTTTTTATTGGGTTCGGATTACCCGAAAGCCGACAAGTTTGGGGATGGTATCATTGTTTTCAACCCACTTAATTCGGCCTCAGGTTTTAGATTTCGGGTTCCAGGTTGGGTAAGCACAAACCTGACCCCAATCCACCCTTTGTTATTCCTAACCTTTCAACATTCACCACTTTTTGAACCACCATGAGAAACAACAATTTGTTGTCTCTCGGTTCTGAATCAATTAAAATGAATCAAAAATAGAAAAAGTCTTAAATATTTAATTTTTTTAACTGACATGAAATATTTTTGATTGATTTAGAATGGAGTTAGAGACATGTTTGTGTACAACAAATCTTTATCCCATCATAAAAGAGCCACCACTTCACTTTCTCTCACAACCCTACTGTCAATGTTGGATTTAAAAGTAAAACGATGTAGTTGTGCATTGGTTTTTAAAAACAGAAAATGCAATGACTTGCTTGATTCGCACAAATCCATTTGGTTCAGTTTTCACTTGTTCTCATCAATACAAGTGTATGACCAATCTAATTAATGCACTCTACTAGTATGGAGTTCAATTCATTGGTTTTCTGATGGAAATAGTGATACATTATAATCACATTAAATGGAATAGTCAAGTCATATCTTTTTCGTATTGAGTTGTTGACATGCAATATATTGTTTCTACTTCAACATATAGTCTATTCCCAAACTTATTAATATATTATATGTCTATTAAGTGTATCTTCCATTAAAAGAAATCGATTACTAAAGTATTGATTTCTATTAGGTATGAGGAAGACTCTTCTCATTGTTGAAGCTCATTATAGAGGGTTTGTTGGAATCTTTACTATGAAGCAGTTAGGAAGTAGTGGGTGCTGAAAGATAGGTATGGTAGTGTTGTTGTAGTCAATAAGCTTTTTCTTAGGAGTTGAATAAGCATTTGAATTGGTATAATTTTTAGATTTGTTATTCCTAGTTTCTCTATGGTTGTTTATCTGTAAGGCTTATTTAAAGCCATCTAGTTTCGCTTCTGTGGATTAAGAAATTTTCATTGTTTAACCATTTCCTTACAAGTTCTTATTATTGTTTCTTTACATTTGGCATCAGAGCTCCACCATGGGGCCTAATAGAGGAGTGTTTGAGGGGGAAAACATTAGAGTAAGTGAAATGGCAGAATCCAACAATTTCAGCACACCGTGTGTACCCAAATTTGATGGAGATTATGATCACTAGAGTTTGATCATGGAGAATCTACTTCGACCAAAGGAGCATTGGAGTGTTATTGAATTTGGAATCAAGGAACCAGAGGAGAATGAGAAGATAAGTGCAGCGCAACATAAGGAATTAGATGATGCAAAACTCAAAGACCTGAAAGCAAAGGGTGAAACGTGCACATAAAGAAACTGCTAAACAATTATGGGAATCCATGAAAGTCAAGTATCAAGGAAGTTCTAGGGTGAAACATGCACAACTGTCGAGGTTTCGACGGACTTTCGAAACCTTAGAGATGATGACAAGTGAATCAGTGAACGATTATTTTGGAAGAGTGATGGAAATAGCAAATGAAATGAGGAATTGCGGGGAGGATATGAACGATGTAAAAATCATTGAGAAAATACTTAGATCTCTCATAGACAACTTCAATTTTGTTGTATGTTCAATTGAAGAGTCTAAGGACATTGATCTACTAACTATGGATGAGTTGCAAAGTTCACTAATAGTCCATGAGCAAAAAGTAAGAGAGAGAGACAAGGAGTGAATAACATGTTTTGAAAGTTCATCATGGCACAAGGTATGGACATGGAAGAGGAAGAAACAACTTTTAAAGAGGAAGTAACAACTACGTGAGGGGACGAGGAATGACCAGAACATTTGTAAACATAAATGCTATTATATGCTATCGGTGTCAAAAACAAGGACACTACCAACTTGAGTGTCCAAATCTAGAAAGAGAAGCAAACTATGCTGAGTTTGATAAGGAAGAAGAGTTGCTTCTAATGGCCCATGCGGAAGTTGAAGATACTAATCACAAAGGGATAAGGTTTCTCGATTCTGGTTGTTCGAATCACATGACAGGAAATAAAATGTGGTTTGTTGAACTTGATGAAAGCTTCAGACGTACTGCCAGATTGGGAAACAACTGAAGAATGTTTGTGTTAGGAAAAGGAAGTGTTAGGTTTGAAGTGGAAGGAATAATTCAAATTGTGAGTGATGTTTACTTTGTGTTAGACCTAACCAACAATGTGTTAAGCTTAAGCCAACTCCAAGAAAGGCGCTTGACAATCATAATAAAAGAAAGAGCATGCAGAATTTATCATCCTCAAAGAGTGAAAATTGTAGACATCAAGATGACTCTGAACTGGATGTTTATGGTTTGTGCAACACTAAAACCACTTCTAGGGAGATACTTAAAGACTGAGGAGGAAGACTAGGAAAACCTATGGCGTAGAAGGTACGGGTATGTAAAGCACAAGTTCATTGCTACCCTGGAGAAGAAACAAATGGTGAAAGGGCTACCAAAACTCAAGGAAGGTGTTGGGGTGTGCAAAGTGTGTAACATTGGCAAACAACATCGAGACAAAATACCAAAGAAAAGTCATTGGAGAGCATCTAAAAAACTTGAATTGGTGCATGGTAATCTTTATGGATCGATATCTCCAACCTCTCACAGTGGTAAGAGATATTTGCTAGTGCTTGTAGATGATTATTCTCGCAAAACTTGGATTTATTTTCTTGCAGAAAAAGGTGAAACATTTGAGACATTCGAATGCTTCAAAAATATGGTTGAGAAAGAAGTCCACAAAGCAATATGTTGTTTACGAACAGATCGAGGAGGAGCATTCACCTCAAACAAGTTCAACCAGTTCTACATAGAGCATGGCATCAAAAGACAATTAACAACTGCTTTCACACCATAACAAAATGGAGTTGTTGAACGAAAAGATTGAATGATTATGAATATGGTGACTATTTACTCACTGAGAAAGATATGCCAAATACCTTGTGGCCAAAAGCTGCAAAGTGGACCAACCATGTGATAAATAGAAGCCTTACTAGAGTAGTAAAAGAAATGGTGCCAGAAGAAAGATGGAGTGGACTGAAACCTAGAGTTGGCTATTTCAGAGTGTTTGGATCCATTGCTCACGTCCATATACCTGAGCAAAAAAGAACAAAATTGGACGATAGAAGTTGCAAATGTATCTTACTTGGAGTGAGTGATGAATCCAAGGCTTATCATTTATATGATCCTATGTTGAAGAAAATCGTAGTCAGCAAGGATGTCATATTTAAAGAAGGAGAAAAGTAGATTTGGAACCTGAACTTAGAAGAAACAAGACAACATACTCTTGATTGGGGTGATGATGGATCTAATATGGAAGAGTCTGACGAAGAATCAGATGTAGAATAAGAAGTAAGTAATGCTGACAACCTTAAGCATACACTAGATTCTGAGGAACAACCAAGAGAAAGAAGAGCACCTAGTTGGCTGTAGGACTACGAAAGTGGTGAGGGCCTCTCTGAAGAAGAACAAGAGCCATGTATGGTTTTATTCATGTCAAATGATGATCCTACAAATTATAATGAAGCTATGAATGATGAAAAATGGATAAAAGCAATGAAGCTTGAGATGGATGCCATTGAGAAAAACAAGACATGGGAGTTCGTGACTTTGCCAAGTCAAGCCAAGAAAATTGGTGTGAAATGTATTTACAAAACCAAACTTAATGAAGAAGGCAAGGTTGACAACTACAAAGCCTGATTGGTTGCAAAAGGGTATACACAAACAGAAGGGGTAGATTACAATGAAGTGTATGCTCTACTAGCTCGATAGGACACGATTCAGATCTTGTTGGTTATGGCAGCACAAAAGGGATGGAATGTGTACCAACTTGATGTGAAAAGTGCATTTTTATATGGAGAACTGAAGGGAGGAGTGTATGTGGATCAACCTGAGAGCTTCATAAAGCAGGGAGAGGAAGACAAGGTATATAGGCTGCACAAAGCCTTATACGGACTGAAGCAGACACCAAGAACATGGTTTAGCATAATCGAGAGTTATTTCCAGAAAGAAGGATTTACAAAGAGCAATTATGATCATACTCTATTCATCAAAAGAAGAGAAGAAATAGTAATTGTGGAAAGTATTTAAGAAATCAATGAAGGAAGAATTTGAGATGACGGATCTTGGATAAATGAGGTTCTTCTTGGGAATTGAAGTAAGTCAGAATACAAATGGAATTCACTTATGCCAAAAGAAGTATGCAAGAGAGTTCTAGAAAGGTTCAATATGCGGAACTTTAATTCTGTCAAAAATCCAATAGTGCCTGGAATTGTGCTGCAAAAGAAGAAGGAGATGTTGATACAACCTTGTACAAGCAATTGGTAGGCAACCTAATATATCTGACTGCAACACATCCGGATATGATGTATGTAGTTTGTTTGATTTCACGTTACATGGCTAATCTAAAGGAGGAACACATGCAGGTTGCCAAAAGAGCCTTAAGGTATTTAAAAGGTACAATGAATTTTGATCTTTTTTTAGAAGGATAAATTCCAAACTTTTGGCATATATTGATAGTGATTATGCAAGAGATATGGATGACAGAAAGAGTACTTCTGGGTATGTATTTTTTCTAAGTGAGGTAGTTGTTTGTTGGAGTTCAAAGAAGCAGACCATAGTTACTTGATCCTCTATATAAGCTGAATATGTGGCAGCAACCTCATATGCTTGTCATTGTGTTTGGGTAAAGGGGGTTCTTGAATAGATGGGAGCTGAAAATTTTGAGTGTATTGACATTCTCTGTGACAACACTTCATCAATCAAGTTGTCTAAAAATCATGTGATGCATCAAAGGATTAAACATATTGATATTAGATACCATTATTTACGTGATCTTTCAAATCAGGGAGTAGTTAAGTTAATTTTCTGTGGAACACATGAACAAGTTGTAGACATTATGACAAAGCCAATGAAGTTAGATCAGTTTGTGAAATTTCGAAGGCTATTGGGAGTACAACCACATGAAGATTAAACTGTATGCTTAATGAGCATTTCATTTTAAGGGGAAGAATTTGTTGGAATCTTTACTAGGGTGCAGTTAGGAAGTAGTGGGTGCTGAAAGATGGGTCTATTAGTATTGTTGCAGTCAATAAGTTTTTTCTTAGGAGTTGAATGAGAATTTGAATTGGTCTAGTTTTTAGGTTTGTTATTCCTAGTTTCTCTACAGTTTTTTATTTGTAAGGCTTATTTAAAGCCATCTAGTTTTGCTTCCATGGAATAAGAAATCTTTATTGTTTAACTATTTCCTTACAAGTTCTTATTATTGTTTCTTTACAGGGTTCGAGCTTTAGCAAATGAACTAATGTACTTTTGGAACAAGTTTGTGATATACTTTGAGTCTTCCTAATACATCTAAATGTTAAACATTCTCTGAAAGGATATAATCTTCATATTATTTATCTTGAAATATATATTGTTAAACATACCTTAGGTTTAGTTTCATAATTGTTTAATTTTATGATTTAGTTATGTATAATGTTCAAAACTATCCATTGTATTTATATATCAGTTTGAGATAATTTGTCCTACGTATTACCACGCTCATGATTAGATCGACTTTGAGTCCATGTAAACTAAGATATGAATAAGGATGGCAATAAAGTCGAACGGGCATGAATATGATAGAAAGATAATCAGAAAATAAGACTAAACTTTAGAAAATATAATTCAATACTTCATTCATGCTTAATGATTCTCCAAAACATATTCTTTATAGGTTTAAAAGGGAAATTACTAAATGATCTCAACCGTACATATAGTTAGATCTTACATTGGTGACAGTTGTGAAGTAGATATTTTGTTGGGAGAATAGTAAATACTAATTCATAACAAAGTCATTTAACCAGGTGGGCTTTGAGTGAGTTCACTTGGGCCTTGCTGATGACTCTTGGTCTCTATCATTGCCCAATTCTGCAAGAGCAACCTTGCCATCAAGGTCTTGTATATGGGTTGTCATATCTTCAAGACCCACTAATGCATGTTCTAGAATCTTAGCTGAATTTGCATTTGGGATGAAGGAACCTGATGCGCTCTTTTGTGTACTTTTCACATGACTTGTTAGGGCAGCTTGTGGAAGACAACTGGCTGGTTTTGGGCGGGAGACTGGATGTTCCGTGTGGACCTGTGTCAACACGTAGTCCATTCCTTGTGCGACACACGTATGTTTGAGTGCAACGTCTAGAATGTGTGGCACGCGTTTAATGGAGATGTTTGCTCCTTGGGTCGTGTTATGTGTTCCTCTATTGTTGCACATTAATTTTTTTTGCAGTGTCCAGACTGTATGGCAGTATACCATAAGTACTGAATGGTTGTGATGAATTTTTTTCCAATGAATTATTTTGAATGCATGGTCTAGATGAGGTGTCGTGTGGGAAAAGATAAATTTAGTTTTTCAAGGTCTATTTCGTGAAATGAGTGCCCAAAGACTCTTTTTATAGACCCTTAGATGTGCCTTCATTACTTTCAATAGAATCCGATGGCTGGGGATTTTTCGTGACGGTTGGTTTCTCTTTAAACAAATGAAGTGAAGAGTTATCTGGTTCACTTGCAAACTCTTTTTCTCTCTCCAAATTTTCACTTCCCCTCTCATTCTCTTCAACACCATGACTACTTCCTTTCTCTTCATTCTGGGCTAAGGGTAGTGGCATGAAACTAGCCTTGATATCATCATGGAATTTACGAAGTAGTGAGACATGGAATACGTGATGTATTTTCATGGTGTTGGGTAAAGACAACTCATAAGCCATTTCTCCAATCCAGCAAAGTATTTGATACGATCCTAAATAATGAGGGCCCAACTTTTGACTTGGTTGGTGAACCACTATATTTTGTCAATACGGCTGTAGCTTCAAAAGGACCCACTCTCCTTCAACAAAGGTAATATCCATTCTTCTTGTTTGAGCTTGTGAAACCATTCGTTTTTGTGCTCTCAATAAATTTTTTTAGAGTTGCTAACATTTATCTCCTCATTTGCAGGTTTTAGACTGTTGGAGAGGTTGGTGTGCTGCTTGCCATCAAGTCCTTTAGTGTTGGTGGTTGTCGCCCATAGAGTGCTTCAAATGGGGTGCTTCTCGTTGAAGAATGCTAATTGGTATTGTACCAATATTCAGCTAACAAAAGTTGACCAAACCATTATTGTAGGTGCGACCCAATGAAGCACCGGAGATATGTCTAAAGACAACGATTGACCACCTCGGCTTGTCCGTCCGATTGGGGGTGGTAGGTCGTGCTCAAAACAAAGTCTGGTACCCAACCGACGAAAAACTCTTTCTAGAAGGAACTCATGAAGATCTTGTCCCGTTCCGATACAATGGACTTTAGGATTCCATGTAGTCGATCAACCTCGAATAAGAATTAGTTTGCCAGGACCGGAGCACTAAAACTAGATGGGAGTCCAATAAAATGAGCATACTTGGAGATTATATCCACAACTACCCAAATGACGGTGTGACCCTGTGATTTAGGTAAGTGTGTTATAAAGTCCATTGAAATATCATCCCAAAACTTTTCTAAAATTTTTAATGGTTGCAATAACCCATTTCATTTTGTTGGAATGTATTTACTGTACTAACGGGTTGGACAAAGTCGGATGAATTCCTTAACTTGTTTGTAGAGGTTAGGCCAGTAGCAAGATGCAGCCAAACGAGCCAGAGTTGGTTTTAAACCAGAATGACCTGAGGTCGGCGATGAGTGATATTCTGTTATCAAGGATTCCCGCATGTGATGAATCTTAGGTATGAAAATCTATTGTTTGAAAAATAACAACCCATTAGAGAAATGAAATTTATGTTTCATGTTTTCATCGGTCTCACATTTTGTGACAAATTGTTGCCATGTTGATGTTTGATAGTGTTTGCAGAGTTGCACCAAGAGGTCTAGAATGGGAGATGTTAAGGAATTGTAGATCGCAACATCAGTTTCCTGGCACCTTGAAAGGGCATCGACAACTCTGTTAGAGGTACCAGATCTATATTTAATCTCAAATTGGAAACCAATAAGTTTTATTGCTCATTTTTGTTGTTCTGGTGTGTGTAGCTCTTGTGTCATTAGATGTTTTAGACTCTCTTGATCTATTAGAATTCAAAATTGTCTTTCGATTAAGTATTGACGCCATTTTTTTAGTGCTTATGTAACAACGAACATCTCCCTTACATAGGCAGAGGCATGTTGCATGCGCATAGACATCTTTTTACTGAAGAAGGCGATCAGATGTCCCTTTTGTGTCAACACTGCACCAATGGCCAATCCGGAGGCGTCGGTTTCTACCTCAAAGAGTTAAGTGAAATCAGGTAGCTGAAGTACATGAGTTTTAGTCATTTTTGTCTGTAATGTTGTAAAGGCATGTTGGGCCTTTGTAGTCCATGTAAAATTGTGTTCTTTTAGTATATCAGTAAGTGGGGCGGCAAGGGAGGCATAGCCTTTGACAAATTTATGGTAAAAACTGGTAAGGCCCAGAAAACCTCTAAGTGTCGTCAAAGACTGAGGTGGTGGCCAGTCCACCATGGCCTTGATCTTATCAGGGTCTGGCTGCACACCAGCTGCTGAAATAATATGACCTAAGTAGCTAATAGAATCATCACCAAACATGCACTTCGATAATTTGGCATAAAATTGATTAGAAGCTAATGGGTCCAACACTGGCCGCAAGTGATATAAATGGTCAGTGAGAGTTGTAGTAAATACCAATATATCATCAAAGAAAACTAGGACAAACCTCCTTAAGTGCGGTCTGAGTAAATCATTCGTGGTTGCCTGAAAGGTGGATGGTGCATTTGTGAGGCCGAAAGGCATAACAAGAAATTCATAGTGCCCATCAAAAGTGCGGAAAGCAGTTTTGTGTGTGTCGGATGGGTTGACCCGAATTTGGTGGTACCGGACTGCAAGTCGATTTTTGAAAAGATTTTTGCTCCACCCAACTCATCTAATAATTCATCAATTGTAGGTATAGGAAAACGGTCTGGAATAGTAATTGAGTTTAAAGTTCTATAATCAACACAAAATCTCCAGTTGCCATCCTTCTTTCTCACTAGGAGAACTAGTAAGGAGAATGAGCTAGTACTAGGGACCATAATTCTTGTTTTCAACATATCATGTAGCATATAGGTCATAATCTCCTTTTTGAATGGGGGTAGCGATATGGCTTTATGTTCACTAGTGAAGAGTTTGGGAGTAAGGGTATATGGTGATCATGGGGTCTTGATGGCGGTAGAGTAGTGGGTGGTTGAAAAATGGGGTCATAAGTTTGTAGAAGTGTTTGAATATGTGGGTTGGGTTTGTGGGAGGGTGGTTTTGGGTTTGTAGGTAAGTGGGTTGGAACAATGGTAATAGCATGAAAAGTGGCAATGTTGTCTGTTTGAAAATGTCTAGTAAACTAATGTAAGGTGGAGGGTTGTATGTTGTAAGAGGTCTCACCAGTCAGTATGATTTTAGTCTCTCCCACTGTAAACTCCATTGAAGGTACTGAGAAATCAGAGATAATAGGCCCTACTGTGCGCAACCATTCAATACCTAACACCACATATGCCCCTTTATGGGCAGTAAATAGAATGGGATTAAGAACTCTTGATTTTGCAGAGTGATAGGTGTGCTGTCATATAGGCCACTACAATAGGTATGTGCCCCATTGCCCACCATTACTGGGAATTGAGGAGTTTGGGTAATGGGTAGGTTTAAGTGCTTTGTAATTATTGGTTGTAAAATATTGTGAGAACCCATGTGTCCACTAGAACTATCACCGTGTGCCCATATAAAGACCCTGAAAATTTGAGGGTTTTGGGGGAAACTTGACCACCAAAAGCCGGATCAGAAATGTGAAAATGGATGAGATCTTCAGAATAAATCTCAAGAGAAAGAGTGGGTGGTTGATCATTTGAGGGTTCCATATAGTGCAATGCAACATCTAAGGGTAGAGTAAGATCCTCATCAAGCAACAATAGGAATTTCCTAGGTTGACATCTATGTCCAACAAAAAATTTATCATCACGGTTATAACATAGGCCTTGTGCGCATCACTCTTGCATTTGTGCAGTGGATAAGCGACAAATTAGAATGGTTGAGGGAATAAGATGGGTTGTTTGGGTAGTTGGAGAAGGATTTGTGGGTTTGGGCAAGTAAGTGGGAGGGGTTTGGGGTATGAAACGTTGAGGTTTTGGGTTAGCTCTGTTAGTGTCTTTAACTTTTGCTTCGACTAACTTAGCTAGGCCCAAGGCATCTGAGATAGATTTAGGGCGCAAAATATCTAATTTGCGTCTAATTTATGGTAATAGTCTAGAAATAAAACAGTTTAGGATTATCTCTTGGCATAGACCCCAAATTATGTTGCACAATTTCTCAGACTGTTGCTGGTAATCAGCCACAGTACCCATTTGTTTTAATTTGAACAACTCAGTTTGGTGATTAGTATAAGAGGATGGCCCAAAACGGGTTTCCAAATCAAGAGTGAAAGTGTGTCAATCAGACAGTTGGGAGTTGTGGAACATCCATTTAAACGAACTGAGTGCTTCCCCTTGCATATAAAAGGAAATCATTGGTAGACACTGATCTGAGGGAGCTATATAGAGTTGGAAAAATTGTTCATCTTAAAAGATCCAGTCTAACAGTTCAGATCCAATAAAGGGGATGAGGTGTAGTTTAGGGGGTCGAGGTTGTGGTGGTGGTTGTGGCATATGTGGTAAGTTTTGAAATGTGGCTTGTGGGTAGGCTGATGGTGGGGTGTTTAGGGGGTGGGTTTGGTATTTGGTTATTAGTGTGAAGAGCGTGGTGTATGACATTAGGGTTGGAAATATTATGAGTACGATGAAAAGAGGATGCATGAACAGGGGATCCATGAGGAGGATCTGGTGAAATAGAGGGAATGAATTTAATTTCAGCAAGCTTATTTGTATATTGTGTAAAAAGAAGTAATGGCAGCATGTCTAGCATCTTGTAGCTCTTGATTTTACTTTAATTTCTCCATGAGTAAGAGAGTGATGCAGACCTCTAGCTCTTTTTGGGAGGCATTTGAGGGAAATGAAATCACCAAAATGATATAAAGATAATCATAAAATAAGACTAGACTTTAGAAAAGATAATTCAATACTTCATTCATGCTTAATGATTCTCCAAAACATGTTCTTTATAGGACTAAAAGGAAAATTACTAATTGATCTCAACCATACATATGGTTAGATCTGACATTAGTGACAATTGTGAAGTAGATATTTTGTTAGGAGAATAGTAAATATTAATCCATAACAAAGTCATTTAACCAGGTGGGCTTTGAGTGAGTTCGTTTGGGTCTTGCTGATGACTCTTGGTCTCTATCAGAGTAGTACATACTCATATTCATAAACGTACTATATGTGGGTACTTGTGCGAGTAGCAGATATTTATGGGTACCCAATGAATATCCGCTACTCACACAGGTACCCAAAAATACCCACAAATAAAATATACAAAATATAATGTTAAAATAATAATAATAAAATAAAATATATACGAGGGTACCCACATGACAAATATCATATACCCACTCATTCATAAATTATTTTTGTAAATACTGTTGTAACTATTTTGACGGCAACTCATGGGTTGGATATTTTTTTCACCCCTAGATATGAACTAAAGCTCTCACATTTTTTAGCAAATAGAGATGATATTTTTCAAGCAATACATCCACCATATGGACTATTTAGATATTAATCGGTGCATGGATGATTAATAACATCCCGACCTACTCCTTGCATGATCCACCAATACTAGGAAATTCAGGCGTCTGATAAAAAATATTTAAATACATACCAAACTACTAAAGTGTATGTAGCATATTAAAGTATAAAAATAATTGGTATAAAAATTACAAGTGGGCGCGAGATACTGGATAGATTTTGTTTATGAGATTATTTCCATCTTATCCAATTGGATCATCTGAATATGCTCCATGAGTCGCTCTCTTGTCTTTTTGCTAAGATACCATTGGACCTACTATATGATGGGACAGTATCTTCTAAGTTAAAAAATATATTACTTTATATATTATTTATTATAATTGATCGATGAAAAAATATTTAATTATTAAATTTATATATTTTTGACCAATCCTAAATCCTAACAAATAACTTATAAAGTATCACACTTTTTAAAACAATTATATATATCCTATATCCTCTAGCAGAGAAGAGTGCATCCAAAAAAACAAAAAAGAAGTTAGGATTATGTAATACTAATCATACTATTACCCCTTAAATACAATAATATAACATTATCATGCACATAAAAATCATAACTTGCATCTTCCTCAAGTGATATGTTTCCTATGTGATTTTTATTACAAAATATAGTTAATATTTTTTTGTATTTCCAGTATATTTTAAAAAAAATAGAGTAGTTAATTTTTTATTTACAAAAAATACTATAACGTTATAATTTTATGTTTTTAAGATTCTTTGGAAAGTTTATAGATTTATTTACTTTTGTTAATAAACAACCAAAAACATATAAATAGTTAAAACCTGTAATAAAGATAAATAAGAAACAAATAAATTTTGATACATAGAAAAGAGAAAATGTAAAAATGATTACTACTATTAAAAACTTTTTAAGAATTATGTCTTGTATAATAATTTAATAGATAAAGATATGATTAAGTCAAGTTGTTTAATTTATGAAAGAAGTATCATTTTGTTATGATATTATTCCTATTTTGAATAATTAAATGAAATCAAATAAATATTATGTAGCAACAAATGTTGGTCCAGTGATGTAAAGTAGGGGTGAGTAAGACCTGACCCTACCTGCTCACATGACACAGTTCAATTATGATCATGTCCGAATAAGGTTGGGTCCGATCGGGTTTAGGGTCGGGTTCGGGTTCCAAAAGTAGACCTAGACAATATTTAGGGTCGGACAGGGATCAAGCATGATATGGCTCATCCCGTCCTAGGGTCACTCGCTCATCATATTTGTATGTGTTTTTACTCAAATGTGTATAGAGTAATGATACCCCTTTAGTCGAAAGTATCATTTATTATTTAATTTTTCCTTAATATATACATGATTAATAATATATATACATATATCTTTATATATCAAACTACATATTCATAATAATAAATAATATTGAGAAGTCTTTATCTAAAATGAATATGCATTATATTTAATCGGGAATAGGGTCGAGTCAGGTTTAAAGGCTGATTCGGTCACTATTTAGGGTCGGGTTAGCTTCGGATCTAGGGTCAGGTCCGGGTTCAAAAATGTGACCCAACCAATATTTAGGGTCGGGTAAGGACAAGTTTTAACCTGTCCCAACCTGGCCCATGCTCACCCCTAATGTAAAGTATCGATAGATTTTTGAAAACGACCAAAATGTCAAGAGTTTCATTCTTGTGAGTAATAGTTGTTAAGATGAGCAACCACGGACCCCGAAATGGATTAGTTCATTACCCAATAGGTGAAGGGATATCATTGGTAGTACAAAAAAATATAAAATGACATGATTACTTGTAAATTCAAATTGCATAAAAGGTACCAATAAGATGTTGGTCTAGTAGTGTGATGTCTAGCTAGATCCTCAGGACGACCAAAAGGTTAATAATTCGATTTTTGGGAGTGACACTTGTTTTGAGAGAGACAGTCACACAATCCTGAAAGGGATTACTTCTTTATCCAAAGGTAAGAAAATACCCTTGATAGTACCAAATTTTTCTTTTTTGCGTGAAAGGTTACTTGAAATGACTTAACATATCACACTTACACATTTAAAATAACATATTTAGCTTCATGCTCAAGCTTAACAAACCAAGCTTTAATTTTTCAAATATAACATGTCAACCTATTTAACTATATTGTTATATATAAATTTTAATATAAAAATATGTAAATAAAATATAAATGTTATTGTTATATGAACATATTTAAAACTAAATTTATTACTCTATTTAAATGTAACCATGTTACCCTATTTGAAAGTCTTATGATATAATAGACTTTTAAATGACTAATTTAATATGTTAGAATTGGACTTTAATTTTTTTAAACACAAACTATTCTATGCTATATAAATTTGGTATGTTTAAGGGAAAGATTGGTATCTTTCCACTCTTAATGGGATGAAAAAACCTCTTAGCAGTCATCATCAAAGCTCATTTAGAAGAAGGTTGGTGAATATATTTTTGGGCTTTAAACCATGGCTGAATCGTGACGTTCTTGAAAGTTGAAACCCTTTCTCATAACAAGTTTTGCTTCATCATGAAGCCCAAGAAAATCTAACAACTATTTATGAGTGAATACTTTTTCCATTTCCTCTTTTTTTCTTCTAACACTTGGCCTTTGTTACGATTTTCCATTTAATTGTTTAGCCTGATTTACATTAATTAATTTGGGTACGTGAAAGATTCTTGATCAATCAACTTAGTTCTTTTATAATTGAGTAGACAAATAACTTCTAAAAAGATTAAAAGATATATCACATTAGTCGGTGAAACTAACGTGATATTTCACATGTATCTCACATAATATTTCAATTACATGTTATGTGAGACAAATGACGAACGTGATGTATATTTGACTCCTTTAGAAACTTAACTGATAAACTTAGTCCTAGAAGAAATAAGTTGGTGGGTGAGAAATCATTCAAAGACTTCAATGACATTTTACACATTAAAAAACAAGCTCATGAATTTAAGAAGGAAAAATAAAAGTTTAAGATATGTTAATATTATCATGTTTTGTTGTCTAAGATTATCCTCAGTTTTTTTACCCGGTTTGTTATCAGAGTTTGTGTTATTATAAATTATGTATTTGTGGTTCATTGTAAACACTCATTCTCCCCCACAGAGACAAAGCCACTTACAGTTCAGGGTGTGCAATTGGATATTTTTGAAAAGAAAATGTATACCACTTATAATTTTATAGGTCTCAAATTTATTCATTTTATAAATAACATATGTTTTGTGAAAAATAACTAACCATTATTATCTTAAATTATAATGTTGTTTAAAGAATCTCATGATTGTTTCTCTTAGAAAATACTCATTTGTTTTTTGTATGTCTTGTTTGAGTCAAACTGACTTCTTCTATAATTTTGATATTGCAAAATTGATTGAACTTACAAAATTTTATCTATATAATTTTTGTTCAATTGCTTGTGATGTCTGACAACCAAGTTGAAACTTACATCATTGATATGCATAAAAGTTTTGAATTTGCTTCTTTGAAAGGAATCAATCATTTTTTAGATAAGTTGCTTTAAAATGAAAAACACATTGTTTATCTATTAATTTATTTTCTTTTGAATTTAGCAATACAATTATAGAAAGAGTTTTTTCGAATGATTTTTTTTTTTGAAAAAAAGGTTTCATAATCGAATAGGAGATGCATGAATGAATGATTGTCTAGTGAGTTATATTTAGCGAGAAATGTTCAACAATATTGAGAACGAACTAACCATTCAACAATTTCAAAATGTGACATCATATACCAGCCAAACGTTGGTCTAGTAGTGCAAGGTCCCGCTAGATCCTCACGACGACCAAAAGGTCAATAATTTGGTTACTGAGAGTGACACTTGTTGGAAGGGCAATCATACAGTAAAAAATGATTAGTTCCTTACCCATAGGATGAAGGAATACCCTTGATTGTACCTAAAAAAAATGTGATATCATTTAGAGATTAATTATAAAATATGTAATTTATTTCATTAAATATTCATTAAATAATTTAATTTTTTGTAATTTTGAGATTAATGTATCATTTTATAATTATTGACAATATTTATTACTTTAATTTTAACCTATTTTACACATTTTGCTTTTGGGTCCTAGAATCGTCACTACTCCCTCATTGTAAATAATATTGTTTTCTCTTTTCCATGGAGTTTTTCACTCTAATTTTAAAGTTTTCTCCACATAAATATTCTGACTCATCTTCTTTCTATGTTTTTTTATAAGTATAATATTTATGTATTGTTAATATAAAAATTTATACATAATCAATATCTATCATTTATTATTTATTTATATTATTTTTGAAGAGTCAATACAATGTATACAACTCTTACATTGTGTAAGTATACATTTTTTTTCTCTCCTTGTTATGTTTATCTTCCTAGTTGAATTTTATTGGTCCATGAATGTAGCGAGCTACTCTAACTGAATGTATTAATAATATGAAGTATTGAAATGGTGATCATTGATCCTAGAAGGACTGTTGTAGCTACTGAGCTGCTTCCATCCATTTCCATCAACCACCTCTTCGTATCTCACTATCTGGAATAGAGGCAAGAGAGATAATAGTGTAAGTTATAGGAGAGTAAAGCACTATTATGGAAACACAAAAGGTGAAAAAAAGGTTGTAGATAAGACAATATTTTGTAGAAAACTTATTTTGTAAAAGTGAAGTAACGATATATCACAAGGTAAAAAAATGGGTTGCAGATAGTTCAAAAATAAAATATAAATATTTATTGAGCGTGTAAAACATTAAAATATTTTTAAAAACTTGAAAAGCAAAAGATAATAAAGAATTTAATATATGTGTATTGTTGCTCTAAAGTTCTATATTAGGTCAATATCATTTATTGTTTATATATATTTCAGAAGAGAGAACAACAATAATAATAATAATAATAATAATAATAATAATAATAATGTTGTGCTAATTAATAACGTAAAAAAATTATCTATAATTTTTTGTTACTATTAAGAGTATTTCATTGGTTTATAAATCAAAACATTGATTAACAATATAAAAAATCTGTGTACAATTTTTTGATACTATCAAGAGTATTTTTTTAGTCTATTGTTAAAGAATTAATCTCTCTAGAGTGTGTGACTGCTCCTCCAATAAATGTATTTTCTATAAATCAAACCCTTAATATTTTGGTTTTTCTAGGATTTAATAAGACATTACATAACTAAATTAATATCTTGTTGATAATTTACGGGACAACTGGTGCATAAATATTAAATCCTAAAACATATTGAGTGGGAAGAGTGTATTAAACAGAAGCCAGAGGGTAGAACGGAGTAACACTCGTCTTAATGCCTTACACTTGTATGATCGAAGGGAAACATTTACAACGTTGTAATACATGTTGCTATCTTACGTCTTACCCTAAATAACTTGTTGCCTTAAAATTCTAAGGTGCCCAAAGCATGATCGCATAGTTTACAAGGATCCTCTAAATTTAAGGAAAGCAATCTTTACATGCTTTTTCTCTTAGCCATTTCACCTATATGACACACATCATGTTAACTCTTCTTTCAATGAATAAATACGTGTTGTCGTGTTCCATGACATCATCAACTGATGAGTGCCATATATATAAAAAATTGAACACCATGGGTGCCTTCTGATGCGTTTAAACCAACTTTTTGTTTTTGTCTTTTTCTTTAAAAGGAAAAAGGTTTGGGTGAAAGATTCTATTCATTAAAGTTAAACTCAGTATAAGAACTTAGAAACACAAGATTTTTAATAAGCGTATAGGTTTTTTCTGGTAGATAGTCCAGAGTAATCTTTATTACAGCCCATGAAGAGAGAGTGGATAATCTTCTACATCGAACACACACGTATATCATAAACAATATAAAAGCAAAAAAGTATGATACTTCTATATATTCTTTAAGTATAATACTATGATACTTTTATACTATAGATGATTCTTTTCCATGCCAACATACCATTTTCTTTTCTTTAACAGGTTATGTGAAAGACTTAAAAAAACCAAAGAATTAAGAAACACAATAGTTTTCTTTTACAAGTGTAGTCATTTTTATTATGCTAATAACTAAAGGATTTAATATTTGTCCTCTACAAAATCAAAGGACTTAATTAAAAGGTTTACAGTTTTAATAAATCGACCTTTTACCTTAATATTATTTACGAATATTCAAAGCTGGGAATTTGTATAAAAGCAATAAATAAAACGTTTTCGTGACATAACTTTCTAAATATCGTCCTAACTATTAGATAGTGAAAATTTTGAATATTTTTATATATTTCGAAGACACGTGTTTCATGTTTGTAGCTAGATATAATAAAATTCAAATTTCTTCTATGCATTATTGCATTAACTAATTAACATCCAACCTAGCAGTTTTCAATGATCCAACCTAGCAGATTTCAATGATTTGCTACCTTTGCTGTTCAATGTTGAATGATTTATACATGACACATCTGTTTCATGTTGCTAGAAAAACTTATATGATAAAATAGTAGAAGATTATAAGGATCCAAATGTTAATATTCTTATAAATATTTTCCATATCTTTCATATTTTTGTATATCTTTTATATTATGATATGAAATATCTTATCTAATGTGCAACTTTAAATTATGCTGATAATTTTGTATATATTCTTTGAATGAAAATACAATCAAACAAATTTCTTTCATTAACATAATGAGGGCACCAATTGAAAATTGTTTTATTATATTATTATTATATAATAGTTATGGTTAATTTTCACTCCTAATTTTTTTATTCTATTAACTACATAATATAAAAAACTTCTGACACTTGTCACCTCCTCCTCACTTTTAAAATATTCTATGTTATTACTAAGTTCCTTCTCACACCATATCCTTATTTTTTATACATTTATATTTTAATAATTTAATATTAATTAGTAATTACCCTCTATGTTCTGTAATGTTAAAAAGTAATAACCATTGAATATTAGATGAGATTGAAATCTTTTTTCACATTGAGACTATTTTCCCCCATTAATCTATCTATAATATTTAACGTTTACTATTACTCTAAGAATTAGAGTACTTTTTACCCCATCAAAACTTTGTGATACTTTCCCATTAAATTTTAATATCAAATGTTAGATTCTTTGGATTTTAATTTTTCCCTATTATCACTTTTAAATATTTTTTTAATAAAAAAGACTCATATAATATTACGATTTAATTGACCTATTTTCATTAAATAAAGACCATATTCGAAATTTTAAAAATAATTTCACTTTTTATAACTTCTAAAATATTTATTTTTAAAAAAAATCATATAGTATCATGTTTCAGATTTTTAGTTTCCTATTTTCATTAGAAAATTCAAATTAGAAATTGTCATTTACTTTCATTTTATGTGTTTGAACATGTAAATACACATGTAACACGTGTGTTCTTAATAATGTGAATGTACGAGTAACATAAATGTTTTAACTATGCAAATGCATAGACAACATGTGTTTTCTTAGTAATGCGAATAGACTGGTAACATTTTTGTTTTTTAACCATGTGAATGCACGGGTTACATGTGTGTTCTTAACAATACGAATGTATATGTAACATATATGTTTTTAATCATGCAAATGCACGAACAACATGTGTGTTCTTAACCATATGAGTACACATGTAATATGTATTCTTAATATGGAATGCACGAATAACTTTGATAGTTTTATGATATATTTACCTTAATCACCTAAATTTTTGTACTTGTATATGTTGTTTTTACTCTTACCATTTAAGTATTTATACAATTGTACTTATATATTTACCTAAATATGAATACTTATATATGCTATTTTTGTTTTCATTACCTAAGTAAACATTTACGTTTGTATTTTATTTTCCCCTCACTACCTAAAATCATCAACCACGGACAAACTTCTTCATCAATATTCATGAGACACCAATATAAAATTTGAGTATAATAAGTATGCACTTTCAGTGTAAAAATTTATACACTATTAATATATCATTTATCATTAATTTCTATTTTTTAAAAGAATTAATGATATCAATGATAATAAAATATGAATAATAAATAATATAATAATAATATATAAAATTCATACAATCGATACATACATATTTGTGTGGTGGCCCCCTCTAGCCTATAATTCCAAAGTGTGCAATTCCTTGACAGATCAAAATACCTTTTCTCACAATGTCAAACATGTAAATGTCCCTAAAGTAAGAAGTTGGTAAAAGCTTACGTTTCTGTCAGGTCATGGAAAATGAAAATCTTATAACAAAAAGGGTTACATAGCATGTAACACAAAACATAAATATCATAGTCAAAATGATGAGGGTGTCATATGAATGATCAACTATGAAAATATCCCTACAAATTTTATAATCAAATCTTAGTTAACCCTTCCTCTTTTCATGTCTCCATAGCCCCTCTCTTATTTAAATGGCCACACAACTATGATGCTAACCAGTTCCTCCTAACGTGAGTACCTCAAACCTCTCACAAATTGAACCAACTATGGCAAAAAGATCTCTATTATGGTCCTTGCTTCTAGGACTATTATCTTGTTTCATAGTTGTTGGCACTTATGGTGAGAACTTGCATCATTCTAGGACCATTTCTAGTGGCAACTATCATGAAGCAATGCATAGATTGAAGGCATTTAAAACCTCTCTAACAAGACATGAGTCCATAGCTTCAACACCATCTTATAGCCCTTCTCCTCTTCCATCTCAAGTAAGCATATGATCATTAGTTCATTACTATTCTTAGAAAAAAACATGAACATTACTTTCCTATCACAAATCATGTCCTGGTACACCAATGAAAACATACTATGTCAATTAAAAAATTAAGTATTCATTATTTTTTCTGTTTTTGCTTGAATGTCATTGGTCTGAGACATGGTTCAGGACAACAGATCATTCTTCCATTACTTTAGTGATATTTTTTTCTTGGAAAATATCAAACGTTTGATATTTTTTTGCCATGCAGGGTGTGAACAATCCGCATGTGTACCATGTAACAGCTTATGGAGCAGATCCAAGTGGTAATTCAGACAGCACAGAAGCACTTCTTGCAGCCATAGCAGATGCAACAAAGGGTCCTAGTGAAAGATATTTGTTGGAGGGTATCAATGATCTTGGAGGTGCACAAATCAATCTTGAGGGTGGAAATTACATGATTAGCCAACCACTAAAGTTACCAGTGGTTGGGGTAGGGAACCTAATGGTATTTATGCCTGCACAAACTTTTCTAGTTGATTATGTCATCCTGACCAATATAATATTTCTATGACAAATATAATCTGTGAAAATTATTAATTTATTAGTATACAATATGAAAAATATCTGACATGGTTTGCATATTCCTGATAATTTGACAATTGGCACATTTTGTTAGACTTTATGACAGGGAAAATGTACTTTTGGAGCTAGGTAGAGGTGGTCGTAGTTTAGTATAATTTAGTCATAATGTTGAAATGGTTGGTCTAACTACAAGAAGAAAATATACTATCTAGATTATAGAAAAATATATTCCTTCAATTGTTTCATCTTTTGTCACTATGTTTAGTTTATTTTTCTTTGCTAAAGTAAACTATATTTGGGCCACAAAGATAGAGTCAAGACAAACTGTATTTACCTTTCTTTTCTTAATCAATTTTAGCATCTAAAAGAATTCAAATATTACAGTATAGTTTGATTTTTGGTTTGTAATTTGATGAAAAAACAGATACATGGAGGAACCATAAGAGCCTCAAACAATTTTCCAGCAGATAGCTATATCATTGATTTGTCAAAATCTTCTAATAAGACCCCTTCACCATCCTACAATTTTGAGTACATAACTCTCAAGGACCTTTTGTTGGACTCAAACTTTAGGGGAGGAGGAATTTCAGTCATAAACTCACTCAGAATCAACATAGACAATTGTTACATTACACATTTCACCACCAATGGAATTTTAGTCCAAAGTGGTCATGAAACCTACATCAGAAACTCATTCCTTGGCCAGCACATCACGGCCGGCGGGGATAAAAACGAAAGGAACTTCTCTGGCACAGCAATAAACCTTCAGGGCAACGATAACGCTGTCACGGATGTTGTAATTTTCTCGGCTGCTGTCGGAATAATGGTGACCGGTCAGGCCAACACATTTTCTGGTGTGCATTGTTACAATAAGGCCACTGGCTTTGGAGGTACTGGTATATATTTGAAACTACCCGGTTTAACTCAAACTAGGATAGTGAATTCTTACATGGATTATACTAGTATTGTTGCTGAAGACCCTGTTCAACTTCATATCTCTAGCAGTTTCTTCCTTGGTGATGCAAATATTGTCCTAAAATCTATGAATGGTGTTGTAAATGGTGTCAGCATTGTTGATAACATGTTCTCGGGCAAAAATAGTGGCGTTGAAATTGTTCATTTGGACCAATCAAATAGTCCTTTCCATCAAGTTGATCAAGTTTTTGTTGACAGGAACATTGCTAGAGGGATGAAATTAAAGACAACAACTGCTAAAATGTCTATGCAAGGGAATGGAACATCATGGTCTTTTGATTTTAACAACATTCTGCTTTTTCCTAACCTTATTAAAAATGTTCAGTACTCATTAGGCTCCACATGCTGCACCTTCCCAAATCATGCTTTGAGGAATGTTTCGGAAAATCGAGTTGTGATCGAAACAAAGGAAGCAGTAAATGCAGACGTTTTTGTTATGGTGGATCAAAGTGTAGCAAGTTGAAGTAGCTGGTTACCAAAAAATGTTTGGTCTGTTAGTCCTGAATGAAGAGGAATTGTGCATACCTTGGTTGTTAAGTCTTCCTTGCTTAATTTGGACAACTTAGATAACCATACAAAACATTATTATAAAGTATATGAATTAGAAAGATTGAACAACATATTATATTGTAAGTGGTTGATAGAAGATACTTTTTCCAACAGTTTAGGTCATAAACTAGACCTAGACTGAATCAACTTGAAAATTTCTGCTGTTAATGTGCAATTCTTATCCCATCTTCTGATTTTCCTTGTGCTTTATTAATACTGTTCTTTGCTTAGATTTTTTTTTGAGAGACTTGTAATATAAGAATTTCAGGTAAATAAGTTTCCAGTTAAGAAAAGATTAACCAATCCACAATACATAGTTTATTTAATTGATGTTTGATTAATCGTTAAGCTGTCTTTACAATTGATTAATCACTATTAATGTTTATTACCAAATTTTGGATCGTTCCGAGTCAGTTTTTAGCAGCTATTGCTACTGCTATTTCTAATATTCCCAAAACCTTGAGTTTATCAATTATTTTGGACAAATACATCTACAATTGCATTTAAGGATGAGCGTGTTGGATAAGACTTGGGTCATTGTTTTGAATCTAGACCTAAACCTGAAGCTAATTTAGTCTTAAATATTGATTGAGTTAGTCTTTGAACCCGACCCTAAACTCGATTAAATATAATATAATACATACTCATTTTAAATAAAGTCTTTCCGATGTTACTTACTTATTACTATGAATACGTAATTTGACATATAAATTATATATTTATATAATATAAAAAATTAGAAAATCAATAAAATTTTCGACCGATAGGTGATGAATAAGTGACAATAAGACGAATCAAATTATACTTATTCTCTACCCGACCCTAAATATTGATGGAAATAATTTTTGAACTCGAAAACATGTCCTATACCAATCTTATTTAGACCCAATCATAACTAGCCATATAGAGTGAACCCGTGGGGTTTGCAATCATAGTGTGGTGTCACCTACTCCAAAAACTTTGATATTTTTGATATTTGTAATTGGGTACATATTTGCTGTCTCACTTCTTTGTGTCACTTCAAGTGTCTGAAAATATGATTGGTCAAATAAATATTTAATAATTGCAATTTTAACTGAAATATTTTTTCTCAACCAATTAGAGTACATAAAGTGATACAAAAAGTGAGATAACAAATGTGATCCCTTTGTAATCGGTGGAGACACCAATTTAAAACCTAGCTTTCAACTGGTTTTCAGCTCTAACTGCTTGAAGTTAACATATCTAAAGTTGCCCACTAAAATATGAAAATTTTGTTGTCTAGATATGACTAGCTTTTCAAAATAGAACTTAGCTGTGTCCATTTTTTTCAGGAGTTACAAGTCGTTAATCAGTCAAAACTCATGTGGTAACTTACACAAGTGCTTTTCTTTCACGTCATCATCATTGTTATGGAATTTAATTTTCAGAACCACCTTCCAGAAGTAATAATACTAGAGTGGATAATATTTGACTAGCCAAATTTAATTATGTTAAGGGCCACAACTTGTACATGGGTGTAGTTGAAGAGGTTAGTTGATGAGGTAGAAGGGTGAATAAAGAGTCATTTGTGATTTGTGTAACAAACCAACCTTGATATATAGTTCATTGGGTATGTTATTTCAAACTATATTTTGAGACAATAAAAGTATACTATGTAAATTATAAAAATATTTATTATTTTTCTTTTTTTTATTCAATTTCATTAGTCTATAATATAATTTGAAACACAACTTAGAATAACAGATCTTTGTGAACTCTCCACCCCTGCATTTACTAAATATCTCATACATTAAACTTGATATTTTTTGTAGTACTTTATTTTTTCTACAAAAGCCTTCAGCAATTCAAATGTATGACATAGGATTTTATTAGATACTCTATGACCATATTTCTCTAAGGTCTTGTTTCGATCGTGGAAGTTTCCCTTTACCTGAAATAAATTATTGATGGAGTAATTAAGTTTAGTGCGTAATAATAAGTAAATTTATAGATTTTGTTTTTGTTGGTACTACTAAAAATATTTCTTCACCTGACAATGAATTAATCGTTTTAGGATTTGTGACTACCTCTTCCAACAACATCAAGTGTTGTTCCTCGGAATTTATGGATCCATAACAATTGAAAGTAGATGTTGTATATAGTTAAAAAATTCTAATCACAATTTCACAAGCACCAGCGGTATGAAATTGCTAGTTTAACTCATCTTTGCTATTTTTTTCTGACATTCTTGGGTTGGCTGTTTTGCTTTGTTAGACGGTAATGTTATATTCAAGAATACTTAACTTTGAAGTATAAAATCAAGTTTACTTTTCAACAGAAAGTTATCCTTAAGTAGTGATTTTACCTTGTAACCAAAGAAAGTAGTGGCTTTACCTTATAACAAAAAAAAATAGTGACTTCACTTTAATAGCAAAGTAGTTGAAAATTTAACAACTACTTACTTTAGCAAAAAAGTGTATTAATTGAATTTCATCCACAAACTACTAATAAGTTACATTTTAGTTGCATCCATTTTAAATAAGAGGAAAATATGTACGCCCTGACGGTGTATAGTTTTTATACATTATAAAAGCACCATTTATTATTCATATTTAAAATGATTGATATTTCAAAAATAATTCAAACGAATGATAAATAATGCAATATTTATATATAATTTTTTACATTAACAATACATAGATATTATAATATCTAGATAACTACATAGGTTTGCATACCATTTTTTTTTGCCTCTCATTCATTTGGGGTTTGTCTATGTGGATCTTTAATATTACATTTTTCCTCACTTGGATTTTGGCCACGGTGGCTAACATATTTGCCCTTTATTTATAACTCAATTCTAATATACTGTATATTTCTGAATTTTGAGTTTTAGTTAATGATATTAGATATAAAGTTAATAAATTTATTATTAAGAAAAATATGTTAAACTTTCTCAAATTTTATGTCTTCTATAAGTAATTAGATGAATTATTTTTTCTTCTTAATCACCCTTAAAATTTAATTGTTTGTAAAATTAGTTCATTTATAGAGATAAAATGATACATTAATAACAATAAAAAAATTTACACATCAACTTTTTAATTTTGGGCTGTCGTATCATTTTTATTTAATTTTATTTTTTTATATACCAATATCATTTTTTAAATCTAAATCCACTCATCATTTTGTTCTCAATCAATTTTTTAGGAGGATTTATTTGGACCATCAACCCTAGCTAACATGTATTGTTATAGTAGTAGTCCAATTGCTACTATTGTAAGTGTTATGTGAATGATTTTCTTGTTAGCCTATTAGTAATTTAATATCATTTTTATGTTGGAACCAATTTCAACAAATAATTAAGATTTATAGAATAATTAAGAATAAAAAATAATTCATAGTGATAAAGTTTATAGTGGTTGCATTGTATATATTTTTCCATTATTATTTACAAATTTTCTATCTTCAATTGAATAGGTAATATGGCCTCACATCGCCTAATTAAATGGGTTATGTTTGGTGACATAGATATGATTTACTTGGATTATTGTGTTTTAGATATACTTTTATAGAAAATGATTAAATATGATATATTATAATTTTAATGATTGAAGAATATAACTTATTTTCTGATATGTGGAGATACTTTATTCCATTTTATCTTTCATATAATTCAGTTTCCTACTTAATAATATTTCAAGTTCCTTTTCAAACAAAAAAACTTAAATATTAGATATAAACATTATATTGGAAAAGAAACTAGAACACGGTTAAGCGTAGATAAAAAGAAGGTTATGAAAAACCGAGGTTGAGGAAATCAATTAATTTAACATCCCCTCAAGTTGGGCGATGGATATCATAAATACCCAACTTGGAAATGAAATTCTGAAAAACAATGGCTGGTAAAGGCTTTGTAAAAGGATATACTAGTTGTAAAGATGGTGGAACAAGAAGCAGAAGAACCAACTTTTGTTGAATATTTTCTCTGACTACATGACAATCAATCTCGATATGCTTTGTGCGTTCATGAAAACTCGAATTATGAGCTAAGTATATGGCTAATTTATTGTCACAATATAGAGGAATTGGAGCAGCGGTAGGAATGTGAAGATCACCTAACAAGTATTTTAACCATTGAAATTCACAAACTAAGCTGCCCATGGCTCTATATTCAGCTTCTGATGAAGATATGCTTACTATATTTTGCTTCTTTGTCTTATAAGAAATCAGAGTAGGGCCTATGAAAATGCAGAATCATGTAATAGATTTTATTGAGTCTAGACAACAAGCCCAATCAGAATCAGAGAATGCAGAAAAATGCATAGGAAAAGTGGCTGAGAAGAAAAGTCCTTGTGTAGGAGAACTTTTGAGATAATGCAAGACCCTTAGTGCATCTTTCTAGTGAGAGTCAAGAGGATTAACCATGAAAGACTTAATTGTTGGACTGTATAGAAGATATATGGTCTTGAAATTATCAGGTATATAAGTCTTCCAACCAATCTTCTATATGAGGAAGCATCTTGAAGAGGAGTAGCTTTGTTGAGTTGTAATTTGACAATTGGATCAAAAGGAGTGGCATCAGGTTTTGCTGCTAAGGCTTCCCAAGTTTTTTATTTTAAAAGATTTATCCAAAATAGTTTTTACATGGTTGATTTCAGTCATGTTATTTCAAGTCAAAGCCATGTCATCAACATAGACCAGAATGGTGGTAAAAGAGGTTAAAGTTTGCTTAGTAAATAAGACCTAGTCAACATTAGAATGGGTGTAGCCTAGTGAAACAAGTTTAGAAAATAGGATGGTATGCCACTCACGACTAGTTTGTTTGAGGCCATATAAGGACTTGTTTAACTTGCATAAAAGACTTGAGTGATGTGTTATAAGGCCTAGTGGTGGGGTCATGTAAACCTCTTCATGTAACTCACCATAAAGAAAAGCATTATTAACATCTAGTTATTCTAAGAACAAAGAATTGCAAGATGATAAGGCAAGAACAAGACGAATTGTGGTACTTTTCACAACTAGTGAGAATGTTTCAAAAAAGTCTACCCCTCCAAGGTTACCTTGGTTGAAGTGATGGAATTCTTCTTGGAGCTATGCAATGCTGAAAATGTCTCATTGAGAGAATCTGTCCTTCAAATTCCTAAGCTTCTGCTGCTGAGTTGATCCATAGGATGGACTTCACGATGGACTCGTCTATGGAATGTTGGATCCACGTGAGGACCATATTCTAATAGAAGGCAATGTGGGACTTCATATAATAACATATTTCAAACATCTCAACAATCTCAACCTTGATTGAAGGAGACAAATATCTCACTCCTTAGGAAATCTACACAATAATCTTCACCTTAGCAAATATATGACTTCACTTTGCTCAATTCCTAATTCTCTTTTTAACAACTCCTCCACATAAGAGTCTGCTCCCCTACAATATAAACCTTTTGAATATCATTGATGATTTTACCAAGAGCCTAGCTCTCTAAACTTGTAGTGCAGCTTCTCGTACCGCCATCAAATGGAACACGCTGCCAAGCCACCTATTGCTAGGAAGTATTTTGATACATTGCAGCCTCTACACAAAAGTTCACCAACAACCGCTTTCTTCAATACTTAGTCAAAAGAACTATCATACTCCACCATAAGGAGTATACCCACAACACATACATTGCCTCAATGCTAAATAATGTATGTGTCACATCCTTGCATCCAAGCCAATGCACATGTCACACCATGCATCTCTACCAATGCTCGTGTTACAACTTGCATCAAAGTCAGTGTCCATGTTACACTCTACATCAAAGTCAGTCAACACCTCTCTGCTTTTGTGGATCCACTAACAAATAATATCCTTCACTATAACATCCCAGACACACCATCAGGATATTCTGCTTCTCATCTTAAATGAGATCATTCTCTCAACATCTAGAGAGATATCGTCATCACCTATCTCACGGCCTAACTCACTACATGAGCCATTATCTTCACCTTAATCCTAATCCTATACATCAACTTCTGGATTTCTGGATCAACATATATCGCCCTCACTATAGTTTCGTCATGTTTTCTTCTCCTTCAACTCATCTACTTTATCCATATGCAGTACCTTTGACACACATTGTCTAGCCATCACGCCTTCACCCTCTTTAACCATTATCTGGTGCCTAGGTTAATAGTCATCTACCAATTGGCTCTGATACAAATTGTTGATACATTAGAAGCGATCGTTGCGCAGCATTAGCCACAAGCAGTCAAATAAAGTGTATAGAATAAATAGAAGAGAAGAAACAAAAGATTTTGGTAACGGAGTTCGGCCAATTTTGCCTACATCTTTGTGAGCCTTGAGCGACTACCAATATATTATTAGAGAATAAGGATTACAAGTCCTAGCACACCCATGGGCCCAAGTGCCCATGGTGTGTTTCTATTTGGTGCTTTTATCTCACTACACCATAATAGCAAAACAACAGCGCTTAAAATTGTCATTTAACAATGCTTTTGAGGCGCTTTCTTGTGAATGCAGTAGTACATAAAGTTATATTCAACATTGTTTATTGAAGCACTGTAGAAAGTAGACATTTAACAGCGCTCACTGAAGCAAGTGTTGTTAAATGTCTACTTTTTAAATAAAACAATATCTCTCTCAGACATTATATCAAACACATAACAAACATGTCCAACTCTACCACATTTACAATAGATTTGTTAAATCGCGAACGACTTCAATTACATTCAACTTTAACATATTTCAATACTATAAAATAACATATTAGTAATGAGATCTTACACAAATTGTTCATTCTTTCTCCTCCAATGTGCAAGTCCTTATAGAGTGTTCATGTGTTCCTCAATGATTAATGCTAGCTGCAAATACAAATAAAAAATGTCATCTCTAAACAAATTGCAAAAGTTATGAAAAAAATACAAAATTAGCAGCAATTGATAAAGAATATTTACCATTACACTCAAACCTTATGTTCTAAACCAGTGAACCATCGCCAAAACCCTATAATATCATAGTTGTATAACTTCACAACAAATAAAGACTTGTTATTTATGGTGTAAATACAAACATCAAGACTGAATCAAAAAGAAATAAATGAGCTAAAATAAGATAACGATTTACCTTATGCGTGAAGAGAAAAACCAAAAACCGATAACTTGTTTGAAGAGAGAAACTAAAAACAAAAGAGAAAAAAATGTCATGGAAAAGAAGAAAAGTAAAAGAAATAATAAACTGATTGATATATGTATTATTGTATGTGAGGTTTTTTTTTAATTTGAAAAAATTCCCGCTCATTAAAGGTGTTATCTTTAACAGCGCTTTCTTCAATAAGTGATGTTAAATGTGTTATCTTTAACAATGTTTGTTTAAGCAAGCGTTGTTAAATGTGTTATCTTTAACGGCGCTTATTGAAGAATTATTGTTAAATATATGAAATATTGTCTTTAAGAGCGCTTTCTTCAATAAGTGTTGTTAAAGATAACACATATTTAACAATGCTTATTGAAGAAGTGTTGTTAAATATATGAAGTATGATCTTTAACAACATTTTCTTCAATAAGCATTGTTAAAGATAACACCTTTAACAATGTTTTTTTCAATAGCCACTATTAATTCTTTTTCGCCTTATATTTAACACCATTCAACACATAAACGTCGTTAAATGTGCGTTGTTAAATGTCAATTCTAGCATAGTGTCTAGTGCACGTTACAACAAGGGACTTGAGTGCAATATATAACATTGATTCATACTCTATATCTAATAGAAGACAATGTTAGACTTCATATAATAACATATTTCAAACATTCCCAACATTTATCGTAAACAATGGTTTTTCTAACTATGGTAGTCTAAGGCATTGCCTTTTGTTTAGGCAACGATTTTTTGACATACGGCAACAGTGGAAAAAACTGTTGCCTTTATAATTGACATAGGCATCAATTTATTTACTTTACAAATACCACAATTTTTTATCGTGACCATTATAGACAACACTAAAAACCATTGCCTATAATAGTTTATGGAGAACACTTATAAAACCATTTCCGTTGTTTCCATTAATAAATAAAGTAAAATAAACTAAATGGAGAAACAAACAAACTAAAAGCAAAGATCACACTGATCTTAATTATAACAAGAAAAGGTAGCTAAGATACAATCATCTTGTTAACTCTATCAATCTTATTCCCTTCATTGAGTCTAAGTTTTCCTAACATCACTTGCAATTCCTTTGAACATATATAACCATCACCATTTTCATCAAATACTTTGAACTCTTCATGCAGGTCTGATTCTTCGTCATTTTCCTCTACCTCTCTAAATCCAAAGTATGTATCCCCTAAAGACTCCTAAAGTGCTATATAATCCAAAGTAAATTAGACCTTCATTACCTGACACAATATCAATACAAGATTTATATGTGCCAAAAATTCTCCTGTATATAAGGAACACAACTAATTATAAGGACTAAAACAAAATTTGGTTAAACTTTGATATAATAATGATAACGGAAGTGAAAATAAAAGTACCTCTTGAAAAAGAGCAAGATGAGTGAGGTTTTCACCAAGCACGTATACAGTAACAAAAATAGCAACTGATTTTCTCTGGAATCCTATCCATAGGTACAGAAATTGACACCCCACCAAGACTATAACCCACAATAATCACCTTTTTCTCCATTGAACCAATCTCTTACACTTGCTTTGGAGTGATACTAGAAGCAGCCAAGTCAAAAGTTGTAACATTGTGATTAGTAGATTTCAACATAGTATCAACCTTATACCAGCACCATGGACCATTGCTTCCTCCATGAATCACCACAAAGTGTTAACCATTTCAATATATGCATTATAATGAACTGTTGCCTATAATTGGCAGGGAAATAAAAATGAACAAAGAGACATAAAGGTTAGAATAATAGCTTTTTATTTATCAAATATTGGAATAAGAAAGAATGTGGGAAGAAAATATGAAGATAGGAAAAGAATCATTTTCTTCTAATTACACAAGATAAACATAGTCACAGAGCATGCAATCATAACTACGCTTCAAAAAATATACCAGTAATGAGCATCATTGTATTTTCATTCTCAGTCATTAATCCATACTTTGACAAGCTAGTAATTCCAAACAGCATAAAGACAACATATATAGAAAATTTTAAGCAAACATGCATCAGTAGATACTATGTACCTTTACTTAATAGTACAAAGAGAACTCTGTTTAACTGAGCTTCATACATTTATTATTTGATAGTGGAAGAAATATGGTAGTTTCGGAAATGAAAGTGGTAATAAGGGAGGAACATGAGATGTTTAATAAGTAACATTTACAAAATTTTAAGTTCATAAAATACAAAAGAGCTGGCATAATATAAAATACATACAATAAAATTACTCATTCAAAAAAGCATAACTTTTTGTTCCCAATTCGAGTTCAGAAAATTGAAGGCTAAAGGCAAGTCCAAAGGAAAATGTTCCATGAACGCATAAAACAACTTTAGAATCTTTAACACAAAATCCTTTCCATATAGAGTTAGAGACTAAAGTTGTCTAGGAATATATCAAGTAAATATATAACTATTGTATTCATAATTAGAATCATCATTACCAATGCATCATAATACAACATATTCACAAACCCTAATCAAAATCTCCTTAATTAAAACTAAAAAAGAGAGAGATGAACGAAGTTGAGAGAGTCATTTGTTTGATGACAATCACTAATTACGAAAACGTATCCCAAATTTGAAACTCTAGAATCAAAGAATTGAATATATACATAATCAATTGAGGAAAGTTACCTTGATGACAAGGTAGACAAGGATTGCCACGACCTTGGTGTTGCGAGGTAGACAACAGCAAGATATGCAATCATGGTGTTGCTAGATCCTAGGGTTTTGAGAGAGGGGGTGAAAGAGAAAGTGGACTCTTCATTCTTCAATATCAACTATGTATACTGATTTTGTTATGTGAGCCTTTTTAAAAAAAAAAAAAAAAGATAGGAGAAAGATTTTACATAAACTATAAGGTTGGGTCAAAATATCTGTGGTGGAATATAATGAGAACGATTTTAAACAGTGGTCTAACAACTGACAAGGATCACATGCATCCAATTGTATTGTGTCTCACTCCTTATCTCAAACCTATTATATTTTATTATATGAATAAAAGAAAACATTTAAAACAAAAAAATCTCATTTTGATTGGCTTGAGATATGAAAATGAACATCATTCGGGACTAGTATACCTAAAGACGGTGATTTTAAAATCGTTGACAACATTGACATTATCATAGGTCAAAATTGGGTTACCTAGCTTTTCTAGGAGAACATTTTGTTATTTTTCTAGCCCTACTCTAGTTTGAATGAAAAAAAATGAACTGAAAGTGGATTGAAGTTGCAAAAGTGGAATGGTTGGTCTTCATCATGAACATGAATTTCTACAGGTTGGGTAAGATGAATATGGCGTGTGCAGATTACACTAAGATAGAGTAAAAAATAGCTTACATTTTCAAGGGCAAACCTCATGGTGGACCTTAACTTGATGGAAAGGAATAGTTTTTCCCTCTTCTATGTCGACCTTAACTCGATAACATCATACTTATGTGAGATTGAGAAAAAAATGATCCATCTATTTCTGGTTTTTGCTCATCTAGTTTGTGTAACATGAAATGATCATTCTAGTTCTCCTGCATTAGAAAAAGAATCATTATGATGACCCTTAAAATTGCAAAATTTTTCCATTCTAGTTCTGGTGTGTTGCGCCTTAGTTTTGAGTCGATATTGGTTACGCGATTTATTTAGAGTTGCCAATATTTTTTTTATGGGTTAAAACGTAGAAAATTCTATTTAAGCCCATTTTCAAAAGAGAATAAAGTATTCTCATACTAGGAGATAACTTATCTCCTCTAGTTAGTAAAAGTATGATATGTGTATTATTTTGTTTAGTTTTAAAAATATTTTTATAGAAAATGGTTAAATATGACACATGTCATGATTGTGGTGGTCAGAGAAGATAACTTGCCTCCGTTTTTCAAATGCCTTTATCCTTAAAATTGAAAAATGGATTTGAGAGTCGATTACAAACTATGAAGGATATTAGCACCCATTCGAATCAGTCAAGACAATACCTTTATTAATAGTATAGATACAATTATACCTTCAAATTGTTTAATAAAGTATCAAGACTATATATCACCATGAGCAATAAAGTATCAAGACTACATAGTTATATGTATAAAAGTATTTATTTGTTGGGATTATTACTTTTTAGGAGTAGAAACGACATAACACTTCTCTCTAAAAGATGATTCAACGGAAATATGATTCGAGATTATTTAAAAGACTTTCTTCAACTCATCATTTGGACAGTTGTATTACACCGCTTCTGAACCTAAAAACTAATAATCCCAACAAACAAATATTTTTCTACCATACCCTATTATCCATTGGGACACGTATGATTAAGATTAATATATTGTAAGATGCAAAAATGAAAATAAGCCTTTTCTTCTAAAAATAAATAAATAAATAAACAATTTTAAGAAATAACTTCATTCCAGCTATTAGTAAGTGTATTATCTAGAAGTGAAGAACGTGATATTAATATCTTTCTCAGTTCGTAATTGACTATTGAATCTAGATTTTAAATTTAAGGATAAGTGAATTTTAAAAGTGAGCTTGAATAGAGTTTTATAAGTACCAAACCACAAAAAATGTACCAAAGACTCCAAATAAGTTATGTAACTAGTGTTCGATCGAAAATTGGGGTACAAAAATTGACGACTTCATTGAGGATTTTTTTCCTAAGAGAGTTAGGTCTATAGTTGTTAATTTCATAGACTTACATACTATGTTTAAAAAAGTATATTTATGTGTTATTACTTTTCGCTTCAATTAATTGTTTGTACATACTTATTCATCATCCTTTTTTGCAGCTTTCGAGACTGATATTTATTTTACTTAATAAAGGTTTGTATGCTTTCCATCATATTAGCACTAAATACTTGAGTTATAGCACATACATATGCTCTGAACTGAAGTATTATAGATAATGATTCAAATAAGAGGGACATTTGTTTTGCCTCTAATTAGCCTAGTATCATATTTGGTATTGGGATGGACCATCCAAATTATTCTCGTGAGTTATTAGTCACTTGAGGAGTTGATCTCTTCTTATTTGCTAATATGATAGTGAGATCAAAGATAGGACATATAGATGAGGTGTGGTTAATAGTAAAATTTGTTCTTAAATATGTAAGATATCAAAATATTCATTATAATTTTATGCATACATCCTTAAATGCCACATTCTTATAAAATATTATAAAAAAATTATTATTTTTTAAATTCATAAAATCTCGTTTTTTAAAAGTGTTTCTTAAAAAAAAATTAAAAAGTACTTTTTAAATTTGATTTTCTTTAAATATGATTTTTTTTAAAAGTGATTTTCTATTTAATTTTTTTTAAGTTGTTTGTTTAAATAATGTTTTTTTAACGGTGATCTTAAAAGAAATACTTTATTGAAATAGTGGCTCTTAGTAAAAACAAGTTTTCCTAAAGTATTACTAGATATAATTAAAAAAATCAAATTGATTGAATATCCATTAATTCATATGGATTCATGAATGGATTTAAATGCATATTAAGTTTGGATATGGATAAATTAAGTAATCTAAAATAGGTTTTAATGTATCAATAGATGTCTTCCCATTCATCCATTATGTAACAAATCCAAATCCATGAAATTCATTCATTTGTCATCTTTATCTACAATGGGTAGAGAGGGTCTGTTGTATTCTTCGGTTTCTAATTCACTCTTGACCAGTGTTATTAAACTCGGACCGGTCATCGACTCGGTCAGACTATCGGGTTAATGAGTCACTGGTCGGACCGGTGAGTCATTGGTTGAACCGGTTGACTCGGTTTTCATCAATAAATTTCAAATAATATTAATACCTAATATAATATTGTAAAGAATATTTGTCATAAGAATACCTAATATACTATTGTATGCTACTATTCAATAATTCTAAAATTAGGGTATTAGTTATAGCCCAAAACGACGTCGTTTTGGGCTTTTTTTCTCTTAAAAATATACCTCACAAAACAACGTCGTTTTGAGATTAGCGGTTTTTTTTAAATAAAGGTGACTCGCCGGTTCAACCAAGAACCGACCGAGTCACCGGTTTTTATATAACCCGACCGAGTCAAACCGGTTCTTCCCGGTTCATGTGCCATAAACGATCTGATATGTGGCTCGGACCGGTTTGGAGGCCGGTTCCCGGTTCAACCGGCCGATCCGAGCCGGTTTTTACAACTATGCTCTTGACCAATATTTCAATTTTAAGGATAGTTGCATTTTAAAAATGGGTTAAATATAGTTTTCAATGTTTTAAAATTTTAACTGAAAATTGAGACACGATTTCGTGCAAATTACATGTTTAATTAAATTTGAAACAAAAGTATGATATTTTCAATTGTTTAGAATTAATTAAAAATATTAAAAAGCCCTAAAGAGAACGAAACTACAGTGAGAATTTAAAGGTGACTTGAATGTGAAATTAAAAGTCAATGAAGTAAAAGTACACCTTCTGCTCATTGTTCATTACCTAATATATTAAATCCAGTATTGTTAAAATTTTACCAGTTATTAAACCGGTGACAGGACTGGTATAGTGGTACAATGATTCAAAAATTGCATGTCGATTACACTGGACATACATGCTTATATTTATATATATAAACATATAACATTTTTTTCCAAATAGTTACATACTCAAATTTATAATTCATATTCACAATCTACTCAAAGTTCACATAAACAAACAACTTTAAGTCTTTAACAAATTCAAAGTCTAAATTACAAAACATATATCAATCCAAAAGTATCACTTAACAACCCAAAATATAAATAAATGACACAAGTTCACAACTTACTCTACAAAACAAATAAATTTGGAGTTTTAATATTTAACACTAAGGAGTCAAAGTTGTCTCATATCGAAATTATATTTTTGCACAAAATCCTATTTTCAGACAGTACTCCAAGATTACACAAATGTCACTGAGATTACACACGAATGTTAGGAACCAAAATGTGTAATCTAAGTATGTCTTGAAAACATGTGCCTTGAAGAATGGTTGGAAAGTAATGAGTTTTTAAGTTTTTTTTTTTAAAAAAAACATATGTGTATAAACCAGCCTGTTTAGTCAAATATCGGCCGGTTCACCAGTTTTGACCGGTTTTGATACTTGACCAGTTCAATATCTATACCATACCGGTTAGGAGTTCGGTTCGCCGGTTTTTCGGTCAAACTGACCAGTACGGTACGGTTTTTACGTCATTGTTATTTAATAATAACAATAACATTTAGTAATATAATAATACTAATATTTAATCATTTTATAAAATTTTACATGCGTTGATAATACGACTAACAAGTGTGTTCTTAACAATACGAATGCACATATAACATGTGTGTTTTAACTACGCAAATGCACAAGTAACTTGTGTGTTCTTAGCAATGCAAATATACATATAATATATGTATTTAAATGCACGAATCACATGCTTGTTATTAACAATATAAATATATATGTAACATGTGATTTTAATCATATAAATGTACAAGTAATATATGTGTTATTAACCATGTGAATGTATATGTAATATGAGTTCTTAACCATGTAGTAGAAAAACACCAACTGTGCAAATGCACGAGCAATTTGGTAGTTGTTTTTGAAAACAATAATGTGTAATTAGAAAATCAACCTTAAATGAGAAATTGATTAAAAGCATACAGTGTAATTAGAGAACAAACTTCCAACTTTGAAAATCTATATAATAAAAACATGTTTCGCCATGTCATCCCATGACACATGTCACAACTCTAGCGAATTTTTTTCACTTAGAGACATCTCACTTTCTTAATATACATCCTCTCATATAGGATAAAAGTACACTTCTACTTATTATTCATTACCCAATATATTATTTAATAATAATAATAATATTTAATAATATCTATGCTACTTATAAAGGGAAAACCCAAAATAACCATCCACCATGGTGTAATTTGTGGTTCTCCCTATTTTGTTATCGCTATTTTCTAATTTTTACTAAAAAACCATATATAACCCAATGTTCCTCTCCAACCAATATATGTTCCATATTATTTGGTTAAATATTTCTTCTTACATTATAACTATCAGTTTTGAATGTAGAACATGAATGTTCAATTTTCTAAATTGAACATTACACAATTCGAATAAATTCAACTATACATTGCAAATATTTAACATAAAATATTATACTTGACATTTATGACATACAAACTATACATTATAAATGATAGGAAAGCGGGTTGATAGACACGATAATGCAGGTCAACACGATAGTAATAATAATAACATTTAATCATTTCATAAAATTGTACTTGCATTGATAATTCGAGTAACACGTGTGTTCTTAACGATACGAATGTATGTGTAACATGTGTGTTTTAACGATATGAATGTATGTGTAACATGTATGTTTTAACTATACAAATGTACGAGTAACATGTGTGTTCTTAGTAATATAATTGTACGAATAACATATATGCTTAAATGCAGAGTCACATGTTTGTTATTAATAATACGAATGTATATGTAACATGTGTTTTTAACCATGTGAACGTACGAGTAACATATGTGTTATTAACCATGTGAGTGTACATATAATATGTGTTCTCTTAACTATGCAGTAAAAAAACACTATCTATGCAAATGCATGAGTAACTTGATAGTTTTTTTTTTTTTGAAGCAAATAATGTGTAATTAGAAAATCAACCTTTAATGGGAAATTAATTAAAGGCATACAATGTAATTAGAGAACTAACTTCTAACTTTTGAAAATACATTCAGTGTAATCATTAGAGAATTAAGGGTAATTAAAAGATAACTTCAACTGTAAATTAAAAGGGAATGAAATAATTAAAAGTCAGCGGTAAGAAGAGAATGATAATTATTACAAAGAATACAATCTCTATGTACTATAAGTATAAAGATTTATATACAGAAATATCTTATTTATTATTTATTTGTATTACTTATATTTGAATATTAATGATGATTGCAATTTAATGATGAGTAATGTAACGACAATATAAAATATTTTACACTGTAAGGGCATACTACCTTTTCTCTATTATTACAAAAAGAAACTTTCATGTGGTGTATTCTAACGAAGTAATGGAAAATCAACCTTTAATGGGAAACTAATTAAAAGCATACAGTGTAATTAGACAATCAGTGTAATTATTAGAGAATTACGGGTAATTAAAAGATAACTTCAACGGTAAATTAAAAGAGAATCAAATAATTAAAAGTCAAGGGTAATAACAGAATGATAATTGTTACAAAGAATGCAAAATCTATATACTATAAGTATAAAAATTTATACATAATTAATATATCATTTATTTGTATTATTTATATTTAAACATCAATAACGATTAAAATTTAATGATGATGTGCAAAAAAAAAATTACACTATAAGTGCATACTACTTTTTCTCTATTACAAAAAGAAACTTTATGGTGTATCTATGGAAGTAAATAGTGTAATATTTATAAACCGTTAATATAAATATTTATATACAGTCAATATATCTTCTATAATTCATCTGTATTACTTATTTTTAAAAGTCAACGATGATTAAATATGAATAATATAATTACAGTATAAAAACTTTTGTGCTATCAATCTATATATTCATTTCTCAAATGGTAATTGAAACGTGAAATTAAAAAGCAAATTAGTGTCTCGGATCTTCTCATTCAATGAAAGTGGAAACCAAATAATATGATGAGGTTTGAGGGGGGTTGAAAGTTGAAACATGCTATTGATAAAGAAAAATCTAGACAAAAATCTAGACAAAGATCTTCTCCTTCAAAGAAAGAAGAGTTTCCCATTTAGAGAAAATGGAAACGAAAAGTTAAAGGTGGAAAACGTTGAGAGTTTAACACATGTTCGATCGGTAATGGTAAATAAAAAAACTATTTTCTTAAATAGGTAATCTTCTCATTCAACAAAAAGAATATTTCCATTTTATGAAAACAAAAACGAAAAGTTAAAGGAGAAAACAAATGGGGAGAGTTTGACACCTATTCTATTTGTAAATGAGAGAAATTATTTTTTGATATAGGTAATCTTTTCTTTCAATGAATGAATGATTTTCCTTTCAAGGTTAGTTTGAAAAGTGAACGAATTAAAAGGAAAGGAAAGAATGAGGATGAGGAGGAAAAATAATATTTTCCAATGTTTGATTTGCATTCAATTGGGGGAGGGAAAAAATTATTAGGCAAATGTTTTTATATTTTTTCTCCAATATTTGGAAGAAAACATGTGGAAACAGAGCTAATTGTGTACCAATTTTATATATTAGTAATATAAATAAATAACAAATAATATGTCGATAGTGTATAAATATTTATACTGACACTGGATATATATTACATTCTACATTTACAAAATTAGTATTTCTTATTAGACACACCTATAAATATCGACAATTTACTAAAATTCTAAAAAACAATAACAACAAAAATGTATATAGTGACAATGTATGAGTTTTATATACTAACATTGTATGATATTTTATTCTTATTTTATTATCATTGACTCTTCAAAAAAAATATAAAAATGAATGATATAAATATAATATAAATCTTTATACTCACACTCTATAGAAATTATACTAAAAAACCAACCAATGCATATCAATGTTATTATTATAACAATTATATTATTTTCCATTTACTTTCTTTCCATACCACACAACTACAAATCATTACATTTTCTTTCCATGCCAAACACAATGTAATAAAGAAGGGAATGAAAAGTTAAGAATATAAAAAACAGAAAGACTTATGCGAATACATGTATGTAGAGACAATCAATAAAAAGTGGACAATACATTAAAAAAGTTATTCTAATTAAAATTTAGTCATAAATAATAGCAACACAAAAGTATAAATACATTTATCTCTAAACATGACGTGTTCTATATGTATCAAAATAAGTTTTTCTCTATAAACAAATGTCAAGAGTTTGACACATGTCTTACTAGTAAATGAAAGAAAACTATTTTCATATATATGGAAAATGAAATAGTAGGAGAATATATTATTACTCTATAAGTATATACAAGAGTATTTATGACTTTTCTAGGTAAGGAATTAAACTCTTTCAGAGTTTATAGTTACTCTTCCAACAAGTTTCGCTCATAAAAATTAAACTTTTAACATTTTGATCATACTAAGCATATAAGTAGGTCTTACCCAATCAAAACAACACGTTATTGGTTGAGAGATTAACATGTATCCTACAAGTAAATGAAATAATGCTATTTTCTTGTAGGTAATCTTCTCATTAAATGAAAGAGTATTCTTCCCCTTTAATGAAAAAGGGAAAGGAAAAGTGAAGGGCGAGAAAATGATGAGTTTGACATCTGTGTAAATGAAATAACATTATTTTTAGGTAATAGAAGTCACATTTTATATTTTGTAATAAATGCTTCACTTACACTAGATTTTTTATCTAACAATATTACTTAATATGCAATATTGGAAAGAGAGATATCAAAAACAAAAATAACGTGGCATAACAATTTTACCGTTTACGTATAATAAAATTAACTTGTGTTAATTAAGTGGTAAAAAGTTCCGCTAGATTCGAATGGATAAAGAAACAAAGCTTCCTTCTTTTCTCACTCTATATATACGTGTGTTCTTAAGGACTGATAGGGAACATGCAGTGTGACAACCAATCAACAGCGTAAAAGGAGGAAAGTATCTTGAAGGGGATGAAGCAGTTATAACTTCTATCTACTCCCTTTTCTGCTTTTTAGAGATTTTTCTACTCTTCACTATCTGATTTTGACTATTTCTTCGTGTTTGACAAACCAAAATCCACATAGTAAATTTGATACACTGCCCAAAACTATGAAACCCTCTATCTTAGCCTTTCTCTTATTATCATCACTGGTTTTGCAAGTAACTACTTGCTTCCAGCATCATATTCCAATATCTCAGCTAAGGAACACGCTTGAGAAAAAACTAATCACTGTCCTTTCAAACTCACCACCTTTATTAGCATCATCACCAGCACCTTCAGAAGCAAAAAGGGTAAGTGTTACAATATTCAATTTCATATATTTTTTACTCAGTTTTCTAGATATCTCTTAAAGTGAAAGAAAACAATATAATCTCATTGTTTTTTGCATGGTTTGTGTTTTGAAATGTGAACTAGAGTGTTGGAGTGGTGTACCCAGCTGGGTATGGTGCTGACCCTACAGGGAAAAATGATAGTAGTGATGCAATTCTGAATGCTATAGGAGATGCTTTTAAGACCGAGAGTGGGTTAGAGTTGATGCCAGGAGTTAAAGACCTTGGTGGTGTTGTGATTGATTTGCAAGGTGGAAACTACAAAATCAGCAAACCCATCACATTTCCTTCTTCTGGTGGTGGTAATGTTGTGGTTAGTATCTTTTCTCTCTCATTATTTCATTGATGCAGTTGTTGTATCCTTCCAAACTTGTCACATCATTAGGCCTAAGAACATCTCCCGCAAGTAAAATATTCATTTTTAGTTGGATACTACATATTATCTTATATTTTATGATGACTTTATATTAAATAAGAATAACAAATATTTTTTATTACAAACATCATTTTTTTTCTCTTATGTCTATTTCCATACTTTCTCTTGATTAAGAACAATAAAAAATTGTTATTATTTAAAAACAAAAATGACACAAAACAAAATAAAAATGTTTTTTATTAAAAATAACCTCAAAAAGAACCAGTGTGATTATTCTATAAACTCATTCAGCATCATACTTTTAGATTTTATGTTTGAGGTTTTATTAGCATCTATGTATTTTCTCGGGTTTGGGTATTTGTAATTCTTTTAGGTGAGGGGTTCGTTTTTCCATTGATGAATTTTTATTCTTCTGTCGAGTTTTAATTGATAGTTTATGAAAACTGGACCATGTTGCAACTGGATATCATACCACTAAAATGCATTAATTATATAAATTATACAATAATAACGGTCAAATCGGTTTTTCTGATGAGAAAAAGATGTACACATTGACAGTGTATCAGTTTTATATACTATCATTGCATCATCCATAATTGATATTTAATTATGGTTGACTTTTTAAAAAAAATAATCTAAATGAAGGGTAGATAATGAAATGCATGTGCATAAGATTTTACACTCTTTTGTTATATTATATTAGCCATATGTGTCAGTTTTTATTTTAAAATTACAAAAAGTATATAAGAGTTCACTTAAATTGTACCCAAAAAAATTGTCGTGGATACATACCTGATACCACCATCACCTGTCTAAACCATGCTCTACAATTAAATCACACATTTTGCTGGTGTAAAAAAAAAAAATTAATACCTTTTTGGTAATTACCATACTTTTTGTAGTACAAAAGACACTATTATAAAAATTGGTTTGTGCTAGTCATTTTAACCAATAAACCGCTACGACATAATATTTATATTGGTCATGTAATTATCTGGTCAAAACCGATTAAAATCGATCATAACGATGAGTTTTTAATTAAACCATATTGGTCATACCGAACATTTTCATTTAAACTTATTTTTTGATGAAAATGATTTATTTTTAACAAAATGTTGATATGGAGGATCAAACACATAACTACTATATTTTTATGGGTGAACATCTGCTGTCCCATAAAAGTGTATCACTCCATGTGCCATTATTTATGATTGGTCAAAAAAATACTTAATTATTTTTTTTAACTTAAATGCATTAACCAATCACAAACAGTTTCATATAGGGTGATATACTTTTACAGCAGATCCCATTTTTTATACATCTAAAACATGGTACGATATATATATTTTTAACAAGTAATATAAATAAAAATTGTTATTGTCTTTTTTTATTGATTTTCCAACATTAATATTAGTATAAAATATATGTATATTTAACTTCACTTGTATGCGGTTTAATTAGTGAATCACTGATTGAAGCATTATACCACTATATCAATATCATCAACATCCTGGTCGATTTGGTGACCGGTAAAAATGTTAATAACGTCGATATTAATAACATTGAGTTTGACACAAATCTATTAAATATAATTTATTAAAATAAATTCATTTTTTAATAAATAATACTAACATGTTTTGAATTTTAGTGAAATTACGCAAATTATGATTTATCCTTGTTTATTAGTATCCCAAAAATAGTGACAACCTTGGACAGTTTCTAAATTTTTGATTGGTAAATGTTGCAGCACCATATTTAATCTTCTTGCACTTTAACTTGTACATGAATGATTGATTAGGTAAAAGGAGGAACCTTGAGAGCTTCTGATTCATTCCCATCTGATCGCTATCTTATTGAGTTAATAGCATCAACAACCACACCTCAACAAAATAATGTAGTTCATTACGAAGACATAACATTCCATGACATCCTCTTCGATTCGAGCTACAAAGGTGGAGGGATTTCCATTGTTGATTCAGCTAGAATCAGGATCAACAATTGCTTCTTCCTCCATTTCGAAACCGAAGGAATTCTTGTCCAACGCGGCCATGAGACCTTCATATCTAGTTCTTTCCTTGGACAACACTCAACGGTGGGCGGCGACAAAGGGGAGAGGAATTTCACAGGCACTGCCATTGATCTCGCGAGCAATGACAATGCAATCACAGATGTCGCAATTTTCTCGGCTGCCATTGGTATTCTTCTAAGGGGACAAGCTAACATTATTACTGGTGTGCATTGTTATAATAAGGCCACAGGTTTTGGTGGCATTGGCATTTTGGTGAAGTTACCAGGAAATTCAGCAACTAGAATTGACAATTGTTACATGGACTATAATGCCATAGTCTTGGAAGATCCGACTCAAGTTCATGTCACTAATGCATTTTTCTTAGGGGATGGTAATATTGTTTTGAAGTCAATTAATGGACAAATTTCTGGTTTAACTATAGTTGATAATATGTTCAGTGGGGACCCTAAAGCTAAGTTCCCAATTATAAGTCTAGATGGGAAATTCAGTAACATTGATCAAGTGGTTATTGATAGGAACATTGTTGCTGGTATGAGCATCAAATCAACTATTGGGAAATTAAATATGGATGGAAATGGCACAAAATGGGTGGCTGATTTTTCTAACATTTTGGTATTCCCTAATAGGATTAGTCATTTTCAGTATTCATTTTTCTCTCAAGAGGGGCCTAAATTTATAGCACATTCAGTGACCAATGTGTCAAATAATATTGTAGTTGTGGAAAGTGAAAAGCCAGTTAAAGGGGTTGTTTCCTTCTTAGTTGAACAATGAGTTATTATGTGAGTTGATCATATATTTTACTCTCGTAAATGAAATTGTGACTCATGGAAAGAAGAAAAAAGTTCCATGTGATTTATTTTTATTTATTTTCTTAATACCTCTGTCTTTAAATCTCACAATCATTGAGAAAACCACAGTACATAACTGTTACAAAGAAAAGTTCATTAACTTTGGATTTAACATTACAAATTCTAAGATCAACTAAGAGAGTTGTAAACACAAGATTGTAGGGTGAAGATGCATGCATTCCTTTCTAAACTGCCCAATAATGCTTCCATGCTAGAGTTTACAGAAATTTCCTGCCACAAGTGTTACAATAATAATGATATAAGCTCAGATGGCAAAGGATATATGAAGTTACACTCAACTTTACTGAGAAAGAAGTATGAACATCAAATCATGAAGATTAATTATTCCGAAAAGTTGCATACGAAATGTATTAAATAACTAACGACCAAGGGCATAAAGAGAAGGTACCATGAATTATTTAATTTCCTTAGTGCAGATATATATATAGTGGACATCAGGATTCTGTCCTAAGGCTTCATCCACAGAGCTTCCATCATCATTAAGTGGAACTGGTTTTGTCAGCTCCCAAACTGGATTATCAGGTTCATCTTCTGATGCCAGTTTATCTGCAAATACAGTAGGCTCTGGTTATTCACAAGGACATAATTAGTACTTCAACTTCGAATGCATATTCGGGTTTTGATTGCGTTGCAGCTTGATGCAGCGAATGTGGTATGCAGTCGGGTCTAATGCAGTCTTCATTTTAAACCCCTATGTATATATAATCAATAAAAGAGCATTAAATTCAGAGTTTATTACGGAACCATCAGAAAAGTTGCCATCACTTTTCTCCGAAGGATTAGATCAGTTTTAGTGTTATTCGTTTCTGATAGGCTATTTCATGTTTTATTAAGATCCGTGAAAATTGGATAATATATTCCACAGTGCCAACCACCTTACATCTTATGCATAACTCTATTGGTAGATTTCACTGACAATTTTTTTCCACATGGATTTGGATCCTCTCGAGCGGTTGCACCTCTCCGACAGTTGTTGGAGCTCTTTCCTACACCATCTCCATATGGGATGATTATAAATAAATAAAAGTTCACAATATGCATCATTTCCGCATGGTCTCATGGCTCCAGAAGCTGCTGGAAAGGTGCAGCTGTTGGAGATGATCCAAATCCTTTTTGCATAAAGACAGACAATTTAAAATCTACCCTCCCTCGATTATGTATGAAAAAACTAAGTTCATGATCATAGACATGGCCATAAAGCCTTATGAATTAGGTTGTACATTACGTTATTGGGCACAAAGCCGCAAACTCCAATGTACAAGTGATTTATGAATAGACTGGAACATTCAATAAGAAGAACTGGCTCCTTTAAAATGTAGAGTTGCATTTTATCTAAAGTATAAATGTACAATAAATTATTATAAAGGTGTATCGATATGCACAATAAATTATGTTGTTAAAATCTAAAACTTCATTTTTTGTATGTTTTATTGTTACTTGTGTTAATATATTATTTTAAAATTTCGATAAATTTATGAATGATTCATTACAAACTTTTGAATGAATCATTTTAGTTAGTTTCTACTGTCTAGTGGCTCCTGCAAAAAATTTATTCAAGATCTGCCACTGCCTGCGAGGCAGTAACCCACAGATTTCCTCCAACTTGTATGCTATTTGGGACTTTCTGAATTAAAAAAGTAAATGATAGAACTAAAGATCAGGCAAAAACAGAAGCCTAGAAACAAACATCTGAGAAATACAGAACAGAGAAATAGTAAAGAGGGTCATAAAATTTGGAATAGAGAATGATATTAACATTAGGTTTTAAAACCAACCTATCACATGGAGCTTTATTGTCCAAGAGCATGAATCCCTTAGCAAAGGCAGGCGATATAGTGGATCTCCATATGTTACCTATTACACGGAGTCAAGGCTGATCAGGTGAAAGACAGACACAATTCGCCGATTTATTCGAGAGTAAATCTGAATGAAGATTGGTACCATAAGAAAGAGACGCAATTACCAGAATGTAGACTCCTTTATCCCCGAGGACCCTATAGTATGTCATCAACTGCTTCAATAATGGTGAATAGATCAACAATAAAAATATACAAAATAAAACAGGAGCTCTAAATAATTATACTTTTATAATGGTTTTATTATACCTCCATACTTCCTCAAGCATCTTTATCGCATGTTGTCTTGAATTATTCCCACACTATGAACAAAAATATGCAATGAGCAAATCAAAACTCTTGATTTTTGAACATACAAGTATTTCAATGAGCATTATCACTCACCAGGATAGAATCAAGAGTCCCTGAAAAACAATATCAAAAAGTATCAGCCTGATTCATTGTCCAATAGGTGCTCTAATTACAACAAAAAAACTATAAAAGGTAAACATACCTTTGTCAATAATGGCACCAAAAGACCCAGACTCAAAAGGACTCATGTCTCTGACATCCATTTTTATATCTGCAAAATCATTAAGGATAATTTACCTTAAAAAACATCATCAACAACTCTTGTTTACAACAAGTAGGGCTTAATCCAACTAGTTGAGGTCCATTACATGGATCAACGACTCTTGTGTAAATAAATAATAAATTCTTAAAGTTGACCACTTCCAAACCTCCATAACATAGATTCTAATAAAGGACGACCTAGAGCACGGGACTATTACCTGGACAACATGCTACAGAGATGTTTCTGGGAGATAGATATACACAAGCTTATCCTCGCAAACAAAGGGGTTGATCCAGGATTTGAAACCATAACCTATAGGTCATAAGGCAAACATCCTTACCTTGCTTGCCGAGGCTCACCCTCTAACATAGAGTCTAATATTTACATTTTCTGGTTTCTGGGTATATCCTCCTACAAAATATATGATAGACCAATCTCTCTTGTATAGTCATGTAAGCATAAACCTCTCATAATAGATTTTTCTCATATGCATAAATTACGGGCCACACGCTTAAGGGATCGAAGTCCTACAAATTCATATACTATCCAGTGTTTGTTTACAAAATTGGCAATCTGAAAAATAAAATCATAATGTTCAACACAAGAAAGGAAGAAAAGTACATTTCATGTGGGGGCGATCACTGTATTTGTTTTGCATAGCTTCAATTACCACAGAAGATATATCAATGTTAACAACATCAGTGTACCCATCATCAACCATGCCTTCACTGAAAGCTGTAAATATAAAAATCGTATCTTTTTGAATAAAAACAAAATGGGGTATCATAAAAATGTTAAGTTTAGAGATCTAAAGAAGAAACCTGAATTTCCAGAACCAACAACAAGGATGTGAAGAGAACGAGGAACATAGAGGTTGATGATAGGAGCTAAAGTGGGATACTTTTGGTACCAATCAAAGGGATTAGGCTCGTTGGAGTAACGGTTGTCCCAATACCATGGTTCACCGTAGGCTTGTGACCCTGCTGTTGTCATCACTCTTGTTCTGTTTCAATGTTTGAATGTTTCAATCTTAGTTAGATAGATATGTAATTGTGACTGATTTAGGACTTAGATGATGTTGTATTCATTCATTGATGTAAATCTCATAAGGTAAATATGGGAAGTTAGGAACACAAGGATGATGAATGCTGAAGGAAAGAATAACTATAGGTACTATATAACGGAAAGGGGATCACCTGTCCCAAAATGGTGTTCCCAATTCTGTCTCACACCATTCATGTTTAAACACATGGATTTAATATTTTATTTTTATAAAATAAAATTAAAATAAAGTGTTATTTTTATTTGTTGGCAAATAGTGATTGGATTGGGACATAGGGACAAGAATTCCAAGGGACAGAAGATCCAGTTCCCTATATAACTATGTATACATAATCATTATATCATTAATCTACCATTTATTTGTATTACTTTTTGAATAGTTAACAGAGTGTATAAAATGATTATACCCTCATAAAATATAGTTTTCTCTATATGTTATGCTGTAGATAGGGGTATTATGGTCATTGTACATTAGTTTGTAACAAGTGTAGATGAGTTATATGATAATTTTTTTGTCTTTAATTTTGTTTTCCAAATATTTCAATTTGACCATTTATTACAAGAATTTAATATTTATCCATTGGTGTTTAAAATTTTGAGAGCTTAGAAGACTAATATATGAATGATGGGTGATGTATTAAATATATGTATTAACTTCTTTTTATAATCATTTTCATTGTCTCCCTTCTTCGTAGTAAATTATTAAACGGGACTGTTAACAAAATAAGCTCACTATTATGGCTTCATATTAGTTTAATTTTTTCCCGATCATAAGCTTAGTTGAATATGTCATATATTATAGAGAGCAATGACAGTACATTATAGGTCATATATTATAATATAAATTGTATTATATCTCTGTTTATATTCCATTTCTAAAACAACTTTTTATTAAATATTAAATTAATTAATTTAAAATTTATCCAAGAAGAAATTTGAAAATGAAAACATTATAAAGTGAAATTGAATTAAATGGGTCAGACTTAAAGTTTCATATTTTTAAGTGTTTTTTTGTCAATATATTTTTATATTTAGTTAAAATCAAACTTTAAAATTAATGAGTTTAAATAAATTACCTGAGCCGGAATTTTAAGGGTTGAACTCATTTTCTGTGGATACGTGAGATCAAAGCTAGTATTAATATAATGATACAAAGTCCTATTAGATCTCAGGATAACTAAAAGATTAAAATTTTAATTATAAAGAATGACACTCGTTAAAAAAGACAGCTACACACTTAAAAGTAATTAGTCTTTACTCAAAAAAGTGAAAACATATCGGATAAAAAAAACGTTATACAAAAAAATTCACGAGTGAAGTATTAGAAAAAGGTTAAAACTAGTGAAGTATTATCTCAGGGCAGATATTATTTTATATATGTAATTACAATTAAATATAATGTCATCTTTATATAAATATAATATTTCTGTCCTCTTAATATAGAAAATGTAGTTTCTTAATAATGTGTCAAGTACAATCTACTTTTGAAGTCTCAAATATTTACTACAAAAGAGATTCACTATTTCAAAAAGAGGGATCACTATGATTTGCTACATGATAAAAACAACTTAAACACAAACTATTACACTGCTGACCTTTTAAAATACAAAGCAACTATCCATTGCTTCAGATCTAAGAATTATGTATGGCATTTCCATCTCAGCAAGTAGAGCAATGGAAAAATGTAAGAGTATGATATATAGGAATTGTGGCTATTTGTTGTTTTTACTAATGAGACATGATCCATTTACTTTAAGAATAAATCTTTTAAACTTACTCCACATCCTAACCATCAATTCTAGGAAAATTTAATAGTTTAAATGTACTCACTAATTCAAACCATTGAATTTCCTTCAAATTAATGATTAGGACGTAGAGTAAGTTTAAAAGACTTACTTTTGGAGTAAGTGGATCTCCTCCCTTTACTAATTGAGGTTGATTTTCTAATTTTGATGGCCAAGAAAGTCTAACTACCTGGAATTAGAGGGCATAATGCTGCTCAAGATGAAGAGTTCTAAGTAAAAACAACGTTCAAATCAAGACCCCAGAAAATTCCAGAACTTTGCACATTAAAGCTTACATAAACAATGTTCAAAGTTAAAGACATATAAGGGTAGCCCTTGTAACATCGAATGTATAGGGTTAAGATGAAATTTTACATATCTAGCATGCTAGGATGTTGAACAAAACTCAATCTAAAAAACAACTAGACTTGTCTATCTCTATATCATATTCCAGTTCAAATGCATTTTCATCCTCAAGTGACTCACCAATCTCCTTCACCTTTAAGCCGGACGCTTTTTTCATTCCATCACTATCAGCCAGTCAAATTAAACGTATCAGTGATGTTGTAAAAATGATTGCAGCCCTGATTATGACCCATTTCTTGGTTCCCTAACTAGTGACTTCATAAAGCAAAAGTACACAAATGGTTGCTTCTGAAGAAGTGAAAGCGCTTACCATGAAGAACTACACAACCATTACATGCAGCATACCGCATCACCGCAAGATAGAAATTTCTACATGATTTACCAAAGGCTAAGTTAGAGACTGAAACAGACAATTCAGTATGAAAATAGCAATAATTGGTGCATTATGAAGGTCATACAGGGTGTATTCAGCCAGCAGGCATATCTTTGAGGTCTTTGTTGGGCCATGAGTAAGTCATCATGAATAACACCTCATAGCACCGGCTAACATGCAATCACCAATTAATCAGGGTATGAGGCGGAGCGGCTAAACACTCACGATCAGATTTCCTGCATAAGTAAAGCACGTATTGGAGGTTCAGCAGACTGAAGCTATTTATTCTACTCATAGATTTGTAGGCAGTGCATAATACCTTTATCACATCATGAGCCTTTCATTTGACACTTGTTCATTCCGTAAATCTGGAACAACCACTGTTTTGGGAAGATGATGACACATCCAAGGTACTTTCGAGAAGCAGGAAGTGGTTGCTTTGCTAATGGTGATCTTTTTCATTATTATTATCTCAAAATCCACACCACCTATACATAACAATGATATTAGCACAAACAAATGCTTCGTGACAATGACCTGATTAGACACCTATAAATAAGAATGCACCAACTCAAGACTTCCTGCATGTCCATCATCACTTGCAGATCTATTACAGAATAGATCCCTACAGACACGAGAAATTATTTTCAGATTGTAAATCATTAGAATAATCTAGGTTTGAGATTAAAAAAGCTACTGAAATTAGCCATGTGTGCTTGTTTGCCATTTTCTTTAATTTTTCTGCTTTTAAGATCGTATAGCATACAAATCAAGACACATTCAGTTCAGCAGCCAAAAAGAGAATAAAAAAAGAGTGATGTAGTGCCAGTGTGCCACAGCTTAGTTATGCAATAAAACAACAATACCTGCACTCCAACATTGTGTACAACCTTATTCCAAGAAGAGTGTTTCTCGTGAAATCCAACCTGAAGCGAAGTAAATAAAAGAAATAGATAAGTAGTTGGAATGAATAAAAAAGTACTACTGAAACAAAAATAAGAATCAAGGTTGCATACTGTACAAGTAACCAAGAGAATATGATTAGAGGAATGTAATGCAAACCATACCAGCGATATGACATTCGGCTCGGTAACAAGACTGCCATCTCGCCTCACCAGCCAACTCATATTCTGGAGAAAAAGCACCCGGCGATCAACCAAATTTTCTTCTCCTTTTGTATCTCAAGTTTACTAATTCTTTCCCAGCAACCATCAATAACCCATTTAATCTTTCACTGCATCCATTTAAATCCAAATAAACCAAGTCCCTGGCCTGTAAATCCCTCAACAGCTTTTCACTTTCAATATGATAATTTCCAGCACAGAGAGAATCAATAAGAACTATATATATGGAAGTATTGGGCCAAAGATATCTTTGTTTCATCTCTTCATAAAGTTTAAAAGCAGCTTCAACATCACCATTAGCACAAAGGCCAGATATAAGAACATTGTATGTAGCAACATCAACCTTCACCCGACAATGTTCCATTATACTCTTCAATTCTAAAGCCTTTGCAACATTAGCTTCTTTGCAATAAATGTGCATTAAGGTTGTGAAAGTAGCAGCAGTTGGAATGATTTGCTTCTCAAGCATGAAATCAAGAATCCAAATAGCATTTTCAGTCTTCCCTGAACGTGCAAGACCTCTAACAATAGCACTCATAGCAACATCATGGGAGCTGACACCGAGTGTTTTCATCTCATCTTGCAGCCTCATTGCTCCTTCTATACTTCCCGCTCTACACATACCATTGATTAAAGTGATATACTGTTTACATGTAGGAACCGAACCACTGTCCAACAAGGCTTGCAAAACACAATGGGCTTTATCAAAAGCACAAGTTCTAATGAGTCCATTAAAAAGGGCGTTGTATGTATCTACATTAGGAATAATACCTAACGAACTCATTAGTTTTACCAGATCAAACGCTATTTTTATGTCATCTCTTTCACAGAACTTGGTAATAAGCATGTTAAATGTAAAGCAATCAGCTATAGAACCTTCAAGTATCATCCTTCTAAAAAATTTTACAGCAACATCCAACGATCCAGACTTACAATATCCGAGAATAAGAGAGTGCCATGTTAGCCTGTCTGGCACAAAACCTTGTCTGATCATGTCATTGTATAGCATAGAACAGCTTGCCATGGCATGCTTCTTTGAATATCCATGCAGCAGAATGTTGTAAGTTGCTAAATTGAAGCATGGACTTCTACTCCTCATTGCTGAAAGGATACCATTTAACTTTGACATTTTTCCCTTCCTTGAGTATCGATCAATAAGCACATTGAATGCAATAGTATCAGGGCCATCACCTTTGGTCAGCATATCTTCAAAAATATACATAGCAGCTCTTGAGTGCCCTTCCTTAAAAAGACCATCCACTAAACTAGTGTACATAGCAGTATTTGGAGATAATAATCCCTTTTCAATTGCATTCCAAGAAAAAAGGAGTGCAGCAACTACTTTACCCTTCTTGCATAGCCCCGCAATAAGACTAGTGTATGTATAACTGTCAGGTAGAAAACAATTTGTAACCATCTCATCGAAAAGAGCAACTGCATCTGATAAATTTCCTGATCTACATGTCCAAGTAAGTATTGTATTGTACAAAACATTATCAATGACATAAGGAATGCAACGAAGTCTGTGCAAAAAAACTTTGGCTTCATTTATATGTCCACCAACGCAGAGTCCTTTCAATAGGCCAGCATATGTGAATTGACTTGGGAAATGGCCTAAACTATTCATTTTATCAAACATCGAAAATGCTTTTAGTGCATCACCAGAATTTCCATAACCGTTTATCATGGAATCAAAAGTAACAGAGTTAGGATCCAAACCAATCCTGCTCATGTGATCCATAAAATACTCAGCTTCTTCAAGTCTCCCACATTTACAAAAAGTGTCAACTAACACATTACATGTGAAGTGATCTGCAACATGACCACTGAGGTTCATAACTGCATAAGTATTTAATGCATCTTTTAGGTTTCCCATCTTGCAATAGTTGAATATTAACGTCGAATACAAAATGCTGCTCGGCACAATTCCAGCCTTATACATTTTACACATGATCTCCTTTGCATTATTTACCTTCCGCGCCCTGAAAAATTCATTTATGAGCACTGAAAAGGTAACAACATCAGGATAGACAGAAACTTTTAACATATGATCCAGCAGCTGGACAGCTTCCGCAAGCAGACCATTCTTACACAATCCATCGATCATTGCTGTATAACTTATATGACTCACTCTCACCGCATTCATCCTCATTCTTTCAAGAATACTCGGAAACAATCCAAATTCGCCATGCTTGGATAGCCCATTTAAAAGAGCCCCATACGTTACTTCATTATATCTCAAACCATGTGATTCCATCATATCCAAAAGTCTCAATGCTTCATCAATGTTTCCCTTGCTACAATGCCCATCAATCAAAGTATTGTAAGTGATACTGTTAGGTGACAAATTAAATGATGACATCTCATCAAAGACTTGAGTAGCAACTCCAATCTTCCCCTCCTTAACAAACCCATTAATAAGAGTATTGTAAGTGACCTCATTAGGATACACGATATTCTTTCTCATCCTTTTCAACATTAAGTACGCTTTTGCACTCCTACCTTCCCTGCACAAATTATCTATCAACACATTATATGTACAAACATCTGCCGCAATACCCTTAGATGCCATACGATCAATAAGCTCGGATGCTGCTTTATACCTTCCTTTCTTGCAATACCAATTGAGCAAAGTATTATAACTGACTGCATTTGGAAAATAACCGCTTTCTTCCATCTTCCTCAACAGAAAACCAGCACTTTTAAACTTCCCTCGTTCACATAAAGCATTTAACAATATGTTAAATGTAGCAATATTAGGAGAAACCCTCTTGGCAAGCATCCCTTTGAAAAAGGACCAAAACAACTCAACTTTTTTATCTTTGGCCAACGAACCAAGCACCATGTTACAAGTATAAACCGAAGGCTTGAATCCCCGAAACCCCATCAAGTAGAAAGTCTGCACAGCATCACCAACCATCTTTTCCCTCAAACAAACTCTAATCAACAAATCAAAAACAGCAGGGTTTGAGTTGCAGACGCGGTAAGTATCCATCAAAACACCGAAAACATTGTTCAATCCAAGTGGCATTTGTAACATATATCTCAAGGTTGTTTTGGCAAAATTGTACATTCTAGCTCTAACAAGTATGTGTGTTGTAGTGCATATAATATGTGTAACCTGATTTAACTCCAAATTGGGTTGCTTAATTACCCATTTGAGAAATTTCAAAGCCAACCTTCCATGAACAGGCCTAAGAGAAGTTAACCTATAATTCATAGAGTTGAGTGATTCCCAACGGTGTATAGTGAGAAATGTGTATATACTCTTCTCCATATTCAAAACCATTCCCAAAGGTGCAAACTTTATGCTGAAAATCAAAGATAAAAAGGATAAAAACAGAGTGGGTTTAGAGAGGGACAAAGGTACAAGTGAGAAAACGAAGGTGGAAGAGGAAGTTACCTAGAACAAGAATAAAGCAAGTTAGTGAAGGGTGCTTGTCTTCTTCCCAATTCGTCTTTTTTAATCTTCTTCTAGAGTTCTAGGTAAATAAATTTAGTTCGTTGTAATACAAATACAAAACTATCTAATAATATTTGAATTTTTTATGGATTTAATATATATATATATATATATATATTTATTGTATGTATATATGTACACTAGCAAAGTGTGTTTTTTACTACAATAAATTATTTATTACTCATATGTTAATTATTATTTATTTTCAAATAAACTATCGATAAATGATGTGTTGATAATGTAAAAAATTTATATTGATTATGAATAATTTTAAACTCATTTTTTTATTTAATGGCTTTTTTCTCTCTAGTAAGTAATAAACTAATCTATTTTTTATCTATAATGTTTCCTTTTAAGTATAGTAGATTTATCAAATTCCATCAATCTATTGTTATATTTATCAAATTTGATCAATGAGTAATCCCAATGAAAGTGGATTTGATCAAGATGCTGAAATGACACTTCAAAATCAATTAGTAGCCTTGGTGTTATTTAGATTATATAGTTATTAAAAAAACATTTAATCATAATATAATCCATGTATAAATCAGAGCATTGTGTAAATATTATTTATTTTGTGTGAAAACAACAAATAAACTATTTTTCATACACATGATAAAGATTTAAATCTCATACATGTATATTATCATTTTAACAATCAACTTGCATTGAATTAAAAAAACTAAACAATAAAAAATTTCATGCATGTGTTTGTTTGTTACATATGCACTATACACATTCGTCACCAAAAATATATAGCAGAAGAATTTAGGTGAAATATAGTTAATGATTCATTTATGTTGGACTTATTGGCTCTAATTTAGAAAAAAATGCTGATCTTTGTGAATGTGTGTAACTTATACTTTAATTTTGGACTTATTTTCTTTAACATGTCTTTTATGAAAAATATTTACAAAATATTAAAAAAATGGTTATGAAATATTAAATTTTGAAAATATGATGTTTTGCTAATAATTATGTTTAGAAGTTTAAGCTAAAGATTTTGTAAAGTTTTCACATTTGAAGTAAATTTTATATTTATTATGGTTTTGAGTTTTGGTGTTGATTATGAGTGTTGTGATAACCGGACCGGACGGTCCAACCGGTGTGATTACTGATCAGACTTGAAAATGGCTCTGACTTGTAGTCTTATCCGAGTGAGGGATTGAACCGCTTTGAACCAGAGAAATTATGGTTCAACCATGTTAAATCCGGTTGAACCGCAATAACTCGGGAAGTGAATTGGATGATTCAATTAAAATGTAAAAAAAAAAAATAGAACATTACTCTAATGTTTTGTTTTACTCCGGTTCAAAAAAGACGGAAAGATATTGTTTCAATATAATTATATAAAATTTTGTATTTATATATAACAATATATTTATAGATAAAAATGATAAATTATATATGAAATCACCGTGTCTGACCAGATGATTTAACTGCTTAAACCTGTTAAACCATATACAAGACCTTTTCCGATTTGATATTCGGCTCGAGTTTCACAATATTGTTGATTATTGTGCCCTATTTTTTGAATGAATACAATTTTGAATATTTGGACTTGTATTTAAAAGGTTTAAATTTGATATGATATTTTACCATATTTTCAATAATAAAGCCTTAAGTTTTTTAGTTGTAAAATGGATGTCTTACACTTCAGGATAAAACCTCACATTTGGTAATAATTGAAATCAATAAAGACAACATAATTTAACTACTATCTTATAAAACTCGGCTCGAATCGGTCGGTCTAATCAGTTCAACGTAAACCGAACATATGATCGATCCGAATCTTTTATCAAATTGATTTTGTATCAAACTCGAATTGACTCAGTTCAACTCAGTTAGTTTAAGCCTAAAATAAGTGACTCGAGTGGTTAGACCGGTTGGACCAACCGAGTTATTCAAAAAATATTTCTTTTTAAAAATCAAATACTTTTAACTTATTTTTAGTTATATTTAGCATCTGTTAACTTATGTTATAACAAAACTTTCCTTATTTAATTACATTTTAAATTTATATGTACTTTTGTTGCAATTAAAATATGATATTTGATAATGTTTTCAACTTATTTATGACATTTCATATTAGTGAAATATTCCTGGTTGATTGGTTAAATAAGTATGATAATGTTTTTAAAGTTGGAATATAGAGTTATTTAATAATGTTAGCTAATATTACAAAAACATTAGATTTGTTAATGTAAATCGAGTCAATCGGTTCAACCATTGACTCACTGATCCAACCAATGACTCATTGGTTCAATACGCTAACCGAATCATTAACTTGTCTAAATTTAATAACACTAAGTATTTGTGACGTTTCTATAACCTTGAGTATTTGGAACCTCTCCAAACAACACAATTTAACGAGTAGATTGAAGGGCTTTGATACGACCAACTCACTATGTTGTGAAAGTATGAATTTTTTTGATCGTATAGAGTAGTTAAATATAATTCAGTTTAGCACATATAATATTTTTCTCTTTGAGGTTTTCTTTTAGATAAACTATTTTTCCCGACTCTTGTTTTCTCTTCTATTTGCAATAGTTTCTATATGTTGAGAATCCTTCTTAATTGATGTGGAAGGATTCCCAATAAATCTCCCCCTTCCTGAATTAATTAATAGGTATCACCAGTTCTGAACTTCTACAATAGTCTATTAGCTTATTGAGTGAAACTGTCTTGGTCATTATGTCGGACCAGTTATTATTTGTATGAATTTTCTCTAGCTGCAACTCACCATCCTCCAAAGCATTTCATATCCAATGATAACAATAATCAGCGTGCTTTGTCCGAGAATAAAACGTAGGATTCTTAGCTAGATGAATTGCACTTTGGCTATCACACTACATAACATATCTATCTTGAAGATGACCAACTCATGCAAGATATTTTTCATATATTTTATCTCTTTGTCAGCTTCAGATGCTGCAATATAATCTACTTCAGTTGTTGATAATGCAACACATCTTTGTAACTTGGATTGCCAAGATACAGCCCCCCTGCAAAAGTAGTTAGATAAGCTGATATGGATTTTCTGGAATCTACATCTCCAACCATGTCAACATCTGTGTATCCAACTAACATAGGATCTTCATTACCAAAGCATAAACATCTTTTGGTAGTTCCCTTCAGATATCTCAATATCCACTTTACTGCATTCCAATGCTCTTTGTCGGGATTGGATAAGAACCGACTCACAACTCCAACTGTGTGGGCAATATCTGGTCTTGTACAAATCATAACATACATTAGGCTTCCTACCACAAATGAATAAGGCATGATGCTCATTTCTTTCCTTTCTTCATCACTAGTTGGACATTACATTATTGTTAACTTCAAATGTCCAACAAGTGGAACACTAACAGGCTTTGCCTTATCCATGTTGAATCTCTTGAGAACTTTCTCAATATACTTCTCATGTGATAGCCATAACAACTTCTTGAAACGATATCTGATTATCCTTATTCCAAGGATCTGCTTTGCAGGACCCAAGTCTTTCATAGCAAAGGACTTGCTTAAAGCATTCTTCAAACCAACAATCTTGGTCTTGTCACGCTCAATGATTAACATATCATCAACATATAAGAGGCGGATAATAAAGTTTCCATCTTCATACCTTTTAATGAATACAAAATGATCACCAGTTGTCTTCTTGAAACTGTATTTGGTCATGAAGGATTCAAACTTCTTGTACCACTGTCTCGAGGCTTGTTTCAGACCATATAAACTCTTATTCAGATGACACACTAAGTGTTCCTTGCCTGATTCGTGTTCCTTGCTTGATTCTTCATAACCTTCTTGTTGCTATATATAGATTTCTTCTTTGATGTCTTCATGTAAGAAAGCTGTTTTGACATCAAGTTGTTCAACTTCTAAGTCTAGGATAGTTGCTAGATCCAATGCTACTCTTATGGAGGAAGAGTTCACGACTCGTGAGAATATCTCATCAAAATCAACTTCTTTCTTCTGATTGCATCCTTTCACAATAATCCGAGCTTTGTACCTTGGTCTTGAGCTTCCTTCTTCAACTTTAAGCCTAGAAACCCATTTATTTTTCAAGGCTTTTCTTCCTTTGGGCAACTCCACCAGATCATAAGTGTGGTGCTCATGTAAGGAGTTCATATCATCTTCCATGGCTTTAATCCATTCTTCTTTATTAAATGTCTGCATAGCTTCTAAGAAGTCTTCAGGTTCATCATTATTTGTCAATGTGATATAATCTTCTTCAGGATACTGTGAAGAAGGTAATCTGCCTCTTCCAGAGCGCCTCAGTTCAACCTGCATATGATGTTCTACTAGCTCGGGTTCTTGATGCATTTGTGTGTCTACCACCACTTCATCATGATCTGACTCTTCATTAATCTGGTCAAGTTCCGTGTGAGTAGGATCTACCTGTTGGTCTATCTGTTCTGGATCTATCTGATGATCAGGATCTGTTTGTTGAGGAATCTCTCCCCTGAATCAATGCGAACTTTGGACTTGCACTGGCTTTTCTTCTGAACATCTTTGATCGTTTGATCCTCAAAGAACACAACATCTCTGTTTATCACAATGTTCTTATTTATCGGATCTCATAGTCTGTACCCAAATTCATCTTTTGGAGACCCAAGGTAAATGCACTCCTTGGTCTTAGCATCCAACTTCTTTCTCTCATCTTTTGGAATGTGAATGAAGGCTCTGAATCCGAATACTCTCAGGTGGTTGAAGGATGCCTTCTTGTACCATACTTCTTCTGGAATTTCTTCGTTCAAGGGTCTTGAAGGTGTTCGATTTATGAGATCCATTACAGTCTTCACTATTTCACCCTAAAAAGACTTGGGGAGATTGGCATCTTGAAACATGCATCTGATCTTCTCTTCAATTGTGCGGTTCATCCTCTCATGTACTCCATTCAACTGAGGAGTCTTTGGTGGTGTCTTCTCTAGTCTGATACCAAAAGCCTTGCAATAGGCTTCAAATGGACCATAATACTCTCCCCCATTGTATGCTTTTAGACACTTCAACTTCTTCACAGTCTCACATTATACTAGTGCATGGAACTCTTTGAATGCTGATAGTACTTGATCTTTGATTTTCAACAAGTACACCCATACTTTTCTCGAGTGATCTTCTATGAATGTGACAGAGTAGTAGGCTTCTCCAAGAGATCTTTCAGATGGTGCACAAACATCTGAATGCACCATACTTCATCTCTCTGTGAGGGATTGTTTGTTCTCTGAACGTTGACTCTATGTTGTATATCATAAAGACAATCAGTACAGGAATCTAAAATTTGACCTTTTATACCTGGAAGGTGGTCTTTGGTGAGAATCTGAAGTGTATTCTCACTCATGTGCCCCAATCGCCTATGCCAAAGATCTTTGGAGTCGGTAGCAACATTTGCTTCTCCAAAACAAATTCCTCCTTGCATATTGTACAAAGATCCTTCTTTTGAGCCTCTAGCAATAACAAGGTTGCCCTTTGCTAGTTTGCACTTTCCATTACCAAAGTGGCTTACAAAACCAACATCATCCAACTTACCCGTTGAGATAAGGTTTAGACGTATATCTGGGACATGTCTCACCTCCTTCAGTATAAGTTATCCTCTTGTGTCTGTTAGCAGCACAATATCACCAATTCCTGCAATTTTGCTAGTAACATGGTTTCCCATTTTCACAGTACCATAATCACCTTTCTTGTAGTTTGAGAAGAAACCTTCATGTGGACTTACATGGAAAGAAGCACCGGAGTCAACGATCCAAGCACAATCACCATATGCAACATTTAGGTAATTGTCTTCTTCAATGAGAAGAACATCATCATCTGCGATGACGGATGTGGTAGACTTATGACCATTTTCCTTGGATCAACTAAATCTTCATGGACATTTCCAGCTTTCTAGTATCTCTTTAAGGAACTGTATTCAGATCTTTTATGTCCTTCTTTACTACAATAATAACATGTTATTGACCTCATGCGAGATTGAGGGCGACCTCTGAATTTGCTTTTGCTTCTTTCACGAGATTCATTCCTCCCATGAGATTCACTTCTTCCACGTCTCTCTACAATATTTGCTTCAGAGTGGAAGGATGTATGCCGTTCTTTCCTTCTGGATTCTTCATTCAATAGACTGTCTGAAACAATGTCCATTGAGACCTTCCCATAAGGGATTGAGTTGCTGAGCGTGATCACCATTGTATCCCAACTTTCAAGTAACGAACTTAGTAGTAGAAGTGCTTGCAACTCATCATCTATCTTCATATCTATCTTTGTCAATTGATTGACAAGACCCTTGAATAAATTCAAGTGCTCTATCATGCTCTGACCATCTTTGTAGTCGAGTTTCACCAGCGTTCTGACAAGAGATGCTTTATTTCTAGGAGTTTTCTTTTGAATCATAGATTCATGTTTCGACCACAACTAATAAGCATTTGTGTATATGGACACATGCTCAAATAAACTTCTATCAATATACTTCCGAATCATTGCAACAACTTTTCGATTCGAAACCTCCCAATCTTTGTCACCCTTATCTTCTGGCTTGTCTTTGCAAAAAATAGGCTCATGCATATCCATGCAGTATAAATGATCCATCATGGGCTTCCAATAGGAATAGTTGTCAGCTGTCAACTTGAATATATCTCCATCAAATGAGATATTAGCGGCTCCTTCTATCTTGGACTACACAGGCTAAGCTCCCCGAATGAACCTAGGAGTTCTGATACCACTGTTGGGAAATTCAAAACCAATTTCCCTCCTCTGTGTGATGCAAAATGGGTACCTGCAGAAACGACAAGTGGATAAAGAAAATAGAGAAGAGTAGAAGAATAACACCAAAAATTTTAACGTGGAAAAACCTCCTCAATGTGAGAAGGAAACAACCACGAGACCTAGTCCAGAAAATATCTCCATTATAGAAAGTAGGATTACAATATTTGACTCTCTCTTACAAAGAGGATAACACTCAATCTCACCCAAAAAGAATGGAAATACAAAATCTCTAGTATATCATTATGAATACAAATCTTACACTATGTGGATGTAAACTCTTTCACTTTCTCTCTATGATGTTTTTCTCACTTGCTTATTGTGTCTCTTCCTCACAAGTCCCCTATATATAGTGAAGCGGAGGAAGACTCCATCATAAAGACATAGTGGATGATTAAATTGTTGTCATACTTTTTAAGACACTTTAAAAAGTGTTACTCCAACTTTCTAAGTTAGACTTCATAATCTCAAGACTCAAGAAGTAATTCCAAGACCTTGAAATAGTCATCATTAAATTATTCAATGGTTCATCTGCCATGATTCATTGGTCTTGCTTCTACACATACATAGAAAACTACACACATTACTATGATTTTTATATATCGTTCTATTTTGTTGTCTTCTCAATATTAAAGTCTTGATATTTTTGTTATTCTTTCCTTGAGACTTGAATGGTACATTGTCTTCAAAATGAATTGAGTCTTTAATGCTTTATAACTTATCATTAGTTGTTTCCATTCATGGTATAGAACAAAACTACATTTTCTACGTATCATTGTTGGCATTGTTAAATTTCTCCTACCAAAAACATTCCATTTAACAATTAAGAATATATTGAATATTAGAAGATAAACATTCATTAACAAATATTCAAACATTCATAAATCAACTAATTCAGAATTCTACATTTAATAAAGTTCAGTTTTATAAAGAGTATGAACTCTATAGAAAAAGGTTGAACAACTAAAACTCTAAATGTAGTTTAGAAAAAATGAAGTTAATATTTTGGATGTACTTCATTCAAGATGACACTTTTGAACGACTTCGCTTTGGATGCGTAAATCTAAATCTCTTGATGGGGAGCACATCATCAGGATAGAAGATATGTTCCTCTCTTGATGACTTTATGTTGAATCTGCAAGTCTTAACTTCTTGATGCACACATGTCCTTTAGATGTAGTGTCCTTCTTAACGGATTTATCCTTTGGGCACCTCAATCAACTTAACACTTTAAGAATGTATTATAGGTTTCATGCATTTAGCCTTTATTTAGTTTGAGAGAAAAAGATAGGAAAGAAGATGAAAGAAGAGAAGCAGAAGAGAAAGTGAGTTTTTCACCTATTCGGATGAGGAGAAAGAAGAAAGGGAGGAGATAAAAAAGATGTGAGACTCACAAAAAGTAATTTTCTCCAAAGATGAGAAGTAGGTGAATGAAGAGAATAAAATTTAATGAAATAACAATTTTAACCCTTACTAGTATAATAATACTTATTTATTCTTTACCATTTAAGGATAGTTTTATACTTTAAACATTATATCTTTATCCATTTTCTTCTATTTCTTCTTCATTTCTTTCATACCAAACAATATAAAAATCAACTCATTCATTCACCTTTTTCTTTCTCATTATTGTCTCTCATATTTTTCCTTCCTCATTTTCTTTCCTCAACCAAACAAAGCATTAAGTTACTAGTGGACTGGTGGTGAACTTGTTTTTGACATCAAAGAGGATCTTAACGTTATTGTCCATAATTTAAGCAATATAATGGGAGTGAACTAACTCAGCTTATTAAAATAGATAAAAACTCACCCAAAAAATTAAAAATAAAAGAATAAAGCAATTAACAATGCATCCCTATATCCCAAACATTGAATGTGCTGGACTAGAAAATCTAATTTTTAGAGCTAGTACTAAGTTCAGAACATAAGCAACATGAAATCAAGGAAGGGTCTTGCGTCGTCAACGTGGAGTCTCTCGTCTCACATACATTTTCTCTGTCTCATTCAGTGGCCGGGTTGATCTGTCATGCATGCTAGCAAATTTCCACCCTCCAACGCCTCCATGCTTACCCGGGGGTCCTATTTTCTCTACGGTAAAAGTCCATCCATCCGAAGGGCGTCGCCGACTATACATGTGACACCTCTCCAGCCACCTATGCACAACCAAAAACACATTATTCTGTAAGTTCCACAAACAAAAATATAACTAGCAGCAGTGCAGCACAAGGGACAATGAAGAGGCACAGGTGTGAAGGGAGCTGTGCACTCATTGTAGGATCATGGGCATAGTATTTACTATTTAGAATATGTATTAATACATCAATCAACAAAAACTTGTAATAGTAGTACATAAGACTACAACCATACTTAAGGGCAGCAAATTATTTTATAGGAAAATATTTTGTATAAAACAAAAAAGGAAAACCGAAAATAACCAAGTTTTTATCTCACTACTGAGGCCTATATGGATCAACTAAATTTTCAGTAAATCCATCTATAGTCATGTCTATGTTTAATGGTTTCTCCTAATTTTTTTAGGTCGTAGCCAACCATTTGTGATCATTATCTTCCATTGGATTCAGTTTCTTACTAGGGCCTTTAGTGTCTTCTACCATCAATTAAACACTTAAGATAATTTTCCATCTACAATCTCATATATATCCGTTACAGTTCAAATCCATGCAAGGCAAATTTCTTTCTTCTCTACAGGCATCCACGGGAAGCAACCTATCATGGGCTTTTATAAATCAATCAAGTTCATATGCAGATCTTTTTGGTTCATTCTGAACCTTTCCATCCACCAGTATGTATGCAGCCTCCATGATTAACCAACCTAGCAAAAACCCAGATTGGTTCTCTAATATTTAGGTGTCTTGTCTAAATTACACTCTCCCGTTATTTCTAGCACTAGTAGATAGGTAAGACGTAAGAATGTGCTTCTCTGCAGTTTGCACTATTTCCCTCATTTTATTCTTGTAGATAGATATGAAAATGTTTCTCCTCCATTAATATAACATTTTCTTAGATGTCATTAAAAAACAAAAGGGACCAAAATTCAATTCCTTTGCAGAAAAGCAAGACTTTCAAAAACATCAAATGAAAGACCAAAATGAAAATTAACTTGTAAAAGATCACTGCATCAGCATTACTCATGATCCATAAAGTTTTTTAGTCTTCCTGAACCTCTAATTTTTATGAGGGCTCCTACTGCAAAAAACATATATTGTGGCATGGGCTACTATATATACTCAGCAGGCACATCCAAGACCAAGATAAATAGACAGGGACTCAAAGTCACCCTTGGTGTAGTCGTATAGTTATAGAAAAATCTACCAAAACAAGCCTTCCACTTATTTCTTCCTAAAACAAGTGTTAATAATTGATGAATTGTAAAATTGCAATCTACTGGAAAATCTAAATAGCTTTGTCCTCTGCATTAGCGCCCCTCTGACCATACTCCCCACGCAAAGCCCCATAATCCCAAGATTCACACCCTATATCACCTATTTGGATCCCCATATAAAAGTAAATCCTTCACAAGATAGTTTGATTTTTAAATAAAATTAAATAATTAGAAGAAACAGGGTCTTGATCAATGACTTACTGTTTGTTCATAAATAACACTAAGCTCTAAACTACATTGGTTATATGTAACAACGTAAACTGATCAGTGGTCAACACCAGCATCGAATAACACCAGCATCGAATAACACCACCACGGAGGTGATCTATAATCACAGAGAACATAACTCTCACCAATATGTCATGCCAAGCGATCTCCATAACCATTTTATTTTCTACAGTGCGGATATCTAATTTCATCTCTTTCATTTACCATAAACAAGACTAGGATAAAGGTGCAACTTCTACTATTCCACAATAGTACAATAAGAGTGAAGGAAAGACATAAGAATAATATATCTCTTAAAATGTATGCTCTTAATTAGAAAAGCCTACAGAGGGAACTTACTTTCTTTTTGTTGAAGTTCAACTTCTCAACAAATTCTCGATAGAGCATGTCATTTTCCTTTTTGGAGATTTCATAATGAACTTCGTCCCTATCTTTGGTAATGCCATCTCACCCCTCAGGCATAACCTCAAAGTCGGGTTTGTAAGGAAGGGATGCAACATGGAACTCCCAATCATGGGAATTAAAGAATCTACAAGAAAAATCATTACAAGAAATAAAAAACCATTACGAAAAACATATATATCTTCACCATTCTCCATCAATGAGAACATTGCTTCAATATAGTGTTCACTTATTCAAAATTTACATCAAATTCAAGTCACACTATTGTGCCTCACATATACATGCCTCTACATTAATGATTAAGATAAAGAAAATCTAAAGAAAAAATGGAGCTTTACTGTCTTACAGTCCCAACGTCTAACACATAATGTTAAAATTGGCATAATAGTATAGACATGCAGAGGGTTTAGCATGCTTTGTTGCAAGGCCCTTTTGATTAGTTTAGGGTGTTTATTTTTATTTTCATGAGAATGTCTTATCTTCTCTCTGTAAACCTCTATCTTCTCATCTAATATATTTTCTTTTTAAGAAAACAAAATGGCATAATAGTGATTCAATTTCAGCAGTGGGTGATGATATAATTAAATTAAGCAACCCATTAACAGCCACACAAGACTAAGAATGGATCGTGAAGAAACCTTCAAGCCCAGCAAACAACATAACAATCAAATATGTGTTGCTCAATATAAAAAAAAATGAAATCCACAAAATTTGGCAAATCATCACTTGATCAAGTTAAATGACATGTCATTGCAAGTGTACAATTCTCAGCAACATAATTCATTTCAATCTCACAATTCACATTCATTTCTGTTCTACTTCTAAAATAGACAAAACATACAATAAAATTCACACATTATGTTTCGTTGTCGCGTTATAACAGGTGTACTAAACAAAGAAAGTATATCTCACTAAGGGAATTGTCAAGCAAAAGCTCAACCGAATCGTCGAGGGGGTGACCGAGCTTCTTTTCTTCTTCTTCCTCAAGATCCTTAAGCCATAGAATAGCAAGAACCCCCTGCCTCATGATCCTATAATCCTTAGCAAGCTTCTCAACGGTGTAAACCTGAGGGTCCTTCTTATGCAACCTATACATCTATGCTTTCTCCGAATCCTTCAAATAAGACCCTCTCGCGCCTAGTTCCTACACCTGCTTCAAAAACAACGTCGTTTCAACCATTCTCCCTTTCCAACCGTCAACGAAACCCTTGCTCTTTCGGTTCTCCGCTTCAAGTTCCCTCAGCTTGTCCTCTGTTTCTTGTAAATCGGATAAGAGTTTGTTTGGCTGGGAGTAAGAATTAGTGGTTGCTGCAGCAACGGTGGGAGGAGGAGGGGTGGGTTGGCCGTTGAAGAGATCGGTGGCGAAACCAGTGGACCAGGAGGAGGGAGTGTCCCAACCTATGTCGTTGTCTAACGGTGTTGTGAGTTTGGGATAGGATCCGTGGTTTGAAGAAGAAGAAGATGATGACGAGAAGGTTTTGGAAGGTAGGATGAGGTGGAGCGGGGTTTCGTGTCGTAAGGAGAGTATTCTGGTGGCGGAGATGAGGCGGTTAACGGTTTTCATTGCGGTGGCGATAGGGTGAAGTGTGGCGGTGACTGAGAAAGTGAGAGGTTGAAAATGAGAATGAAGGAAGAAGGTGAAGCGTTCAGGGAATAAGAGGAGCCTATTCTATGATGCACTCACGATAATTGTGAGCAGTGATGCTCCCCTCATGGTTCTTCTGTAGCAACCGGTAGTATAATTCAACTAATTGTTAGTCCATGCACGGTTTAAAATATTTTTTTGTTTTCATAAACTTTAATTTTTTTCATGTGATTATGTTTTTAATTAGTAAAAGAATCATTTCTAATTTACAAATATTTAATATACAAATAAAAATGTCTCAATTAAAAATAATTATTATTGTAAGATATGAAAACAATTAATATTAATCATTATATTTTATTTTCGCAATTTTTATATAATAATTGTTTTTTTAATATGAACTTTTCAACAAAGGGATGTGATTTCTATATAATGAGTTAAAGCAAATAAAACTTCTTTCCATGTGATTGACATTGCCAAATTGTTTGTTGAGGTCATCCTTTGAGTGTCTATATTGGACCAAAGGGGATTGTATAGTGATAGCCTTGTAGGCTTCCCCTCATTAAGTAGGAGTTCCCATCTAAAGTGATGGATATGGATAAATATCAACTTCCTTACTAATATTTTCTAATTCACAACTTAATAGTTGTATCCTAACTCTTTTTAATCTCTTTTATTTGTAATATTTTGAGTTATTGAGAATTCATATGATGGAACATGGCTCTCATCCATATTCTCTCAACAATATTTCTTCAACTCTTTGAAGTCATCTAAAAGGTCCATTTTTATTTATAACCAAATTTCTCCAACAATACCCTTTTGTAATCAATGATATTAGGAATTCATTGCATTTAACGCAAACATTTTTTGCTCATATTAATCAAGATAGGCTATTAATCAACATTATTATTATTGATACTTCCATTAGGTTATAGCTTTTGAATACCATCCATTGTTTATGCTTCTTTACTCCCATGTCGACACATTTCCTCTTCCTTAGAAATTTAGGTGGTTCTAACAAGTTTTTTGTTGTATATGTTTATTTAACTTTTAGATAGGCCTAATTTACTAAAATTGTGATAATTGGGTCAACTTTCATATCCATGGCTATATTTGTCAAAAAGTATCGGCCAACCAAATCTCAATAGTTCATAGGATCTGGTTATTTTATTAGGTGTCTTTTCTTAAAATGAGTTTTTATGTCCAAAGTAACTGAGTTGTTTTAAATTGGAATGGAGACCTTGTTAAGGCTACTGATATTTTTTTTCATTTTGTAAACCTTTGGCTTGGTAATAAACATTCATATTATAGGTAGAAAGTACCTTGACATAGTTTGGGGCATAACAAGTACCTTCTAGTTGGATTGGACTCCAATCAACTCCTGGATTGCACACATAACTTTAATATTCTTCCAACGCTTCACTAGTCGAATTTGCCATGGAAATACATCATTGTTGCACTCATGTTGCAAACTGTATGGATGTTTATTTCTGCATTATTGAGTTAGAAATTGTTGTAAAAAAAATTATACTCATAGAAACTAAATTTGTGACAATAACTTTCTAGCTGGGTATAGTTTGGGGGACTTATAAGACCGTGAGCAGAAATATGTTGATATTGTGAATGAAGTTGTAGATTAGATTAGTAGTGGAGTTAATGGGAAGGAGAGTATGACTAGTGCAACTTCAACCTATAATTCAGATTTGGGTGGGCGAGAGAATCTTGATACTACAATTGAAGAGCAACAAGATTTTTTAGATTGTGACGTTATAAGTGGATTTTTTATGATAAACATAATGAGTTTATAAACTTATAATCATATGGGTGTATTAGAGAAGTTAGACTAGATGTTGAGTTCTTTTGCACACCAATATTAGTAATACATATTTTAATACATTCTTTACAAAAACATGTCGTAAAAGAGTAAATATGTTAAAAAAGTTACACATTAATATCCAATGATATATGTTTTTAAAAATAATTAAAATTGAATTAAAAAAAATAATGTTATTTGGATCAGCAACCATAACCTACAGTCCACTTAAGGTGGTTTGGACTATAATTTGACATACATAAATTATAGTAAAACTTTTTAGACTGATCAAGTTTAGCATGAACTCATTAAGGTACTCCATTTTGACACTTCTCTCCATTGTTGTAATCTGACGGCTTTCAAAACACCACTAATTGTTTCCGGGTTCAAAATAATGTATGTAATAAGTGGTTTCTTCAAAATAATGTATGTAATAATGTATGTAATAAACAATGGATAAACTTTCCAAAATCAAACAACATTAATATAGAATTGAATCCAGGAGTACAAAAGTTAAGAGGATTACATTTCCATTCCAACTATGAAGAACTAGCCACTCATCCTCGCTATTACAACGCTCGAATCATGAACTAATACAAAGAATCATGTGAAATAGAATCGTTTCCACGATTTCTATCCTATTCTCTCTATATTTCGTGCCAAGATTTCTTTTTTCCAGAGTGATGATCCTCTTCCTTTTCCAAAACTGCCTATTTCATGTCTAACCGCCACACTCTCGCTCAAGCTAGGTATTCTCGCTTGAGCGAGAGTAGATACTTTCCAAAATCTGACCACCTCACCCAGGCGAGAGAAGATAACAATTTCTGCATGATCACCTCGCCTGAGTGAGGCACTCTCGCTTGGGCGAGGGAGAAACAGTAAGCTTGGCTAATTTTGGTCTTGAATAGCGCCCGGGCGATAGTCCCTCGCTTGGGTGAGGGATGTTAGTGTTTTCTTCATTTTTTTCTGATTTGTCGCTTGAGCGAGCATTCCCTCGCTTGAGTGAGGCTTGTGCTGTTCAAAACTTGAATCTTCTCTTTTTCTCTCATTTTTTCATCATATCTTCACCTACAAACAACAATAATTACTTAAATTCCTAAACAATATAAAATTACTAGATTATTGGGAATTGTATGCAATTACATCATAAATTCACACAAATTGCCTCTGAATCATATACATTTCATTAACATTTTGACACTTAACACTCCCACGTTCTTATTCTTTATGTGGACGCCTTCCATACATTTTGCTTTATATCTAAGGAAAATGTTAAACAATTTTTTTTAATTCACATTATTATAACCCATTGAATTAATGTTAAACCCTTTTACTTTCTCATTAATTACAAAATCATCACACTCCATACTTTCATTTTATTTCTCTTTCTCCTTCCTTTTTCTCTTCCTGCATTTTGGAGAACAATGGTGGCCTATATACCCTCAACAACAATGATGGCGCACATACCCTCTCCCCTTTTGCTAACATTCTATAAATCACATTCCTTTCTCATTTCCTTCACATTGTTCAAACTTTCTCTACCCCATATTTAGACTCACTCTTTTCACACACCTATTCATCACACCCGATGGTTTCTTTCTTTCAATTTTTTAGAATAGCTCCTCCAAAAGTAGCAATAGAGGAGAAAAGCACTACATGCCCAAGGAGTGAGACATCACCAAGTATAATTCCTATTAAACCCACTGGGCTTATTTTGAAACCTCCATTACTAGTGAAGTGATTATGTTTGAGGCTTACAATTTGGAGGTGGGTGAGAGAAGTTAAGGGGAAGAGAGAACCTTGGAGCTCCAGATTTGTGAGAATGAGTCTTGAAACATGATTGTGAGTTATTCGGAAGTATCTAAAGTGGTTTTAAAAGAAAGAAGTGCGTCCAAATCAAGGGTTGAGAAAGTTTGAATAATGTTAAAGAAATGAGAGAGGAAGGTGATTTAGACAATGGTAGTAAAGGGTGGGAGGGAATGACGACCACCATTGTTATTATGCAAAATGCAGAGAGAGAAAGAGGGAGGAGAAAGAGAAAGTGTGGAGTGTGATAATTTTGTAATTAATAGGAAATTTAAAGGGCTTAATAGTAATTCTGGGGGTCATAATAATGTGAATTAGAAAAAAATTATTTAATATTTTCCATGTGTCAATATATAAATGGAAGAGACAGGAATAGGGACATGATCATGGGATATAAATGGAAGAGAAGAGTCAAAAGACATAAGACACATTGGTATGTTGTATGCAATATGTTTTATATTTAATAAAAGGTATAAATGTATTTGCATATATTGTGGATACTTAGAGGCACGAGTACCATTATACCGATATTCGCTCGTATATATAGCAGGTAGTTTAAAGAAACCGCTTGTAAAATCTACGGGTACCCATTTGTGACTTACACCTATGCTCATACGAATTTTACCTGTGCGTCCAGGTTTTTTGTCATCTCTAATTATAGGGAACAAATATTCAATTATAATATCTAAATTTGATTAAGATATATTAATTAGTATCTTTCTATACTAATTATCTTGATGTGTATAATCCAAAGAAAGTTGAACATATGTTGTTTGTGATAGATAATATTTTTTAGCATCCTTTTAATATTTTTATGTGAATAAACTAAATTACTAACCTTTCTTTTTCAAGTCAAGGTCCACATCTAAGTCTCTCTATATTATCAATATTCACCAATTTCACCAAAAGCTCATTAGAAGCTCAGGCTAAAGACCATTTTTTTGACTGAAATAGGCTCTAAAGGTTAGGATTTTTTGTTTGATGAAGTATATTTCTCCAATTAATTCTGATATTCGAAAGATATTCCCCACACCTTTTTTCTCAAATCATCCCAAATCTCTAAGGATGTTTCCATCCAAAGTACATTTTGGTGGGTAGAAGAATCTATGGATTGGTTAAGCCCAAAAACAAAAAGGGTATTACACATATTCCATCAAGAGAAGAGGGGATCATTACTAGGTGGTTTTGGCAGACTCTCATCAACAAGTTGGACTTTGTTTATACATTTAAGAGGCATACTTATAGCTCTAGCCCATAAATGATAATTTTCTCCACTGAAGGACGTTGTAACCAACATAGCCTATGGGTTATCATTTGGATGTAAGAAGTAGGGTTTGGTTGGGTTAAGAATTGGATTTTGTAGAGTAATTTGGTTTGTCATTTCAAGGAACAGAGAGATGGTATCAAAATGAAAGAAAGGAAAATAGAACCTGAAAAGATCGAAGAAGAGATGGTGGATCTTGAGAAGGCGGAAGCTAAGCAAAGATAAATTTACAGAAGATGCTCTGATACCATGTAGAAATGCACAATTGTCCACATAACCGAAACAATAAATTGAAGTCCCTAAACCGAGGAAGAAGATGAAGGTGTGGAACACGAAAAAGAAGATGGAGAAAACTTAATAAATCTCTCAATTGAAGAATATGAATAATGATATCTCTTATTAATTGCTCAATGGAATAACACACCATAATTATATATAGAACTAAAGCTTGGAGAATGAAAACAGAGTTAAAAATCTAACTAACATAACTACTAATTAACATAACTATTTTTCCCTCCAAAAGTGCTTGTTACATTTTGGTCTTCGGCTTGGCTTGTGATGGACTTTTGGTGAATATTGATAGTAATAATTGCACTAAGGCTATGTTTGGGAGTTATGAGAGAAAGTGAAGGAGGATGATTAAAGGGTTAGGAAGGGGAAGAGAAGGGAAAATGAATGCAATCTTCTACCCTGTTTGGAAGTATGAATGATTAAAGGGTTAGGAAGGGGAAGGGAAGGGGAAATGAAGGCAATCTTCTCCCCTGTTTTGGAGTATGAATGATTAATGGGTTAGGAAGGGGAAATGAAGGCAATTTTCTCCCCTGTTTGGGAGTATGAAATTTAGATGAGGGAAGGTAAACTATGATAATGTACGAATTTTTTTTATTTTTTCCCTTAAAAATGTAATTAATAATGAGAAATTGTCAATAATATATATTATATAATATTACTTAAATTGTTTATATATTTTGACAGTTTATCTCCAAAAACTCCCAAAATGGGGAAACTTTAAAAATGGACATATTGAGAGTTTTGCAGGGTTTGAGAAACCTTTCAAAACCTTCTCCTCTCTTTCATCCAACTCTTAAACAACGAGAATCTTTTCCAAAGTCATCTCTTCCCTTTCCTTCCCCTCCAAAACCATACTCTCAAACAAAGCCTAAAAGAATATTTGATATCTTACTAAATACCTTTTTCAGATATATAGTAGTAACAAAATCAACAAGATTAGAAGATATAGATTTTTTTCTTTTTAAGCGTCTATAAGCACATGGACGAAGCCAATAATTTATGGTGCAGGGCAACACTCACAAATTTGTAAAACAAAAAAGATAATATTTCATTTCTAATTTCTATTTGTATAAATAAACATTATAATTGTTTTCAAGATGTTTTATTGATGGGAAATTCAACACAATAACAAGGAAAACTCTAACAGAGTATATGCATCATATAATAATTTCCCCAACTTGCTAGAATATATGAGGAGCAATAACAAATAATGGCAGTAAGTAAGAACACACAATAGACTTTTAACGTGGAAAACATTCTTGATGTGAGAAGTAAAAATCACGGGCACAAGCCAGTCAATCAAGCTCCACTATAATCAAAAGAGGAATACAATAGTGTCTCCAAAATACAGCGCAAAACTTGCTCAACAATACAGCATACAACATAGCAATAAGCTTGAAAATGAGAACACAAAGTTACACAAAAACCAGAAAAACAACCACTATTTTGGCTCGTTTTCTACCATCTCGGGTGACTTCTCACTGATCCAACTGTTCATAATGAAGTACTAGAAGTTGTGAATCCGTTGTCCAAATTTCAGCCCGATCTAACAGTGAACGAAGTTGTAGTCGCAAATCTTCCACAACTGCTATGAGTTCGTACGGGTTGAGTTCTTCCAACTGCTCTCTCACTTTTCTATTGTATTCTTTAGTCTAAACTGATTTCTCACCCTTACCACATCTGACCCATACCCATTAGATTAAGTGGGCTTTGCCCAATTGGGTCTTTCTCCATATAGGAATGAGCCCAAACCCAACAAATCTCCCTCTCACAACTATGTGGAGAGAATCGCCAAACCGACGATCTCACAACATGTTTCAAACTTCCACCTTGATAAGGCTTTAGTCATCACATCAACACGATTATCATCTATATGAATCTTAGCCAATTCCAACAATCTAGCATCTAAAGTATCACGTATCCAATGATGCCTCATATCAATGTGTTTGGACCTAGAATGAAAAGTTGAATTATTCCCAATATGAATTGCACTTTAACTATCACAAAATAACAAGTATTTGTCTTAGACAAAACAAAGCTCCTGGAAGAATTTCTTCACCCAAAGCAACTTATTGCATGCTTTTATAATGGCAATGAACTTTGCCTTAGTAGTGGACAATGCAACGCACTTTTGCAACCTAGATTGTCATGCTACAGCTTCCCCTGTAAACTTAATCAAGTAACCTGAAGTGGACTTTCTGGAATCAATGACTCCAGCCATATCAGAATCAGTATAGCCCACAAGAGTAGGTTTATCACCTCCAAAACAAAGCCTCAAACTAGTATTACCACAAGGATACCTCAAAATCCATTTCACAGCATTCTAATGCTCTCTACTTGGATATGACAGAAATCTACTAACTCTATCAACAACATGTGCAATATATGGTCTTGTACACACCATTGCATACATCAAACTTCCTACGGAAGATGCATGATGAACCCATTGCATATATGATTTTTCAGCTTCATTTGAAGGATACTGTTTAGCACTCAACTTAAAATGAGTAGCAAGAGGAGTGCTTACCACCTTAGCATTTTCTATCTGGAACTTCTGTAACACTCTCTTAATATAGTGTTCATGTGATAGCCAAAGTTTCTTTTCTTACCTATCTTACATGCTTCTTATACCAAGAATATGTTTAGCAGCTTCCTTGTCTTTCATGGCAAATGACTTGCCTAATTGCTTCTTTAACCTTTCAATCATGGAAATATTTTCCCCAAAAATAAGCATGTCATTAACATACAAAAACATAATGATGAAATCACCATCAGAAAACTTGCTAATGAAGACACAATGATCAGAAGTAGTCTTCTTGTAGCCTTGCTCACACATAACAGACTCAAACTTCTTGTATCATTGTCGCGGAGCCTGCTTCAAACCATATATACTCTTTCTCAGCTTACACACATAGTCTTTTTTCCATTCAACAAGAAAACCATCAAGTTGTTTCTTATAAATGTCTTCCTTCAAATCACCATGAAGGGAAGCAATTTTTAAATCCATTTGCTCTACCTCCAAATCAACAGTAGCAGCCAAACTCAATACAATTCTAATGCATGACATCTTCACCATAGGAGAAAAAATCTCACTAAAATCAACACCTTCTCCTTGTCTGAAACCTTTAAGCACAAATCTGACTTTATACCTTGAAGATGTAGAATTACTTTCTTGCTTCACCCTTTAAATCCACATGTTTTCCAAAACCTTCTTCCCTTTTGGCAATTTGACCAAATCAAAAGTGTGATTATCATGCAAGGACTTCATTTCCTCTTGCATCACATCCAACCACTTCTTCTTTTCTTCATTCTTCATGGCCTCGTGATAATATCCATGTTCTCCTCCACCTATCACAACAACATAGTCATCAAAAGGTAACATGATGTGAAGAACTCATACCTTGATGTAACATGCAGTGTAGCACCACTAACAATTATCCACATACTCTCATATGATACAAGATTAATTAATCATTGTCAAAGAGAATAATAAGATCATCACATAATAAAGCAGACACTATCAATTTGTGTAATTTAAGTAGCGCATTCTTGACAATGCGGTGTTGAACATTAGTAACGTTAGCGCTAGCTTGAATGATTTATTTTTAACAACGCATTTGATAGGAAACGTTGTTGATGTGAATATATGCAATAATACATTTTTAAGGAAGCGCTTTTGAAGATGACATAGTAACCGCACTTGCTTAATTATGTGTTGTTGATGTTTTACGACTTTTTAAGCGTCCAAGAAATTATTGGTGGAGTAGTAATGCGTCTCTTTGTTTGTTGAAATATTAATTGTTGAGTGGTTATGCATTTCTTGGTTATTAAAATATTAATGGTTCAGTGGTTATGTGTTTCTTGGTTGTTGAAATATTAATGGTTGAGTGGTTATACGTCTCTTCGTTTGTTGAAATACTAATGGTTGCTCGTCTATAAATATTATGGTTCACTCAATGTTCTAATTCATCAGTAAGCTAAGAGCCAAAGAATATGTGTTTCTATAAGAGTATGTTCATGAAGATAGGAGGAAGAAAACACAAAGTAGTAAAAAAAAGAGCATTACTGTAGAGTGAAAAATAGAAAATGCACCTAGATTTGTATAGAGGAGTCGAGGAAAAAATTGTGATTCTGTTTCAGAAGGAAGGTGATTGTCATACAAGATTTGTGTGAGATGAAGATTTGCAATTGAAAGTAAATAAAAGGAAAAGGGGAATGAATTATTTAGTACATTGAGCTCTTTCAATTTTTATTGATCTCTTTCAATTATTTTTCTTCATCATCTACAGCAGTTCTTTAAGTTCATTGATTTCCTTCATGGCAAAAGGACCCATATTTTAAAAGGAAATCAATGAACTGTTATACAAGATTTGTGTAGAGGAGTAAAGGAAAAAATTGTGGACAAGATTATTTCCCCTTCTACCAAATCATTTAGTTCATTATATTCGCATGTATCAAATCATTTAGTTCATTATAATGTATTTTGCATCTCTGAATGAATAATAAAACAATTATTTTGGATGTTAATTTCTGTTTTTTGTTAATTATTTGGATGGTTATTCTCTTTAATATTTTTGCACCGTTCTTATTAATAAACACAATAAACAAATTATCAATACTTAATAAATACAAAAATAAATTAACAAAATGTAATGTTTAATATTTTATCCAGTTTCGTATTAATAAACACAATTATATAGTAATAATCTACTTCATGACAACTTCATGTTAATTTAAGTAAATTCATGTTGTATAAATATTTTCCAGTTATGTAAGCTGTTAATTTGGAAATTGGGTTCAGTTTAACAACACATAATTAAGACTGAGCTGTCAAGGAAGTCTACGTGTATAATGTTGATGAATACGTTGGCATGAGTAAAGTCCGGGATGTATATAAGCGTGATTGTATAGGTGCAAGTGTTGTATGTATATATATGAGGTAAATTATGTTTTCTTAACTTCTCACTTTTGTATGGTGGTGTGTTATATAAATTAGGTACTTGTATGAAAATTTTATTAAGGTAAATAAGAAAAATGTGATGTTCATATCCCTACACCTTACCGCTTTGATGTCGCACGCAAAACATGAGATTGGGGAAAAACAGAACGAATTACAGATAATCTCATCCACCATAAAGAAGATGCACATTTATTTTTTGCACCTTCTAATATCGGGTGAGCATTTTATAATTGTCTTTTATATTTCTTTCTTTAGTATGTTTGTTGTGCTTAACATTTCCTAACCATGTACATATGTTTTGTTAGGCAACATTGGGTTTTGGTTGCCATCAATCGGTTCAATGTAGAAATAGACTACTTTGACTCATTGACACGTGGTGATATGAACAATTACGCTGCTATGAAAGAGATGTTTTCTAAGTAAGTGGACTACTCATTTAAACTTTTAGTTATACTTTCATTTTCCTAGTTGTTTATTAATTAAGTACATTTTCTATTGTTTAGTGTGGTGAAAGTTTACAAATTGAATAATCGTGGTAGAAACAAGTTACCAAATCCCAACAAAATCAAGTGGACTCGTATACAGATATTGACACAAATAATCTCAAACAATTATGTGTAATGGCCAACTAATGTTATGCTTATATGTTTACTTCATTTTAATTGTAGACCCCTTGCTAAACAAACGAGGTAGATTGTGGCTATTATGTGCTGAAATTCATGAAGGACATCATTCAGTAGTGGCCAACTAATGAAATCAAGTTTGTTAGCAAATCATATACAGATGACCAAGTCAACCAGATTAGAGAACAATGGTCAAAGTTTGTACTTAGTTTAGTTTTGCACAAATTGTAGCTAAGAAAATTCATTTAATGTTCAATGTAATGTATATGATTTGGTCTATGTATATGTTTATGTAAATAGTGCAATTAATGTTCAAAATATAAATTCAGTTGAAATTCAGTTGTGTTGATATAGTTGTCATTTGGTGTTTCTGTATGCATTCATTTTGTTGTTATGTTCTGTTTCTGTATGCATCAGGATATTTTTTGTTGTGTGCGTAACTTTATAGAATTAGGAATAATAGTCTTCGATAGCGCTTTTGTATTATTGCGATGTTGTTATACCCATAAAACATCACTTTTTTAACAATGTGTTGTTGATTACGATGAATTCAACAGCGCATTCTCAAAAAAGCAATGTTACTTTCGTTAAATTCAACAGCGCTTGGACAAAAAAACATTGTTGAATACTTATCTCTCATTCATTCTCTTTTAGCTATACAACAACACATACAGTAAGAAGCGTTGTCGATATGATCAAAATTATTTCATCTGCACTTAATCGCTTAACACAGTGCTTAATCGATTCTCTATGTATTTAATTAATTGTCATTAATCGAATGTCATAACGTAATTACTAATTTGAATTTCATTAAAAAAATGAATTAGTAAAAAAATTATTATATCTTTCACAATGTTTCCTTAAGATTACGCTGTGAAACACTTACCTTCATATTTGAATGGGAAGTTTTTCCACAGCTTTGCCTTTATGTTGCGCTGTTGATTAGATATCATTGATAGCGACATCATACTTATGCGCTCTTGAAGATACTATCAGACCCTAAAAAATTAAAATATTCTCACACGTTCATCAGCAATCCCAACACTCATTTACTCTCACAATCGACCTCGAAAATCATTCAACCTTAAAATCATTCATTCATTCAACACCAAAAATCATTCACTCATTCAACACGAAAATCATTCAACACCGATTTCGAAAATCCTTCACTCGTTTAACCTCAAAATCATCATTCACGTATTCAACACCGAATTGAAAGTGAATTTTTCCTATAGTTATTTTCCTTTTGAATTACATTATATTTATCTTGTATTGAGTTACAAATATTTTTCTTATACATGAGTGAAAGTGATTTCACTCATTTAGCTTGTATTGGGTTGGGGTTTCGACACATTTAGCTTATATTATGAGTTAGGGTTCCGATCATAATAATTCATTTGCTCTGTTTGGTGAGCTTAACTCCAAGCTTTAGGTATTTATGCTCATTATATTTTTTTGTCAATAGAAAATGGATCGAAAATGGATGAGTGTCAATCGATTGACGAAGGTGTATGAAGAAGAAGTGAAATCACTTGTTAGTTTGTAATTAAGAATACTAAAAACCCTAATAGAATTGTATGTCCTTGCTTAAGATGTTGTTACTCAAACCGAATTACTCCAAATGAGTTAAAAGTTCATTTAGTGTGTCACGATATTGATCAAAGTTACACATGTTGGACAAGACATGGTGAGACGAAAGACGTTATGGATTGTGATGATGAGATGCATATGAAAGATAACTACACAAATGCATATGAAGACGATCGTTTTGAGGAAATGACAAACGTTGTCGAAGAGGATCTTCAGGATTGTCCTGAGATGTTTCAGTGATTGATAAGTGATGCTGAGAAACCATTATATGATGGTTGTACTAAATTCACAAGATTGGCAGCATGGTCAAGGTTGTATAAGTTGAAATCTGTTAATGGATGGACCAATAAGAGTTTCACCAACTTGCCTACACTTCTAAAGGATATGTTGCCGGAAGATAATGTGCTCCCTTCTCGAACCTATGATGCGAAACAAATGTTTCGCTCCATAGGCATGGACTACACTAGGATACATGCTTGTGAAAATGATTGCATCTTATTTTTTAATGAGTATGCTTCATTAAAGTTTTGTCCTAAATGTAATGCATCACGATATAAGAAGGAAGACTCAATTCCCAAAAAGGTTGTTTGGTATTTTCTCATCAAAGCAAGATTCAAGCGTATGTTTAGCAATTCCAAAGATGCAAAGAAGTTGACATGGCATGATGAAGAAAGGATTAAGGATGGCAAGCTTCGGCATCATGCAGATTCTCCTCAATGGAGAAAATTGATCACGACTATCCTAGTTTTGGTCAAGAATCAAGAAATCTACGCCTTGCATTGTCAACAGATGGAATTAACCCACATAGTGTTCAAAGTGGCTCCCACAGTACATGAACAGTGATATTTGTGATATACAACCTACCTCATTCTCTATGCATGAAGCGCAAATATATGATGTTATCTATGTTAATTTCTGGACCTAAACAACCAGGAAATGACATAGACATATATTTGACTCCATTAATTGAAGACTTGAAGCAAATGTAGGAAACAATCATAAATGTATATGATGCGTATAGGGAAGAAAGCTTCAACTTGAGAGCTTAGTTGTTCTGCATAATCAGTGATTTCCCTGCATATAGTAATCTGTCTGGATATAGTACAAAAGGACATTTTGCATGTCCTGTATGTAAAGACAATACTCATTCAATGAGGTTGGAACACTATAAGAAAAATGTCTTCCTTGGCCATCGTAGATTTTTGCCTTCAGATCATCACTATCGACGATGGAGAAAAGCATTTGATGGAAACAATGAAGAAGGTCGTGCTCCTTTGTCGTTGACAGGTGACCAATTATTTCAAAAGCTAAAGGGTTTGAATACTTGATTTGGTAAACCTTTTGCAAAAGAAATTGTTATAAGTGGGTGGAAGAAAAAGGTCAATATTCGTTGAATTGCCATATTGGAGTTCATTATACGTAAGACATTTCCTCGATGTTATGCATATTGAAGAAAATGTGTTTGAAAGTCTCATTGGTACCTTACTCAATGTCCCTGGTAAGACCAAAGATGGTTTGAATGCAAGGTTGGACTTGGTTAGTATGGGAATAAGAAAGGAATTGGGGCCGATAATGAAGGAAAAACGTACATTTCTACCTCCAGCAGCTTATACTTTTTCGAGGAAGGAGAAAATGAAATTTTGTAAATTTATTCATGGTGTTAAAGTTCCAGAAGGGTACTCTTTCAACATTCAGAACCTTGTATCAATGAAAGACCTCAAGTTAAAAGGTCTTAAGTCTCATGATTGTCATGTACTTATGGAGCATTTCTTGCCTATTGGAATATGGTCAATTCTACCTAAAAAAGTTCGAGGAACCATAACTAGGTTATGCTTCTTCTTCAAGGCAATTTGTAGCAAAGTGATTGACCCTGAGAAATTACCTACATTGCAAAGACAAATTATTTTGACTTTGTGTGAGCTTGAAATGCATTTCCCACATTCTTTTTTTGACATAATGGTTCATCTAAACATTCATCTTGTTCGAGAGACACAACTATGTGACTCTTCCTATATGAGATGGATGTACCTCTTTGAGTGTTATATGAAGACATTAAAAGGGTATGAGAAGAACCGATCAAAATTAGAGGGTTGTATTGTTGAGCGAAATGTTATTAAAAAAGCTCTTGATTTTTCTACCGGATACCTTACCGATGGTGATTTCATGGGCATTCCAAAGCCTCGA
>NC_032012.1:1467593-1495501 GCF_001865875.1 Lupinus angustifolius
CACATTTTATATGAAAAAACAAGATGATCAAAGTAAAATGCAAAATAGTGGTGTGACTCTTGTTGCTCAAAATTTACACATGTCAAGTGAAAAAGATAGAAACCCAATATATGCGAACATGTCATACTTTGGAGTGATTGAACACATATGGGAATTGGATTACACAATGTTTAGGATGCCGGTTTTTTATTGTATGTGGGTTGATAACAATAATGGCTTCCGAGTTTATGAGTTAAGGTTCATGCAAGTGGATCTTAATAGGCCAGGATATAAAGATGAGTCATTTATTCTAGCATCACAAGCTCAACAAGTATTCTATGTTAGTGACTCAACTCATATGAAATGGTCAATTGTTCTTTTAACTAACAAAATAATCGTCAATAATATTGATGACCAAGAATACAAAGATATTGATGAAGATGATCCTTTTTTGGGACATATCAATCGTATGAGAGCGGACCAACTACGGATGGTGATTTATATTCAAGAGATGATCACGACGAAGGGCTTTGGGTAAACCAATATCCTCTAGACAAGGATGACCCTAAAAGACAAAAACAATCAAAGAAAATGAAAAAATAGATGCAAGTAGTCTTTCTATAATTTTGATTGTTTGTAATTTGTATAATATTGTTTCTTTGTAATTTGTGTAATTTTTTTATTTGTAATTATGTATTCTGTCAAAACATAATTGGCATAATATTCATTGTTTGTATTTTGTATTGTATTAATGTTTAATAAAACAAACTTCTGGCATGTATTGATGTGTTTGTGTTGTTCAGAATGTATAAATGTATGTGATGTTGAGAATGTCTGTTATGCTAATAAATGTATATGCAGGTATTAATTTATACAAATCAACAGCGAATTCTAGGAGAAGCCCTGACATGCGCTGTAGTTAAAGGATAACTACAACAACGCTTTATAGAGAAAGCGTTGTGGTACATTATTAATACAACAACGCTATGCATGTGATGCGCTATTGTATTAAGGTGTTGTTTGAGAAAATTTATGATTAATACAACAGCGTTTTTCTGTTATTGCGCTGTTAAATATATGAACTTCAACAGCGCAACAACAAACGTTGTTAATAAGACCTATAAAATGCGTTGTTTATTTAAGACTATATGACAACGCTTTGTGGACGAGGCGCAATTGTATTGATTCACTATATGACAACACTTTTTATGTGTTGCATTATGGTATATAATCAATACAACAACATTTGTGAAACGTTGTTAATGATGACCATATACTACTGCGGTCAAACAGAAAGCACATGAAAGCGCTGTTATACATCTAAAATAAGCATTGTTGAACGACAAGGGGAGTAGGAGATCATAAGACAAAATGGGGAAAGTGCGGACCTGCATATATGTTTTTTCTTTGCAATCTTTAAGTCACACTAGTCTTTCCAACCCATTGCACCGTTGGGCCCATTCTGTCTCTATTGTTCTGCAGCTTCTTCATAACAATACACATAAGAAACGCAAAACGAGTTGGGGAGGATAAGGGAATAAGGATCATGTGTCCCAACATTGAGTACGTACATGTATCTTTAGTTAAATATTTTATATTTTTAGAATTTTTCTTCTTAATTAAGTGTCATTTTTTTATTGTTATGGAAATTGAGATTGGAGTGGAGACAAATAATCTCCATCAGAATATGGGGAAGAAAATGCAAGGGGAATAGGAGATCATAAGACGAAATGGGGAAAGTGTGAACCTGCGTATATGTTTTTTCTTTGCAATCTTTAGGTCATACTAGTCTTTCCAACCCATTCATAACCCTACACATCATAAGAAAATATGCATTCAAAAAATGTATTGTCAATTTCAATTTTTTTATGGGTGTTCTAAGCGAACTTAATTAAGAATGTTTATAAAATTAGTTAACATTGACTAATATCAATTAAATAAGTTTTTTCTTCACATCAAATTCCATATCCAAGAGTCCTTCCTCGGCATATCTTAACATTTGTATCATGTGAAATTGTGAATAATGAATGTGTATAATTTTCCCTCCTGATTCATATATCATGCCAAAGAGAAACCTCCTCACCCATTATTTTTTTTAATAAAGTATATCACCATATTATGAGATAAATATTTCATTTGACTATTAAAATTATGGCATTTGTCTTATTTAATTATTTTTTATAAAATTATTTCTAAAAACTACAAAAATATGACACATGTCTTAATTTTAGTAGTTGAAACATATAATTTATGAGGAGATACTTTATTTTTTCTGTAATCCTTCCTAAACCTATAGTACTTTTTTTATGATGGGATCTACTTACTCTAAGAGTAAGTTAAAAAAACATGTTTTGTATCTTAATCATCTATTCTATAAAAATCTAATGATTCAGGTCCCGACTAATTCAATTACATGAATCATTAGGGGTGTGTTTGGTTTTAGGAAATATTTTCTATTTCTATTTCTATTTCCTATTTTCATTTTTAAGAAATAATTTTCATTTCCATGTTTTCATTTCCTGAAAATATGTTTGTTATGATCATTTTCATTTTCATAACTATGCACTCTAAACTTTATAAACCAGGATAATTACTCTTGCAATGAATCCAATTCTAAATTCTAATCACTAAAGTAGTCAAACCAATGATTTTATAAAATGTCTACATATTTGATACTTGCATTTTATTTCCAATGTATTTTATGTCAATAATACGTTGAACATTTTTAGTTGTTGGACTTGGTCATTTGCTATTACAAAAGCATGTGAAAAGTCATAATGAGCATTATGCAGTTGCAGATGCTCTCCAGAAAAGGTGAAATTAAAATAAAATTACTAACATACAGGTGCTATACTATTTAATTAAGGTTGCAGTAACATCAAGAAACGTCAATTTTCATCCCAAAATCATATATTATCATAATCATCATCAAACTATTTCAACACTATCATAAGAGAGACGAAGAAAAGTTGTTATGTTGAGAGATAAAGAAATAAATTTTATTATGAAGATATGTGATAGTAAGGACAAGGGACACCCTCATCAATTGATTTCAGCATTTTGTTGATTAGTGAAGAGAGTAATTGAAAATAATATTCCCCTCATTTCACATCTTTTGATGTTTAACGTTATGCACATAGTTTCAAAAAATATTACATGAAGTAAAAATTCAATAAAATTTGACTAAAATAGTCACATTTAATACACATAAAAAACTGGATTAAAAATGAAATGAAGAAACATGTGGAGAAAATATTAGTAATAAATAAATAAATAAGAGTATAATTGGAAAGTAAAATATAAATGTATATTGGGTTTTCAAAACATCAAAAGATTTGGAATAACATGAAAATGTTAAAACATCAAAAGATATAGATCGAATGGAGTAATAAAAGTCTTAAAATTTTCAATAAAATGTCATTGTCTTATTATTGAAAATATTGGAAATGATATTTTTTTCATTTTCAAAATTTCCGAAGCTCATGTTTTCAAAAATATAAAATGTAAACAACACAACAAACATGTTTTCACCCTCATTTTCAATGAAAACAGAAAATGGTCAAACCAAACATACCCTAGATTTTCATAAAATAAATAGTTATAAAATGGAGTAAGATTTTATAACTTATTCATGGAGTTACGATTGTGGAAATGTTAGTAAAATCTCCAAAGGGTTTGAAGGCGTGAAACATTCTTCCATGTATGGTTGAAGAATTTTGAGAAATCTACACCAGATCAGACTAGTCCGTTTTTGTTCAAACAACATGTGTATTTTGACATTATCTGTCTGTGGGTTCCACCACATTAAATGATAAAAAAAACCATGGTATTTAACATAGTATAAATAGTTCTAATAAAAAAGAAATTAGAGGATAAAGTTTTTTATATTGTAAACATATTATTTATTATTTATGTGTTTTAAATAAAAGTAATACATATTATATACTAATAACGGTATAGTTTTGTTATATTAATAGATATAAATATTAAACTAAAAATATAAATAGGCCATCTCATATGTTATGTCTATCACATTTTTCCAAAATTGAAGAAATTATTTCATGTTTTTGAGACTAGCATATCCAAACTATTAGATTTTTTATGTAATATTATAATGATTCCCTTTATGTAAGATATAGATAGATTTAAGTCTTACTTATAGAGGGGGAAATTCGTTAGGAAAATTAATCTTGTTATAATATAAATGTTCTCAACGTACATGAATACCATTCCCTCTCGTAAGTAAATACAAGTGACTACCAAAAAAAAGAATATCAGATGTGAAGCAGTACTAAGATAAGAAAAATGGAATGATGATTATTTGTTTTGATGTTGATGTTCTTAACTATGTCTCATCCAATCATACTATTTAAAATTTTAAGTCACATTTAACAAGTATAAGGAGGCATTGAATTAATTGCCAAATTTAAATGACATGTAATATCATATTCGGTGAGACATTGTTAGGGATATTAATCTGAGATAATTGATCAACATTTAAGAAAATGTCGAAAGAGAGATCCGTTTTGCCAATACATGATTTAGGACAATAAAATTAGACAGAGATCACTTATTTCAAAAGTGTTTCATTCCTTATATAATTAAATTAGATATTATTATATAAATAAATAAAAAAGTTTTAAAAAAAGAAAATATTTTTGTATGATTTATTAGAATCTGATTAATCTAGAATATAAGACGTTAGAAATATGTAATATCTGTCCATCAAATTTGATTGAAAATGTCCACATATTTGGCTTGGTCTCTCTTCCTCCATTAGGTTATTCAACTCAGCACGTAACATAACCTTCTCGATGAATTGTAACTTATAATTAAGTTTCCAAATATGAAGTAGGATAATTAACGTGCAAGGTGTTGGTATATGACATGTCATTAAATTGTGATGGTGATGGACCAACAAACCAAGTTGATAATCCTCCCAAGTATTATTCAGATATATCAACTATGCTTATTATTAATCCTTACGTTTTGTGATACACCCATTACTATTTCTTTAAGAGGCCATGTGATGGCCCTATGTTTTTTATATTAGAATAATGTGTGTAATACTATTTATAATGTATATTTATGATTCATCATTTATGTATCAATTTTAAAAACTTATACATATGATGAGCGATATAGTAACTTTTTTTATAATATCCGTATTGTGTACTGAGTATATGATACATTAAATTAACCTTGTAAATCAAAAATCTAGGGATAGACTTTGATGCAGATGGAGCCAAAAGGAGCACATCGTTCCACTTCAATAAATCAATCCCTGTTTTCACTCAACTTGGTCCCCGTTGACCAAGACTCCATCACTATTTCTTTGAATTCTTCATCTTCAACTCTAATAATTGAACCCAACTCCATAGCCTAGTGTGAGGTATATTTAATGAATTAAACTATGAGATGAATAGATTTATACGATCTTACTCTCAAGTAAGAGGGATTATATTTTGTGGATTTAACCACATAATTTTATGTATAAAACAAATGTTACATTAAGTAGAGACTTACCCCTTAAATTTTCTAGGACCAAAATTTCTAATTATTGCCATGAACTATGTTCAGAACCTACACTCTATTCACGTGTTGCTGACTATACTACAGTATGATTCAGTATAAGATGTGATGGAAGTCAAGAATTTTAAAGAGGGTAGTTAATTAAAGATGCAAAACTTGTATAATCTAAGTTCCTGAAATAGAAAGACAAATAGTTCAAAAAATAAAAAGAAAAATACAATTTATAACAACATGTTTATTATTTTAATTATAATAAAATGATACTTTATCATAAACAAATGAAGAAGTATGTATAATTCATACCTTATTGTAGCCAATTCATTAGTGTAACATGATGTTTGGGAAAGAAATTATATGATTGAAGAAGGGAGAATAAATTTTATGATATCTTATTGAGGCTGTATGTATTGATCTGGATTCAGTTCCACAACTAGTTGTAGGAAAATAAGTGGATCAAATATACATATGGAATTATTAAACGCAATTTCAAAAGTTTTATTATCCTGTCCACGAACAATAAAACTTAGTTAAATTATTTAGGATTCAAGTCTAGAGACCAATGAGGTCTTCATAACCATGATAACAATATAAGCTAGTCATAACAAATAACTCATAAAGGAAGATAAACTTTGTGCATAATGTGGAAAATAAGAATAGAGATTTGTTGTCTTATATTTTGTGTCATATATTGTCTGACATTAATGATAATTAAGCAAAAACATGAATTGTAATAAAGTTTTAATTTTTTTTAATTGATATAGCATATTTTCATTGGTGCGAAACAACTTATGAAACAACAAATCTATTTTCAAAAAATTTATCCTAATGGAATGGGAAATTGTTCTACAAGAACAATAAATTGATCTAAAAAACTTGCCATTAAGAAGAGATATACAAATGGAATTGAATTGATAAAGAAAAAACTAACAAACCATATAGATTGACCTCATGAACTATTGTTTTTATGATAATATGCATACACATTAAACCATACAACTATAAACTGAATATAACTAAATCCACTTATTTTGTTTTCTAATATAACAAAGCCCTCTTATAATTAAACATCTTTTGATCACATAAACTATAACTACGTACCTATCATCCATTCTTAATAACTATCGTTGGAGAAAGCATTAACACTAGTTAGATCAGGCAAATTAAAATCATTACCCACAACCATTCCATCAAGAATCTCCATGCTAGGCCTAGAATTACCCAAAGTTGGAAAAAAATTATTACTCTTCATATAATCAAATGAGTAACCACCATGTTGTTCTTGGAACAACTGTTGCTGAGGCAGTAACTGCTGAACCACCGGCAACGGAAACTGCGCCACCGCAGCCGAGGCTGCTTGATGAACTTGGTTGTGATCACTTCTGGCACCAATATGCTGTCTGCTACTACCATGTTTGAAATTTAAGGTAATAGGTCCCTTATGGACACCAAGTGAAGACATGGTTGTGCTAGGACACCCTGTGAATTGTTGCACTAGTGCCCTAAAGTTGGTGGTATTTGCATTGAGGAGTGTTGTTGGGGTTCTTTTAGAAGCTCTGGATCTTCTTCGGATTGGTTTGGACACAACATTATTATTATTATTAACCTTTGGAGGGGTCAAATTACTAGTAGTTGCACCAGAAAAACCTTCTTTGGGTGGTACCATAGCACCATCCATGAGAGGTTGTTGCTGATAGAATTCCATCCAATACTGGTTGGTAGTGGTGGTAGTAGTAGTCATGGTATCACTACCTATGGGTTTGGTGGAAGTTGTAGGTGGTAAAAGGTGAGAATATATAACTGATAACTCCTCATCACCCTCTTTCATTTCGTCCTTCTTTCAAAGAAAGATTCAACTAGACTTGGCTATAATATATATGTCTAGAGTGAGCTTACTCCGATGGTAAGGTTATTATTGCCTAGTGACTATGAAGTTGCAAGTTTAAATCTTAGAAATAGTCTCTCCATTTATGAAAATAAGGTAACGTACATATACATTATCCTATCTCCCGTGAATGAGAGTCTTGTGCACTGAGTCGTTATTTATTAAGTTGTCTCCTCACACCAATAAAATTATGGCACATGCTATTTTTTAAGTTTTTAGAAATATATTTACAGAAAATGATTAAGTATAATACATATCATAATTTTAGTGGTTGGACGAGATAAGTTATCTCTTCAGGATATATTTTATTATATATATATATAACAAACTAGTTGCATCTTTTTTTAAACGCAACAAACTCTGAAGTTAAGTCAACATATATTGGTTTTTGCATATGTAGTGTTGAATATGTATCACATGAAATACTATTTGAGTTAGGAATCATTTACCATAATTTTGGTGATATATTTGTTTAATGAATTGGCTTTAAAGATGAAGTTAGCTGTAATTATTTTAGCAAGATGTGAAAAACTATGACATTATTGTGTATAGAGAGCCTTGTCATGGTCAAAATAAAGAGGTCCAAGTTTTGACTATTCTTTGATTGAGATAGGTGAGAAATTTTGAAGCTAAATTCAAGAAGAGGGTGCTTCCAGGAAATAACATATTAATTTCACTGACAACATGAAAATGTGGAATAACATCATTTGGAATCCTTGTTTGTTATGTTGGCACGTTTGAGACGTTGGTGTTCCAGAAATTATTACTTGTTCCAAGTTTTTAAGTAAATGTTTATAGTTCATGTATTAATGAATTGAAATAAAATGAGTTAATTTCAAATCATTAATAAATATGTGATTGAGACTATTGATCTTGAATCTTGTAATAGTTATATAAGTTGAAGTAAGAGAGAATATTGTTGGAAAAAAAGAAAGAAGGAATGAAAGAACTTAATCAATTAAGATATAAGTAATCGGTTATCGAGTAAAATGTAAGAAGAGGGAGAAAAATGAATAATACTTCGTGTCTTCTTTATTTCAGCTACAATATCTTTTATAATAGAAATAACAGACTATTTAATTGATTATACAAACTATTAATCGATTAACGAAACTAACTAAATGAATTAAATTATTCTCAACACTCTCCCTTAGTTCATATTAGCTAAGTCAAACATGCCCAATTTCCTTCTTTGAATTTCAAAGTTGATCCTCTTTAGTGGCTTTGCGAGGATATTAGCAAGTTGATTTTCAGTCTTGCAATATTCTACTCTCATATTTCCCTTCTCTACTTGGTCCCTTAGAAAATGGTACTTGGTCTCTATGTGATTGCTCCTTCCATGAGTAATAGGATTCTTTGCCAACCGTATTGTTGATTTGTTTTCTACAAACAGCAATATAGAGTCTTCTTGACTCATTCCAATTTCTCTCAGTAGAGTTTGTAGCCATAGTGCTTGGTAGCCGCCTAGACATACTGCAATATACTCAGCTTCACATGATGAGAGGGTCACCACTTTCTATTTTTGTGAACTCCAGCTTATAGGTGCTTTATCAAGCTTAAAGAGGAAGCATGTAGTACTTTTCCTTTCATCTTTGTCACCATACCAGTCTGCATATGTGTAACCCTACATTTTTCCAGTTTTCTTATCACTGTGAGTAGGGAAAAGTATTCCATAATTCATGCTTCCTTTTAGGTACTAAGGACTCTCTTTACTACAATCATATGAGTGGGATTAGGTCTCTCCATGTATCTACTAGCTAGGCCTACACTATAGGTAATATTTGGTCTTGAATTGCAGATGTACCTAAGTGAGCCTATCATTTGTTTATAGAGAGTTTGATTCACTATTTCTTCTTCAAGATCTCCTTTACACAAGGTGTTTTCTGTTTCAATAGGTGTTGCAGATGAGTTGCAATTCATCATGTTGAACCTTTCAAGCACATATGTTGTGTACTTTCTCTGATGCATGAGTATGCCTTTTGTTGTTCTTATGAATTCAAATCATAGGAAGTAGGAAAGTGAGTCTAGATCAGACATTTCAAATTCCATATTGAGTTTGTTCTTTATACTTTCAATCTCTTCATCTTGCAGCCACTGATTAGTAGGTCATCTACATACAAACAGATTATGATTAATGTTTTAGAAGGTGTGTTTTTTTCCTGTAGATTTCATGTTCACTTGTGCATCTAAGGAGACATTGTTTCAAAGGAAGTTGTATATTCTCTTACTCTATGCCCTATGGGCTTGTTTTAGCCCATAGAGCGCATTGTTTAGTTTGTAGACCTTCTGTTCTTGACCTGTTACCTCAAAGCCAAGTGGTTGTGACACAAAGACCTCTTTGTCAAGTGGTCCATTCAGGAAGGCTGACTTAATATCCATCTGACATATTGTCTAGTTCATTGAGCTTGCTATGGTTGTGACAAGCCTTACAGTTTCAATCCTAGCCACTGGTGCATATACTTCATCATAGTCTAGTCCTGGTTTTTTAGAAAACCTTTTGCAACCAATCTAGCCATGTGTTTTGTCACTGATCCATCTTGCATCAGCTTTACCTTGTAAACCCACTTCACTGAAATGACCTTCTTTCTTTTAGGTAGTTTTGTGAGTTCCCATGTATCATTTCTCTCAATGGGTTTGACCCTTTCCTCCATGGCTTCAATCCAACAAGCTTCTTTGATTGCTTGTTCATATGTGACTGGCTTCGTTTCAGCTAATAGGGCCATATGCACAAAATCACCATAAGATGTTATTGATGCATGAGAGAATACCTCATAGGCTTTTAGTCGTGTTGGCAAGTTTCTTTGTCTTTGAGGTCTCTCAATAGTATTTGAATTTCCTTCACTTGTTATGCTTTCCTCTATTGTGTCATTAGTACTGTCAATGTCAATCTGACCTACCTTGTTTGAAGTTGTGTCAATTGAGTTCTAGTCCCATGATTGAGTCTCATCAAACTTGAGATCCCTGCTATGAGTGATGGATTTTGATTCAGGATCAAAAGTCTTGTATGCACCAATTGAGTGATATCCTAGAAATATTAGCCTTTTTCCTTTATCATTTAACTTCTTCCTCTTGTTGTCTGGAACATGCTTGAAATAAATTGAGCCAAACACTCTGAAATGTTTCACACTTGGCTTGTTTCCATTCCAAGCTTCCTCAGGATTTGAGCCTTTTAACCTCTTTGTAGGACATCTATTTGCGATGTATGTTGTAGTGGCTATAGCTTCACCCCAAAATTTCTTGGGTAGTCCTTTTGTTTTCAACATACTTCTTGCCATGTCTAGGATAGTCATGTTGACCCTTTCAGCTATTCCATTGTGTTGAGGGGTATATGGGGCAACTATCTCATGAGTGATGCCCTCCTTATCATAGTAGCTCTAAAACTCATGAGAGGAATAATCTCATCCACCATCACTTCTTAGTAACATCAACTTGTGGCCTGATTGTTTCTCTGCAACTGCTTTGAAACTCCTAAATCTATTAAAGACTTCACTTTTCCTCTTCAACAGAAAAATCCATAGCTTTCTGGTGAAGCCATCCTTCAAGATAACAAAGTATTTTTTTCCCTCCAAGTGATTGGACTTCAATAGGACCACATACATCAGTATACACGATCTCCAAATGTTTGGTGGTTTTTGTTGGTATCTGGTTGTAGAAGGAATTTCTGGCCTGATTGCTTGTGATACATTCCTCACACAGCTTTGTAGGAGTTCTTACATCAGGCAAACCAACTACCATCTTCTGCTTGCTCAACAATTCCAGACTTCTAAAGTTCAAATCCCCAAATCTTTGATGTCATATCCAAGTATCCTATGTTATTGATTCCAGACACTTGTTGTCACCTACATGAATACCAATCTTAAATGTCCTATTGTGTGAAAGTGGGGCTTTTAATATTAACATCATATTTTGGTTATATGTTTTTAGCATTTTGTCTTCTAACTTCGTATAGTAGACTTTTTCTATCAGTTGTCCTAGGCTAATGAGATTGTTCTTCATTTTAGGCACATACAACACATTAGAGATGTAGGAAATCATACCATCATTCCGATCATGATCCTCCCCATTCCTTTTGCAATGATGAAGTTATCATCTACAAATTTCACCTTAGTTTTCACAGAATCATTCAAAGATATGAACCACTATTTGTGTCCAGTCATGTGATTGGAGCAACTAGTATCCAGGTATCAGCCATCTGATAAGGATTATTGGTCTCCTTTTGTTGTAACCATCAAGGCACCATTTGTGTCATTCAACTCTGGGCCTGAGATTTCACCTGATTCACTCATCTCTTAACCATATATTTCCCTTTCTGCCATCAATATAACTTCTTCATCTAAGACTTCACCCTTAGCCAATTTGGCCTCTTCATCTTTGTTTTCCCTTTTGAATTTGCACTATGATGCATAGTGGCCCCAATTTCTACAATTGAAACACTAGATCTTGCTCTTATCTTTCTTCTTCTTACCATTATTACCATTGTTTGAAACACTCATTGAGTTAAGTTTGTTTGATCCTTGGTCATACGCATGCACATTCTCAACCTCATTCTTCCTATATGTATGCCATCTTCCATTTTCTTTTCTTTTTTTCCATGTAGCTCATTTATTTTGAGGATAACAAGGTCTTTGGACTCCTCAATTGCAACTACCACATGATCAAATTTAGTAAAGAGGGTTTTGAGTATCTTTTCAACTATACCTTATTCAGGAATTTGCTCACCACATCTTTTCATGAGGCTTCAAATTCTGGTGAAATAGTCAACTACATTTTCTTACTCCTCCATTTGGAATAATTCATTTTTCCTCCTCGTCATCTGTAATCTGACTTTCTTCACTTTCACACCACTAGAGTAGCATTTCTCTAAGATCTTCCAAGCCTCCTTTAAAGATGAAGCAGTTGAGAAATTTTACCAAAATTTGATGAGCTAACACACTGATGTATCGAGAAGGTTGCTTTATAATCCTTCTTCTTAGCCTCCCTGAATTCTAGTCTTTGTGCATCAGTAGGATTCTCTTCTAATGGTTGAACCTCATCTTGCACAACTTCAAGGCAATCTTGAAAGCCAAAGATTGCTTTTATCTGGATATTTAAGTGTTCATAGTTCTTTCCATCAAAGATGGGAAGATTCATTGCAAAGTCATTTGAAGTTGTCATCTCTTTCTTCTAGGGTCAATTCCTTATCTCCTCTTTTCCCTTTCTGGTTTCTGTTGTGAGCTCCACAGATTCCATATCTTTGTTCTTGATACCATGTTGAAAGAAAATAAAGAAAGAACTTAATCGATTAAGATATGGGTAATCGATTATCGAGTGAGATGTAATAAGAGAGAAAATTGAATAATATTTTGTGTCTTCTTTATTTCAGCTATAGTGTCTTTTATAACATAAATAACATACTGTTTAATCAATTATACAAGCTATTAATTGATTAACAAAACTAGCTAAATTTTAAACTATTCTCAACAAATACATGTTAGTTTAACAAGACATGATCAAACCCTTTTATAAAAGTAAAATTTAGATATCATGCAAATCACTAGATTTAAGTATATCATATGTCTATTATATAATATAATAGGAAAATAATGTGACATGCAAATCATAAGATTCGACTAGGCCTCATAAAATGGAGTGTTTCATGTATTATGTGACAGAAACTTAAGAAATTTTCACCACGATATTATAAGACGTGCAATGTTATATGTGAAATGGTTTTATTTGGTGAATGTAAAGAAGAGAATAAAGTCAATGTGACATAAATGAAAACGTTACTTTGGACGAGTCACAAAAACATGATAGAATTATGAATGAATATATCAAGAAGAAAGTTAGGATAACTCTTATTGCAGAAAAGATGATAATATCACGGCTTAGGGACATGTGTAGAGGAGACTATTAGAAGTCAAAGTAAGGAATATAAATCAAATGGAGGTTAATCAAATTTGTAAAAACAAAAATATACTAAGAAAAACCATATGCATAATGGTTAGGTAAATTTAAATATCAATATTTTGTCAATAAAATTAAGACTGAATGTTGTATGTTGTTATTAGTGATAATGTAATTGTTTGATCTATGTGGCCGACCTCATATCTAATAGAACTAAAACTCTATTGTTATTAATATTAACTAGTAAATAACTAAATAGAAAACAATGTCAATTTTTCAAGTGAAAGACAGATTCAATTTATCCCGTTGTAAATTAAAATCATTACTTACATTAATACAAACTTTTTTTAGAAAACAATTCTCATAAAAACACGTCGTTATATTAAAAAATTATTTATATAAATGATATCTATGAAATATAATATTGAATAAGGAAATTATTTAGTATCCTATTAATGTAAATTAAGATTAACTTAATATATATATATATATATATATATAATTTATATTCTTCTGCCAATGAAAATATGATATAGGTGGTAATAAAACCACTAGATTTTATTCTTTTTTTTTGGTATTATTAAGGGTATTCTCTTATCTTTTTGGGTTAAGGAACTAATGTTTTTTGGAGTGTATGACTACCCTCCCAATAAATGTCGCTCTTAGAAATCAAATTATTGACATTTTGGGTCATTCTGATGATCTAGTAAAACATTATACCACTAAACCAACATTTGGTAAATGTTTTTAAAAAGGATAGAAAAAAATTCACATTGAAGTATGTATAGTAATGATTTTTTGGTTCAAGTAATACATTTCTTCTAAACAACGTAATAAAAAAAAATATTTTCTCGTACCATGAGATAACTTATTTTATCTAGTCAGTAAAATTATGACATATGTACTATTTTGTCTAGTTTTAGAAAATAATTAAATATGACACATATCATAATTTTAGTGGTCGTAGAAGATAAATTATCACCATATATGAGAATATATTTTATTTTAAACATAGACTAAAATTTGAGTTTAGCTATGAATAAAACTCCCTTGAAAAGTTAACCTTATTATCCTGTCGAGGTTCCTGATTCAAATACAATTACATTTAAAGAACAATTGTAGCTAGACGCCTAGACCCAACAAACTAATAAGTATATTGCACAGAATTAAAATTTTAACTTAATATATATAAACAAATATATAAAAAGTATCTACTCTTTAATTGTCTGCCGGGACACTCTTAGTGTAGAAAAACTAAAGGACATATTGATACATTTCACACAATAATACACTTTGTGAGATCTTTTTTCCTCAAACTCACTAATTTATGATCTAGTACTTGAAAATAACATATATGGTTGATAGTTATTATTGTTGGATTTGGGTTCCCTTCCTAAGTAGAGAAAAATTCAATTGGGCAAAGCTCACTTGTCCCACTCAATCTAATTATTAGGGGTCAGATGAGGTAAAAAGGTGTGCAATCAGTTTAGGCAAAAAGAAGCATTAGAAAAGTGAGAGAGAAGTTGAAAGAACTCAACTCATAGGAACTCATAGCAGTTATGGGAGATTTGCGACTACGTCTTTGTTCACCATTGGATTGGGCTGAAGTTTGAACAGCAGGTTCACAGCTTCTAGTACTTCATTCTAAACGGTTGGATCAGTGAGAAGTCATCCGAGGTGGTAGAAAACGAGCCAAAACAGTGGCTGTTTTTCTGATTTTTTCTGCAACTTTGTGCTCTCATTTTCAAGCTTGTTGCTCTATTATATGTTGTATTTTTTAGCATTTTTTGTGATGTATTTTGGAGACACTCTTGTATTCCTATTTTGATCATAGTGAAGCTTGATTGACTGGCTTGTGCCTGTGGTTTTTACTTCTCACATTGGAAAGGTTTTCCACGTTAAAATTTTGGTGTCCCTTATGTATTCTTAGTTATTGCATTATTTGTTATTGCTCCTTATAGATTCTAGCAAGTTGAGAAATTATTATCCGCTGCATTTACTCTGTTAGAGATTTCCTTGTTATTATGTTGAATTTCTCATCAGAGTGGCATTAGAGCTCTTTGGGGTTGAGGTTATTTGACTTGCTTCAATGTTGGAGACAAATACACATAGAATCATATGTTTGAATGACATTAACTATCAATTGTGGAAAGGAAAAATGAAAGATTTATTATTTGTGAAGAATTTGCATATTCCTATGTTTGCTACTGAGAAGCCAGAGTCCAAGTCTGATGAGGATTGTAGTTTTCAACATCAACTACTTTATGGTTTCATTCGGCAATATGTAGAAGATAATGTCTACAATCACATTGCTAATGAGGAAAAGGAAAAATCTTTATGGAATAAAATTGAATCCTTGATGAATTTGAGGTACAAGAAATGAGCTTCTATTTCATATCACTTGAATGATTTTCAAGGGGACCTTGATCAATTATCAGGAATAGGTATCAAGTTTGATGATGAAGTGTTGGGACTATGGCTACTGAATACTCTACCAGATTCTTGGGAAACATTTTGGGTTTCAATTACAAATTCAGCCCATGATGGTATTGTCTCTTTGGAGAGTATAAAGGGAAATATTCTTAATGAGGAGATGAGAAGGAAGACACATGGTACTTCATCTCATTCTGAGGTGTTTATCATTAAAAATAGGGGGCAGAAGTCATAGAAAGAAACCGAAAGGTGATAGAGAAAAGGGAAAAAGTAAATCCAAGTCTAGATACAAGAATATGGAGTGTCACTATTGTCACAAAGCAAGCCACATATAGAAGAATTGTTTTCAGTGGAAAAGGGAGAAGAAAGACAAGAAGGGCAAGCAGAACGAGAAGAACCATGGTGATGATAATCGTGTTACAATTGCCACTTGTGACGATCTTATTATTCTTCGTGATCGTGATTCGGTTAATCTTGTATCATATGAGAGTATATGGATAATTGATAGTGGTGCTACACTGCATGTTACACCAAGGAAGTAGTTCTTCACAATCTTACACTTCTGGTAATTTTGGAGTGTTGAAGATGGGTAATAATGGTGTGTCAAAGGTAATTAATATTTGTGATATTTGTTTGCATACCAAAATGGGAGTGCAGTTGTTGTTGAGAGGAGTTATACAAACTCCAGATGTTCATTTCAATTTGATCTCTATGCAGATGCTTAATGATTATGGTTATGATAATCACTTCGGTTCTGGAAAATGGAAACTCGCCAGAGGTAACTTGGTTGTGGTCAAAGGGGAGAAAATTTCTATACTTTATTGAACAAAAGCTTTGGTTGCTAAAGAAAGTGTGAATGCCACGGATATAGAGGCTTCTTTGTGACACCATAGACTCAGTCATATCAGTGAAAAATGGTTAAATTGTTTAGCCAAAAATGATGTACTTTTAGGATGAAAAGTGCGAGTTGGAAAAATGTTGTCATTGTATGGTTGGTAAGCAGACTAGAGTATCCTTTAAGAAGCATCATCCCTCAAGGAAGTCTGATATGATCCTCAAAGGTTCACATCAAGTCATAGTTGTTTGAATTGGTGCATTCTGATATTTTTGGTCCATTGAAGGTAAAGTCATTTGGTGGTGCACTTTACTTTGTTACAATTCCATGTTTTGGTTGAGAGACATTCTAGCAAGAAGCTGAAATGCATTCGTACTGACAACAGTGGTGAGTATTGTGGATCATTTGATATTTACTGCAAGCAGCAAGGTATTAGACATGAAAAGACTCATCCTAAGACTCCTCAGCTTAATGGCTTAGTAGAGAGGATGAACAAAACTTTGGTCTAAAGAGTTAGGTGCATGCTTTCTGAAGCAAAATTACCTAAACATTTATTGGATGAGGCTTTGTACACGGCAGTGCATGTTATTAATCTTAGTCTTGCAGTTGCTCTGAATGTTGAGGTGCCAGACAATATTTGGTTTGGCAAGAATGTCAGGTATGATCATTTGTGAGTCTTTGGTTGCAAGACATTTGTGCATGTTCCAAAGGATGAAAGATCCAAGTTGGATGTGAAGACAAGACAATGAATCTTTATCGGTTATGGTGAATATGAATTTGGCTACAGGTTGTATGATCCTATTGATAAAATGTTGTTAGAAGTCGTGATGTAAAGTTCGTAGAAGATCAAACCACTGAAGACATTGATAAGATGAAGAAGACTACACCCGAGGAGATAGTAGATTGTCTGATATTGATCCATTTTCGACGCCTATACATGATTTGGATACAGTTTAGAATAACATTCAAAATGGTGAGCAACATAATTATGTTGATGATCAACAGCTTGGAGATGAGTTAGATTTTCCCATTGATATTGGTGAAGATGAACATGAGATGTCACAAGATGAGAATCTTGGTGATGATCCTGAACCACCTCAAGTTCAACTTCGGATGTCTAATAGGCAGAGGAAACCATCTTCTAAGTTCTCATCTAATGACTATGTTATTGTGACAGATGGACGAGAACCTGAATATTATCATGAGACCATGGAGAATGAAGAAAAGAATAATTGGTTGGATGCAATGCAAGAGGAAATGAAGTCCTTGCATGATAATCACACTTTTGATTTGGTCAAATTATCAAAAAGGAATAAGGTTTTGGAAAACAAGTGGATTTACAGAGTGAAACAAGTGGATTTACAGGGTGTTGATTTCAGTGAGATTTTTTCTCCTATGGTGAAGATATCATCCATTAGAATTGTATTGAGTTCGTCTACTACTCTTGATTTGGAGGTAGAGCAAATGAATGTAAAAACTGTTTTCCTTCATGGTGATATGAAGGAAGAGATTTATATGAAACAACCTGATGGTTTTCTTGTTGAAGGGAAAGAAAACTATGTGTGTAGGCTGAGAAAGAGTCTATATGGTTTGAAACAGGCTCCACGACAATGGTACAAGAAGTTTGAGTCTGAAATTTGTGAGCAAAGCTACAAGAAGACTACTTCTTATCATTATGTCTTCATTAGAAAGTTTGTTGATGGTGATTTCATCATCCTGTTATTGTATGTTGATAGCATGCTTATTGTTGGGAAAAATATTTCCATGATTGAAATATTAAAGAAACAATTAGGTAAGTCATTTGCCGTGAAAGACATGAGAGTTGCTAAGCCGATTCTTGGTATAAGAATCATGCGAGATAGGAAAGAAAAGAAACTTTGGTTGTCATAGGAACACTATATTAAGAGAGTGATACAAAAGTTCCAGATAGAAAATGCTAAGGCGGTAAGCACTCCTCATGCTACTCATTTTAAGTTGAGTGTTAAACAGTGTCCTTCAAATGAAGCTGAAAAATCAGATATGCAACGGGTTCCTTATGCATCTGGTGTAAGAAGTTTGATGTATTAAATAGTGTGTACAAGACCAGATATTGCAATGTTGTTGGTACAATTAGTAGATTTCTGTCAAATCCAGGTAGAGAGCATTGGAATGCTGTGAAATGGATTGTGAGGTATCTTTGTGGTACTGCTAGTTTGAGGCTTTGTTTTGATGTGATAAATCTTCTCTTGTAGACTATACTGATTCTGATATGGTTGAAGACATTGATTCCAGAAAGTCCACTTCATGTTACTTGATTAAGTTTGCACGGGGAGCTGTAGCATGACAATCTCTAGGTTGCAAAAGTGTGTTGCATTGTCCACTAGTGAGGCATATTTCATTACCATTACAAAAGTATGCAAGGAGTTGCTTTGGGTGAAGAAATTCTTGCAGTGGCTTTATCCAAGACAAATACTTGTTATTTTGTGATAGTCAAAGTGCAATTCATCATGGGAAGAAATCAAGTTTTCATTTTAGGTCCAAACACATTGATGTGAGATATCATTTGATATGTGATGCTTTGGATGCTAGGTAGTTGGAATTGGCTAAGGTTCATACATATGATAATGATGCTGATATGATGACTAAGGCTTTAACAAGGTGGAAGTTTGAAACTTGTTGTGAGATCGTCGGTTTGCCGATTCTCTCCACATAATTGTGAGATAGAGTTTTGTTAGGTTTGGGCTCCCTTCCTATGTGGAGAAAGATCCAATTGGGAAAAGTTCACTTGTCATATTTAATCTAATTGATAGGGGTCAGATGAGGCAAGAGGGTGTGCAATCAGTTTAGGCAAAAAGAAGCATTAGAAAAGCGAGAGAGAAGTTGAAAGAACTCAACCCGCAGGAACTCATAGCAGTTGTGGGAAGTTTGCGACTGTGTCTTTATTCACCATTGGACCAGGCTGAAATTTGAGCAGAATGTTCACAGTTTTTGGTACTTCATTCTGAACGGTTGGATTTGTGAGAAGTTGTTTGAGGTGGTAGAAAACGAGCCAAACAGTGGCTGTTTTTATGGTTTTTTTTGCAACTTTGTGTTCTCATTTTCAAGCTTGTTGCTCTACTGTATGTTGTATTGTTAAGCATATTTTGTGATGTATTTTGCAGACAATCTTGTATTCCTATTTTGATCATAGTGGAGCTTGATTGACTAGCCTGTGCCCATGGTTTTTACTTCTCACATTGGAAAAGTTTTTCACGTTAAAATTCTGGTGTCCCTTGTGTGTTCTTAGTTATTGTATTATTTGTTATTGTTCCTCATAGATTCTAGCAAGTTGGAAAAATTATTATTCGTTGCATATACTCTGTTAGAAATTTCTTCATTATTGTGTTGAATTTCTCATTAATTATCACCAGATATTTCACAATAATAATTTTTCATAATCTACCATATTACTTAGTTATCGAACACAAATTTTCTAATTAGTTATTAGAAGTGAATCTTATTCAAATTATTACCTTTTAAAAACTAATTCTAATTAATAATTATTAGGAAGCAAATTGTGTGTGAAAGGTATCAACAAGCAGAAAGATAAATAAAGATTAAATGGAGATTAAAGTTAAAGTACTCTTCAGTGACTTCTTACATTAGATTGCAACACAAATTGAGAAAGCCAAATGCAATCCAAGTCTTTGTTGACCAAAGTTAAGCAATTAGGTTGCTTGGATAGATGCAAAACCATATCCCAAATTGTATTCTAAATCATGTCTTATACTAATAATATGAAAATAAAAAATAAAAAATATTTAATTTTTTCATGTAATAGTATATACAAAGAAAATAGGAACTAAACTTAAGATAACAACTGAAAAATAATATAAATAAATGGGTGCTAATAAAAAGTCTTTATAAATAAATTTGTGGGTTTAGGCCGTTGACGTCATATTTAAGGGGAAATATTATAGTAATGAAAATTAAGTCAAATATATTTCGTCTTTAGGCTATGAATATAAAAATATCAATAATGTATACTGTTACACAATAAATTATTTATTTCAAAAACAAGTTTAGCAATGAAAATTAAGTCAATAATGTATACTGTTACACCAAAAAATTATTAAATTATTTCTATAATGGTTGAGTCTTGTTTACATGTTTCAATCACTTTCTGTATTGCACGTGTGAATTTGATTGGCATTTTTCTAATTGTCACACACATGCCAAGTCAAAGTTCTAAAAATTGAAAAGTCTTTCTCTACTATTTCTACAGTTAAAAGTAAGTTGAAATGAAATGACTCCAAGTAAAGTTTAGCCCAATTTAGTTATATAGGGATTTATTCCGTTTGAAACTCAACTCAAGTTCAATATGAGTTATTCTTTTAACTCAAATTCAATTTGATTAAATTCGACTAAACTTGAATTAGTTCATTTGGACAACTCAAATAATTAATTTATTTTAAAAAAGATATTGCACAAGATTATTATAAATATAACATTTATATAGATATAATAACAATAAATATAAAAATAATTTATATATATATATATATATGTCGAATATGATTAACAAATTTATTTAACCAATTCAATTTTTAACTCAAATCCAGTCTGTTTATTTAACGAATTTAATTTTCAACTCATTTAATTCATAAAATAAATTTATTGAGCTAAATAACAAGTTGAGTTTTGAACGAATACCTAGAGAGTTTATTTCATTATTAACCTTACTTAAAATAATAAACAAGCTACGCGTGATTGGAACCTTATTCTAATTAATTTAGTCCTTTGTGGTCCGTAAATTTGAGAATACTTTTTTCTTTTGAAGGTAACCGTAGAACCTAAAAAAATCAAGGCAAGTTGGACGGTAAACTCAAAATTATTATTGTTAGTCATGACATCCATCATACAAGATGGGAAAGTAGGTGATTATTAATTTGAAATAACTAAAAAAGTATGTATTTTTATGCAGTTATTCACTACAAAAACTAACAGATGCAGCAAAATTATTCTCCCAAACAACAAAAAATGAAGATTACTCAAATATAACTGAATATTAAATATGCTCAATGCAAAGCATTAAAACTTATTAGAAATAATGTGTTGGGCTAATATTGAGTTGATTCACTTGTATAATATTTCACTTAATCTTCGGATAGAAATAATGTGTTGGGCTAATATTGAGTTGATTCACTAGTATAATATCTCACTTAATTTCCGGATATTGTATAATGTCAAAAATCAATGTTTGATACATTATTATAATATTTGTTGGAAGAAATATATACACACTTGGAGCCTCTTTTAATTGCTAAGGCTTCTACATAATCGTTCACAATCATGTATCCTTTATAAACTAAATCTTCGAGTGTTTATAAATGTAAGTTAAATCTTCGAAAAGGAAGGTGAGGTGCACGTACTACTAATTGTAATTTTATTCTCCACCATATGACTAGGGATAGTAATGAGTCTTAATAGGTTTGGGTAGTGTATTGTCCAGACTCAGCTCATTGTTTTATTTTTGGACTCAGACTCGTCCCAGACTCATTCTGATACTCGTCGGGTCTGTTATCTAAGGGTCCTATCAAATTCAAAAATATTAAAATAATTATGAGTAATTTATATAAATATGTGTTTCCTTCCTAAATCTTATATGTTATTTAGCCAATCAACATGTGAAAAAAATTATAAAACATAATTTAAAGTTTTAAATACAGTTTAAATTGACTATTAAACATAACTCATTTTACTCAAACAATCATATAATAAACAAAATCACTACTTTAACATTATGATGTAAAATTGATTCAATAAAAACTATTTAATCAACATAATATTAGATTATCCATATGAATTAATAACATAACATCATACTCCTTAATAATATAACATAAGTGTTTAACAACATAACAATCACATATATGAATTAATATGATATTACAATTATGAATTAAAAATATAACATTACAATTATACTACTATATAAATTGATTTAGGAATGAATAATGGGTTCAGGTACGCACAGGTTTGGGTAACTCATTACATGGATCCAAAACAACGAGTTTCAAAATCTCTTATCTCAACTACTCACGGGTCCATAAATACAGACCCATATCCAACCCATTGTGGGTATTATTTACAAGTACTCATGGGTCCAGATTCCATTGTCATCACTAAATATGACAACCAACAAATGCTCAATAACTAAAGAGAATAATATATCTTTTAGTATAAGGAGATAAATTATTTCCTCCAACTAATAAAATCATGACATATGTCCTAATTAATTACTTTCTACAAAAATATTTTTAAAACTAAACAAAACAGTCACATGTCACAATTTTACTAGCTGGGGAAGATAAATTATCTTCTGATATGATATACTTTATTCTCATAACAAAAATAACAATTGAGAAGGATTTTCAAATGTATAACATAGGACACATTCTAAACTATTAGAAAATGATAAGTTTGTATTGAGAATTAGGATAAGGATCTTCTCTAGTACTGAATTTATCTAGTATTGAATTGTTCGGTATTGGAATATGAGACTCAAATTCATTTGTGGAATTAAAATAAACTTTAATTAAAAATAAATTAAAATTTGTACCATTAAAAAAAATTAAATATTATATGTCATCATCTGCTCTACTACTGGACCCTTTAGTGTTGGAGAGAATCTAATTTTTGAGAATTAGTATATCATAAAATTATGTGTATGGATAAATGCATGTTCACCAATTCCAAATGTAAACTTATCCTCTTAGGTAATCTAAAATGTGCTAAAGGCATACATTAGAAGTGGATTCCCTTTGATGGTTTAGATTTACCCACTAATTCAAACTATTAGATTTCTCTAGAATTGATGGTTAAGATGTGAAGTAAGTTTTTTAAACGTACTCTTGGAAGTGGATTCCCTCTCATTCAAAAAAGTAATACAAGTAAATAATGAATGATATTGATTATGTATAAATCTTTATATTCATATTACATAGATATTATACTCTTACAAAAATGGTAAGAAATTAGATTTAGATTTGAATTGAAGTGTTGCACAAATGAAATAATCATAGGAAGGATAAAGTATTTAGGTGTTTAGACTCATCGAGTGTATAGTTAATTAGAGTCCGGCTCTTCTCCATTACTGGAGAGGCCAATACAACCTTTAGATTGTGACAAGTGTCCTAAATTAAATTCAGATTTTAAAATAGTTTTTATTAATAATTTATTAACTAAAAAAATAGAAACAAAAAAGAGAAAGTAAACCTCATCAGCACTGTTGCATTTGCCTCCCTTCACATCACCTCAGCTTGCTCTTTAGGACTTAGTTGGGGTTGTGTATGTGATTAGGAATATTTGAACACATAACCCAACGTGTTAAAATTTATAAATTGAAGAAAGTGACTTACGAAAGCAGTAAAGAAAGGGATAAAGATGTGAAAGTATGGTGATGTGAAGAGAGGAAGAAGGAGAAAATGAAAGTATATAGAAGATTAGATTTTCATTTTCTCTTTCTTAGCTTAGATGAAGTTTTCCCCAGGCTGCTTCAAACCCTTTCTCTCCTTTGTTTTGGTTTTTTATTTAATAAAATATTAAATCAAATTTTATTTTAATTTGGTCCTTAAAAGTTCCAGTAGTTTTTCATTTGGTCCTTAAAAGCTTGATTAAGAGCTTGGTTAAATCATAATCAAAACAAAAGTGATTTTTTTCACAACCAAGTTGTTCAACCATTGTGATCACTTCCCTTTTGGATAAAGAATGATATAAAAACTAAGAAAGAGAAGATATAAGGCCTCTAAATCTTTACCCAAAAGAAGAATGTAGTCTAATTTTAGTCGTGCTATGTCTAAAATCTACACTCTCATCCAGAATCATCATGTCATATTTTCAAAGCTTAATATGCCCCAGAAGCAAATCTTACCCAGTTGTCTGTTCTTGATCACAATTACTTTCCTAAGCATGCTCTTAATGTTGTTTCGAAAATGATTTGAACTTCGTTCTTAATATGAGTTTGGCACAACGATAAGTTTGTTGCTTAATGACCAAGAGGTCACAGGTTCAAATCCTGGAAACATTCTCTCCATTGAGAATTAGTATTAATCACTGAAAACAGGAACATTGTTTGCACACTTGCATGAATCAAATCAGGTTAACAATGAATACAATCAGGTTTCTCTCTTCATCTATGTTATCATTTCATTGTTTGAAAGAAACTCTATGAGGTGATCAAGCGCTTTGGCACTCACGCCCTCGGCAAACGAGGTGGGAACCAGTTGAGATCGGAAAAGTTTCATCAAATGTGCATGGGTTAAATTTTTGCATGTGGAGAGTAGAGCGGTTAGAATACTCCGATCCAAGTACAGTTAAAGTAATTGGCAGTTATATGAGGAGTTCAGGAGCCGAAGGGTCAAGCACAAGATTGGAATTATATGTACCACACAAACTCATCTATACCCTCAGGAACTAGGACCTGGAATTATTCTTATTCATTTATTGTTATTCTACAACTACTTCAAGTATTGTAGTAAGTCTGGGTTTTCTATACCTTCTGAGAAGCAAAGAAGAACATACTACACTTACAGAAGAGAGAGCCATGCACGCACCAGCAACCCATGGTGGCAGCTTGATCCCCAGTGAAGGATAAAAAACCCCAGCAGCAACTGGTATAGCAACAGCATTGTAGGCCATTGCAAACACGTAATTCAGCCGAATACGAGAAAAGGTCTTCCGGGAAAGGTCAATGGCTGTGATCACATCTTCCAAGTTATTTCTCATCAACACATAATCAGCAGCTTCTATTGCAATATCTGTCCCAGCCCCAATTGCTATACCAACATCAGCAGCAGCTAATGCAGGAGAGTCATTGATACCGTCACCTACCATTGCAACTATGCTGCCATCATTCTGAAACGATCGAACAACATCTGCCTTTCCTGATGGCAGAACCTCTGCTCTAACATCTTGAATGCCAACCTGTCATACAACACATTTCTTATCTCATGTTTGACAAAAACATCAACTCTATTTTATTAAATTGTTTTGCAACTTGCAACTCTGTTATACATAAGCAATGATTTTGCTTTATGGTTAGTTATGATTCAAAATATATAGCTCCAGGATCTGGAAATCATTAGTTACAAATTTGAAATCTTACTATTTCTTTCAGCAGCAGTTATGAATATATTACAAAACCAACTGTAGGCCTTCTCAAAATCATAATACTATGTTTTAGGTAAAATCGTACTTTTTCTTTGATCCATTGGTTTCAAATATGCATGTCCACAGATCAAGTTTGTACACACACCAGAACTAAAATAATACATGATAGCCTTGAAACTAAATTCTAAGTTATCAGAATACTAAGTATTAACAGCCAACAAAAACAAAACGAAATTCAGATATATACAAAATTACAGACCTCCTTGGCAACAGCTCGAGCTGTTCTCCAGTTATCTCCTGTAACCATAACAGGCATGATACCCATTTTCTGGAGTCCCTCGATAACAACAGAAACTTCTCTTTTTAGTGGGTCTGCAACCCCTAAGACTCCAATTAATATATCATCATACGCGACCAGTATCCCTGTCTCTGCTCTTTCTTCCAGATCTACCACAAAATTTTCAACTTCAGTTGAAATATCTAGGCCATTTTCCACAATTAGCTTCCTGTTACCAACCTGTTGAGAACATAAGCCCCTAATAAGAAACTCATTGGAAAATATTAAGCAAATTCCACAATAATTGTATATAAGGATAGCCAAGGAACAATAGTAAAAGGGCACTACCAAAATACGCTTCCCATCTATAAAGCATTGTACACCTCTTCCTGGAAGAGCAGAGAAGTCTGACGCATCAAAAAGCCACCCAGACTTCAACTCCTTGGCAATGTTTTGAGTATCAGTAGTAACAGAGGAGTCATCAAAGAAATGAAAATGGCGTGCATATTCTAATATTGCTTTTGCCAGTGGGTGTTCACTACTAGCCTGAATCATAAAAAGAAAAGGAATTAAAAATATTATAAATGATTCTTCTAGTAGGCCCTACAAGAAATAGAAGGGTGAATTTTTCTGACAATCGAACATAAAAGAAGAAATGGTAAATCTACTCTAATCCTGCTTATCATCCCATGACAGCATGCCATACTGTTGACAAAGTTAAACTGTTCGTGACAAAGGGGAGCAGGATGTGTAGAAGTATCTAGTACAATTCCGCTATAACTTCACCTGAATCTAAGCTCTGAACCAAATGTGACAAATGACAATATTATAAACAAACAATAAGAATAATAAAAGGTAATGATGTGAAGCCTAGTGCACGAGACTCTCACATGCCCTCTCAATCATAGAGTTTATTTCCAAGATTTGAACTCATGACCTCCAGGTCATAAGGCAAGCCACATTACCGTTGCGCCGATGCTCACCCTCTAATAATAAAAAGTAATGACCATCAAGAAATTGGGATTCACCTCTGCAGAAGCCACCAATGTAAGAAACTCTCCACGTTCCATTCCTGTGAATACCTTAGCAGTAGTAACTGTGGCTTTTCCCTGAGTTAGAGTTCCTGTTTTATCAAATATTACATACTTCAACATCTGAGCCCTTTCCAAGGCATCTCCTCCTTTAATTAACACTCCATTCTTAGCCCCAACACCTGTTGCCACCATGACAGCCGTTGGTGTTGCCAAGCCAAGTGCACAGGGACATGAAATCACCACTACAGATATTGAGAACATGAGGGCAAAAACAAAGTGATTCCCATTTTCTGGAAGCCATTCTTCTGGGTAAGCTCCAATAGACCCAGCAATATACCTACAAATAATCAGCTGAAATATTTAGAGAAAAAAGGGATAAGCATTCCAATCACGTTGGAAATAAACTTTAATCAATAATGTGAAAACCAGTTAAGGTAATCTTACCAACATAATAATGTCAATAATGCCAAAGAAACAACTGTAGGAACAAATATGCTTGCTACCTGCAAACAAAGACAATAGTGCCTGAGTTCATATCTAACATATTTTCTATCATCTGTGGACCAACTAATTACCCAATGCTATATAAAATGAAAAAAAAGAAGAAGAAGAAGAAAAATAAGAAGAAAAGGCAGTAACTTTCTTAGAAAATAATGAGCAAGCAAAAAAACAGCACCTTATTTTAGGAAGTCTTAGATTTATATATTATTCTAATGTTATGGCGAGAAATGAGAAGAATGAATTTTAACCATTGGATCGTATTTGAACGGTCAAGATAATAAGATAACAACTGCATGTGACTTTTTAAAGTAACCACATGACCATTGTGTAACTTTTAATCTTGATCATTCATGTGTAATTGTATGCCCAAGATTTGTTGTTCTCACATTCATAGTAGGAGCCATTTTATATATATATATA
>NC_032012.1:1495601-1587815 GCF_001865875.1 Lupinus angustifolius
TATATATATATATATATATATAATAGAAACCACAATACAATTATTATAAAAGCCATTGTATATATATTAAGTTCTAGCCGGGGGAATCTCTCTTAACAAAATTGCAGAATGACAATAAATAGAATTGTGATACAACAACCAAACTTTTATCTCAATAGGTGGTGGGGTCGGGTAATAGAATTGTAATTCCATTTTGAAAAATAATGAAATTATGTGGTTGTTAAGTGCCAGATCATCTCGAGACATGAAACAACAGGTTATCATAAAGATCATCCAAGTTCAACATAGTCAAACACAACCGTGACCATAATACTTACATAATCAGCAAACTTCTGAATGGGAGCTTTGGACATCTGCGCAGTCTCAACCAAATTAATTATCTGACTCAAAACTGTATCAGATCCTACTTTGGTAGCTTGGATGTGAAGGGCGCCATGCAAGTTTATTGTACCTCCAATAACGGATGCATTCACCTCCTTCAAAACAGGTACAGATTCGCCAGTTACCATGCTCTCATTTACATAACTTGAACCCCAAGTAACGACACCATCAGCAGGGATCTTTGTACCCGGAATAACTTTTAATGTGTCACCAGGTTGAATGAGCAAAGAATCAATTTCCCTTTCTGCAATAGATCTACCACCTAGAAAATCAACATGATTTTAATTATTATCATCAATTTCTATTTTGATGTTGCACTGAATTAATTAAATCTAGAACATGACAAATGATGTAACCTTCATTGACATTCTCTCAACCTAAACATAAGATTATTGAAGTCAAAGATGATTCACCTCCGTTTTAATAAGAAAAAATGGCACATAAAATGAATATGCACCTTTATCTTTGACAACCAATATTGCTGTGGCAGGAGCAAGTTCTACCAACTTCTTGATGGCATCAGATGTCTTTCCCTTGGCAAGGCATTCTAAATACTTGCCCAACAAAACAAATGTTATGAGCATAGCACTTGTTTCGAAGTATGTTGGAGACCAAAATCCAGTAAGTGCGCCATATAGAAGAGCACAAACAGAATATATGTAAGAGACAGTAGTTCCAACAGCAACCAGGACATCCATATTTGTAGAACCATTTCTAAGAGCTCTGCCAGCTGCTATGTAGAAGCGCTTCCCAACCCCAAATTGAATGAAACTCACCAATGCCCACTTCAACCAATCATCGATGAGGAAAGGCCCACATCTCCAAAGTAACAAGGAATACAGCATTGGTATGTGAGGACAAACTGCCCGCATGAAGAATAGAGGAATCTGAAACATGCATCAAGCAAAAACCAACCCAAAATGATCAAAAAACGAAGCTAAAAACATAAAGGAAGTTAAAATAGCATGCTGACTCTGAAATTTTGAATATAATTATTCCTTTCAGCAACAATATGAAATCTTTTTTTTTGCTTCTTTATATATTCTAATGACAAAAGGAGAAGAAAAATCTCATCACAGAAAACATCTTCAAATGAAATCAATGTATGGATCAATACTACACAACCCCAATGAAGCATAAGTTTAAGGGATTTGACAATCGCAGAGTATAAATGGATAGTTCATTCAACACCAATGCTTTAATGTTTGACATTTGAGAATACTGCAGCAACTAGATAATTTCTACCCCTATAACTGCTCTATTTCTATTCTTTTCCTTTCTCAAATGCAATAATTCTGAGAATCCTTATCCAAGAAAAGGCAAGTAAATTTACTCCTACTATTTCTGCGTGGAAGTGAATTTGAGAGAGAGAGAGAGGGCATGCTTCACCCGTATAATGAATAGCTGTTAAATCAGTGCCAGTACATCATTTAACAAATATTTTGACATTTGACTTCAGGTATCCATAGAGATCACTATCAGATGGAAAGGATAACAAATAAAGAAAGAAAAGGAGGTACATTGAAAATATAAGAAGCCGACACAAATTGTTACCAGAGTTGAGACTAAAGAAATACTCACACTAAGAAACAGGCTGGAGATAAAGAGCCGAAACACAGTTGACGTCTCTCCAACATCTTTAGAAGCCATCCTTGTGTAAGGGTTTCTGACATGTAATTTAAACATTCCATTGCTTCCCCCATGGATCCCATCAACTAAGGATCTAGAACTGAGAACTTCAGGATCAAACATAACATCTAATGCACTTGATATATGGTCAAAGCGAAACTGCCTTACTCCTTTCATGCTGCTAAGCATGCCCTCTAAAACTTGTCTGTCAATCAGACTGTACACACCAACAACACCTAAAGTAATTTTATCCTGTTCACTGCTCTGTACAAATGAACCTTCAAAACCAGCATCTTCAATTGCATTAACTATATCATCTTTACTAGTTACACTAGGATCATATTCAACTTCGCCTAACGAAGTAGACAAAGCTACTACAGCCCTTTTGACTCCTGGAAGGTTTCTCAGAATACCTTCAACAGAATTTACGCAGGCTGCACATGTCATACCACCAATTGTGAACTGTCCCACCAGCGTTCCATGCGGCATCTTTACAAGTGTGCTGGGTTCGTGTAATATTTCTGCTTCAAACCCTGCATCTTCAATTGCATTTTTAATGTCTTCATCCTGGAATATGATAATTTGAAAAATAGAATTCAATATCTACCAGCTACAGGCTTCGAGTAGTCATTCCTACAATATTACAATTCGCTGAAGAAAGGCTTAATTTGTTTTTATTCATTTTATAAGGCATAAAAACTAGCTTTTCACCCTGGAGTATGCAGCTGTTTAACAATAGCACACCATTCAAGAAAGATATTCTTCAATACTAGCATAACCAGATGGCTGAAAAAGGCGTGTCTTACCGGGTTACTGGCCAGAGTTTTGATATCTGACCATAAAAATATTTTTACTCTTACATAAGCAATATATGCAAAAAGGGAATGAGTTGATAATAGTAAGACAAATAATGATGAAGCAAAATAGCATATCATCCCTGACAGACTAGGCTCCACTAGAGTAATTGTTAAAGTGAACATATAAGGATCTATCCACAATTAAATCATTAGTAAGTTAAGATTAGATGCCCTTCAGATTTAATACAAATTAACTATTACTTTATTACAAACATTGTTAATCCATATCATAGAGTTTCGACAAAGTTTTACATTGATGTCGACTATCTAACACAATCTAGAAATGTGGAGACAAGCTTTAGAAGTATGTGACTTTCGTATAAGTTGAAGTAAGACAGAGTATATAGAATGTAAGTTTAGCAAGAGACATATAAACTCTATTGTAGGCCAGTGGGGATAAAGAATGGAGATCATATCATACCTCAAGTCACTGATTTAGATATCTTGGGTTAATCATACAAGATCATGGTGAAATTGGCAGTATTGTAACTTATAGGATTCAAGTGGGTTGGATTAAATGATGGAGTGCTTTGGATGTCATATGTAATAGAAATGTATCACTCAAGCTTAATGAGAACTTTTACCGCAGAGATGAGAATATAGCGTTGAAGGAGTGAACACAATAAACAAGATAGGATTAAAAAAATTAATGTATTACGAATAAATTTGGAGTAGCTTCTATGATAGAAAATATGGTAGAATTGTGCCTTACATGGTTTAGGCATGTGTGGAGGAGGATGTTAAAAGTCTCGGTAAGGAGATTATATACCAAATAGATTTTAGTCCAATTCCTATAGGAAAAAAGAAACTAAGGATTTGCTTGCAAGTTGAGTTTTGAAGGGGAAATAAGGGAAATGAAAGGTTACACGACTCTCAAGCTTTCCATTTCTCTTTCTTCCGAAATCCAACTCGTAAATAAACCCTAAGAAAATCATAGGTGAAACAAATAGGAAAGATTTAGATATATTAAAACGTCATTTGATTCAGATTGTTTTTATTACAAACAAACACATTTAAAGCTTTTTTACATCGGTACAGGCTTACAATGAAAGATGTCCACTTAAGTGGAATTACCGGAATGCCAAAGCAATAATTGTTAATAACAGAAGACGTTAAGTTTCTAACTAACAATAACATACATATACCAACACAATATCAGTAAATGAAATAGATATTATCCTCTTACAACTTTATAAATTCTCTTAATTACTAATAGTAGATAAAGAGTATTAAAAATGGCACAACAAATATACTCATTTGTGGGTTGACAGCTTCTTTTATCCTAAAATAGTGTAAAAATACTTAATTATTAATTTTTTAATTTAAATATATTTTTTAAATCAATCCAAACAGTTACACACAGACAACACAAATATATTCTGCACTCATGAACAAAAAACATGAATAATGATTTAACAATCACACACTACACAAAATTCAATCAGAGACAAAAAAACAGTTAACAGTGGAACCTTGATAAGAGTGGGATCGAAAACGACGTCGGCTTTGTTCTGAAGAAGAGCAACGGAAGCGGTGAGAACGCCGTTAACAGATTTAAGAGCTGATTCAACGGAATTGGAGCAAGCAGCACAAGTCATACCAGTTACCTCAACCTGAATCCGTTTCATTCCTTCGTCAATTTTGGAATCGGAGACATCGTCGGTGTCGTACGAGTCCAATAAGCGCACATCCTCAAGGTCGCCGGAGTCAACGGCGGTGGCGACGGCGGAGAGAGGAGTTAGCTGGAGGTTTCTGATGCTATGACCACCCATGAGGTGAACGAGAGAGAAGAAGAGAAGGAAAAAGGGGAATTGGAAGAAAAAGGAGATTGAAAATGATAACAGAAGTGGTGATTGTGATGCTGTGAAAGAAAACAGTGATATTGTACTGGAACAGATACGGAAGGAATTAGCATGGAAAGATTGCTTCAAAAAAATATAATATGAAATTTTTAATAATATATTTATTTTCTTTTCGTTATAATAAAATTCACTTTTATTATTAAAAATAAAAAAATAATGATATATTTTTATTAATGAAAATGATTCTTCTTCATATGGAAGGTTTTGTGTTTTTTTTATTTGTGGGATTAGGATATGTGTCTAATAAGACTTAATTTTTTAGGATGTATAGTTGTCATTTTTAATAAATGTCACTCTAGAGTCAAATTTTAACATTTTGATCATTAATAAATTTAGTGAAGTCTTATACAACTAGACTTAACGTTTTATTGATTAGAATAGTTTACATTTAAAAAGTTAAATTATCTTGCACCATTAATAATTCTTTGTATAATATAAATTCATTTATTGATTAATAATTATGTAATTTGTCACAATTTTCAGAAAGTTTGTAGATATACAGTGAAATAGGTTTAGTTTTAATATATTTTAATGGCATATAATGTGTTAATTTTGATGTATGCAACTAGAGTATTAAACAATTTTGGATTTTTTGAAAATTAATATGTAAGATCTATGTGATAGGAGCTTTCCACAGTTGTTGTTATGATATATTTATTTAATATAACAAGTTATTAACAACCTATGAGTTGATATAGTTTAATTTAATGTAATTAGCTCTCTACTCATATTAATATATATTATATTGATAAAATGTATATTTATATGATTATAAAATATTTTTAATATATATATATATAAATAAATAATGAACTTAACTTTATTCAACCTACTTAATTTAAAAACCATATTTCTAATGCTAAACACTGATTCAAGTTTTGGATGAATGTCCACTTAATTCAATTTTGTTAACAACTATATTCCAATGTTAAGTTTGGGATACCAAGTATAAAGTTTTTATATTTTGTTGATATCTAACAATATATTTTATTTGAAAAATCATAACTATCTACACTTATAATTTAAGTATGTACATTCATAGATACTCATACATATGGATGTGATAGATATATTATCATAAAATATTTATGTACTTTTTTGTTATAACCAAAAATATATTTTCTTTTTATAGATAAGAAATTATTTCTTTTGGGTGACTACTTATCCTAATTAATATAACTATTATAAATCAAACACGAGAGGATAAATTTTTTGGCTCTCACTCTTCCTCTCCTATTTTCTTATCACATGAGAGGAGAATTTTTTGATGTGTCCCAATGTATTTTTCACTCTCTCTTCTCAACCCATCTCTTACACAATATGAGTGAAAATGATATTTCTATTTAATTTCTCTCTTCTCATTCTTTTTCTCCTATATTTATATGATATCAAATTGAACATTAATGGGTATAACTTTGGGCTACCGACGTTATTGAAAGAATTCAAGGCCCATTCATGGGACTAAAACAAGAAGGGTATTTGGCTAGGGCAAAATCTCTATCAATATGTGTGAACCCGATGTTTAGGAGTAGAAACTTGTAACACTTATAACCCTGAGTCCCTATTTAATTAGCTATTTTGAAAAAATTAAAGCTTAGACATGATTTATTTAAAATTGTGACCACTCAGAGTATTTAAAATCTATTGTGTAAAACATTTAAATATGTCAATGGACTTGGCTTTAAAAAGGCTAACATATCTAATTTTAAATATATTCACACAATACTAACAATTAAATTATATATTATTAAAATTTCATATATAATAATATTAGCTATATTAAAACAGTATAATATAAATATTAAATTATAATATAATTAAATAGATCATCATGTTAACACAATAGTCTTTTACATGACCTAAAATCTTATATGTTTAATTAATTAAGTTTTTCAAAAACACAAGTCTACCCGTTTATAAAAATGTATCGTATAACCTATTATAAGTTAGATATATGCTCATCATAGACGGCTAATCTACTATCTATATAAGAATGTATTGGGCTAGCATTATTACAATATTAGACATCTTGCTTCTTTGCCACTTGGATTTTTAGAGGACAAAATTGTCAAACAAAATTTTTTCACTTCAAAAAAAATTCAAAAACCAAGAAGTCAAAAAAATTCAAAAACCAAAAGTCATTCCATCTTTGTTGTCAACCACACGTTATTATTCAATGTTATAATGAATAAATAAACGCACTTTGAATTTACTATCTATTGTACCTTTTAAAAGTCCTTCTGCCTTTTCACTTCTCAACTCTCATCATTAAGGAAAATTGTACCATTCCAACGAGTCATCATTATTTTATTAAATTGTACTTCATCTTTTCTCTTTCCATTTGTATTCTTCTTCTTTTATATTATGTGTTTCATATTTGTTTCTCTCTTCTCTTCTATTAGAAACATATTTGTTTATTCTTCTCCCTTATACTTCATACATCTCAAACCCAACACTTAAGGTAAGTGCTAGATCTGAACTTCTTTTGTATTATTTTTTTTTTGTATTCTTCGTTTCATATTTGTTTCTCTCTTCTTCCTTATACTTGTTTCTTCTTCTTCCTTATACTTCATGCATTTTCCAGATCCGAACCACTATGACACAGTCTACCTTTTCAGATCCGGTTTACTTTCACATTTATCCTCTTTGGCTTTTTGGATGTCTCTTTCATATTTTTTGTGCTAAAAATTTCATCTTTATTATTTTTTGTGTTAAAAATTTCATCTTTATGATTTTTCAGATCCGACTAACTTTGACATTGTCTACTTTTTCAGATCCGGTTGTTACTTTTATATGCATTTGTGTTTTGTATAATGTTTATCCTCATTTGTGTTTTGAAAAAATGTGATTTTGAGTACATGTTTGTTACTGCATTTAACTTCCGAATAATGTTTATCCTTTTTGGCTTTTTTTATGTGTCTTTCCTATTTTTTGTGTTAAAATTTTTATCTTTATGATTTTTTCAAATTCAATCTACTTTGTCACGGTCTACTTTTTTAGATCCGGTTGTTACTTTTACATGCATTTGTGTTTTGAATAATGTTTATCATGTTTGGCCTTTTGTGAATCTGCCACTTACTTCTTTCACATGTTATCTTCATTCAGATTTTTAATGTTTGTTAATCTGCCACTTACTTTTTGAATACATGTTGTTACATGCATTTAACTTCCAAATAATGTTTATCCTTTTTGGCTTTTTTTATGTCTATTTCATATTTTTTGTGTTAAAAATTTCATCTTTATGTCTATTTCGAATAATGTTTATACTATAATATGTTGTCCATTATGTATAATGAAGTTGTTATTAATAGTATTGACATCCTATGATATTCTTGATGCAATGAAGTATAATGAAGTCATTCTGTACAATGAAATTGTTATTAATAGTATTTCATTTTTATTCATTCTAATTTCATACTTATTAGTAATGTTTATACTATAATTAATGTTGTTTCTTATGTTTATATTCTTGAAGTTCTTGATGCATACTATAACTAATTACATACAATATTCTTGAAGTTATTTATACTATAACTAATTACATACTTATTAGTGATATTCTTGATATTCCAGTTTGATATTCTTCATGCATATTCTTGAAGTTGTTTCCTATGTTTATACTATAATATGTTGTTACAGAATATTAGTAATATATAATATAAATTGAATAACATTAGTTGCTCCATAAGATTCAATGAATTTTGTCATGGTAAAATTCATCCACGAGAATCATGTACATGAAATATAATATTTTATTGAATTTGAGTAATTTTTTCCAGCTTTTATTGAATAAGAGATGTTATCCTGTTTGCCAAATATATTAATTTGAGCAGACTTCTTCTAACATCAAGTTTGAACAAAGCTGTCATTTTGGTTATACATAAGTGATACTTCTTCTATTCAAATTTTTTTGCCTTAAAAATTTGAACTTTATTTCATTTTGTTCTTGAATATATGTTTGTTAAATAATAAATATTCTGTAACACACATTTAAATCCCAATTTCATATTATTTTGAAACTTCAACACGTTTCACCATTTCATTATACATAAGTGATGTACTTTCTAAGTTGTTTCATTCAAGTACGAAGTTGACTCTCTGTATATCCATTATTAGTTGGTTATAATTATTTGAAGATTTGTGAAGAAGATCTTTGCTCCTGACCTTGACACGGTTTTGATGAAGACACCAACATTACCAAAAAGAAGAAAATGAAGAATACTTATGAAGACAAAGAAGAATAAAACTTCAAGAAAAATTAGATTAAGTCTCTATAAGTATTTCTATCCTAAAACTCCTTGTTATACAAAGTACTAATGCTCAAACCATTTTTAAAGAATAATGAAACACTTTAAAATACTTAAAACATTTTTTGAAATAATGTGTAACATGTTACTTCATTCAAGTAACAAGTTACATGTGAGAGAAAAAGAGTTATCCAACTTAAAACTGTTCAGAATAATCCATTACTGCCTTTGAGTAACATATTACCAGTTTTACAAAAGTTGAGTAACCGATTACTCTAATTCATTTTTAAATAATTAGTGGACAATATGTTTGAGTAATCAATTACCCAATGTAAGTAATTGATTATTGAAGACTGTTACATGAGATTTCAGATTTCAAAACGAAATGTTTTCACTCCAAATCTCTTCACTTCAAACAACTCATACACTTTCAGAAAGGCACCATGAGTGTTTGGAAAGTCTATATAAAGACTCTAACTCTCACAACATAAACACACAACTTTTATATAACTCTCATACTACTCTGAAAAATTCTCTCACTATTTTTCTGCACTTTTGCACTAAGTTCTTAAACTTTCAAAAGGAGAAATTTTCTGAGTTACTTAAAGTAATTGATTCAATTTTTCACAAATCTATTGAGCATTATTAATAAGTATAAAAAGAGAGTTGATTGGCCATTATTGAAATTCTTCATTCATTGCAATAAACTTTCTTTCACAGGGTGTGAATAGAAAAGGGATAGAGTAACTTGGAAAAGTGTTTTCCAAGGGTATAAATATTAGTGAGTGGGTAATGTACTTAGAGATCTCGGGGTAAGACTTTGTAATTACTACCCATAATACTTAGTGGAAAATCTCTTGTGTTGCAAAAGTACTGGACGTAGCCTTCGGTAGACAAGAAGGTGAACTAGTATAAAATACTTGTGTACTCTCCTTTCCCTTTCCTCTTTAATTTATACTTGTTTATTTTCTGCAATATTATCCGCTGCACATTAGCTCTTACATTTTGCAGAAAAAGCTACCATAATTTAAAGTCAACTAATTCACCCCCCTCTTAGTTGCACTCTCATTCTTACAAGATTAACATTATGATTTTTATAGTAAATTTTAATTGTTTTTTTTTATTTCAAGAACCTTAATAACAATATATTACGGCCATCGCTATTTTAACAAGTATATTGCCTAAAGTATTAGTTGACTGTCTGAAGTCTATATTTCGTAGACTTTGTAATAATTGAATTTAATCCATATCGTAATTTATTACTATCTTCAATTATCGCTTCTTTAATTTCCAGATTGTAAATGGTTGAGTCTTATGCAGAGAGTAATATCTTCGATAACAAATAAGGTCTGCATATTATGTGGTAGCTTACCTATTAGCTCATCTCTGCAAAAAAAATGACCTTAACATTTTTTATCTTACTACATTATCATTCTTTCATGAATTCACAATCATGTTTTTAATATGTTATACATAAATGTTGTTGTTAATTTTGGTCTGGCTTAATACTTTTATTTGTGGTTGCTTAATCTTTCCATAAGTTAGTGTTTGTTGTATTAATGTCAATATCACGCCTGTTCGAGCTGGTAAGGGATATGAATGACTCAAAACAGCTGTGGAAGATAGCTGTTAAAATTACAAAAATTTGGTATGTTCAACTTTCACCTAAACCCGGACATCTACAGATGATATTAATGGACTGCAAGGTAATATTACATAAAAAACACATGTTTATTACAATTTTAATTACTAACCATCTCTATTTGTAGGGGGACAAGATCCAAGTTTCAGTTAAAAAGGATGAATTCAATCAATGGAAAGATAATTTGATTGAAAACAACACCTATGTCATGCATAATTTCAATGTGTTTCACAATGATCTTCAACTTAAGGCATGCAATCATGCTTACAGATTGTAATTTACTGCTAGTATAACTCTAAGAGAGAAAGAGTTTGTTGATATTCCTCAATTTTAATATGATTTTAAAAAGTTTTCTGAAATACTTGCTGGAGACTTTAATGCTGATTTGTTAGTAGGTAATTTTTTGATAGTATATATATTTTGAAATTGTTCAATTTTTTAGTTTATTTATATTATATTAATATTTAATGTTTTTAATTTGTAGACATTATCAACGTTGTTGATAAAATGGTTTTCTCTCAGACACAAGCTTCTTTAAAGAAGATCATTTTCAATCTTAGAGATTCTAGGTAAATGTAAATTAATTTTGTTTTTTACTATGACTAATTAACCTTTTTTATCTCACAAATTTTTTAGTATTTGTTGTAATCAGTGGTGATGTTATCACATGTACTCTTTGGGAATCTCATGCCATGAAGTTTTTTAATTGTTACAACAACTTCACAATTGGTGAGCCCTTGTTACAACAACTTAACAATTGGTGAGCCCCTGATTGTTTTGCTGACACATGCAAGAGTCAAGGAAGGACAAGGTATTTTTTATCCTTCTATTATTACAACTATCCTCATTATAGAATTATGCTTTTGAGATTCAAGTTGATTGTTTTGCAGGTAAGTATCCACCGTTTGTGAGCAATTCATGGTGTGGATCGAAAATATTGATTGATGATGAAATTCCTGATTATCAGAAATACAAGGATATGTACATTCTTTTTTGTAAGGTTATTACAATTTTTCGATGAATCACATTCATATACTGTTGTTATTTGTAACTTTTTTGTAGTTTTGCAACTTTAATTTTGTCATGTGACTCATTGAGCCAAGGTAACCAACTGTCTTAATATTCTAATTTATCTGATGATGATCGATTCATGTACAAGGCTGAAGTGAAGACTCTTTCTGAAATTGCTGCCTTGACATCAACTGAGGTATATTTATGTTGTATTTACATTTTTTGTATTAGTTATGTTCTTACTCGAATTTTTTAATTTCTAGGAAATAACTTGCGTTACTATTGGAACAATTGCAATGTTTATTGTGGGGAAACAAGGATGGTATTATGATGGCTGTTTAAAGTGCACTAAGAAGGTTGATGTTAAGGACTCTCCGTTCACGTGCAAGTGTGGAACATATAACTTGAGTTGTACCCCGAGGTAATGCAATTTCAACATGTTATATATTTTATTTTTAAATATTTAGAGTTTTTAATATCCTACTTATTTTTTAATATGGAGTTTTGGTTAAGGTACAAATTGGATATTAAAGTCATTCACGAGAATGGAAGTGGAAGATTTGTGTTTTGGGATCGTCAATGTGCTGATATCATTGGAATATCTGCTTTGGAACTTAGAAATCAGATGATTGCAGTACGTATTTTTCCAGTTATACATTATAAAGATTGATATCACATGAGTACTTATTTTTACCTTAACTGTAGGAAGGTGAGGATGATCCAAAAACATTCCCTCTAATATTTGACATGTTGTTTGCAAGGACAATGGCATTTAGAGTTAAAGTCCAACCATCCTACCACCAATCTTCTGTTATAAGGCTATATTAGAGTCCGGTGTTGATCAGGTCCATTGCTGATCAGTTTGGAACAGTGGAGATACATAATGTTAGTTAATTATATTTCTATTTTACGCAGTTTTCAATTTTTTTATTTCTAATACAATCAAAGTTAATTTTTACCTTCTTTTAACAAGGGTTCGACCTCTGAAGAACTTCATGGAAAGTCTCATCTCAATGACATGTCTCAATACGAATCTGTGAGTGGCATCTGTAATTGAATACAATGTTTAAGATGCAAAGGTAATTCCTGTTATAAATGAGATTTATTGACATGTTTCTTAACTTGCATGGTTAGTTTGTATTTTTCACTGTTGATCATGATCCAGACAACCTTCAATTACTAACTCCAACCAAGAGAATGTCGGTTGACTTAGATTTGGACCTGCCATAAAGCCCCATCTTTAAATCTACTCAGTTGTCATCTTCGAAGGTGGCAAAACATATCAAGATCGAGCGACTAATAGAAGCATGATAAATTATGCATAACCTTTTGAGAACAATATTTTGATACATCATAGTTTGATGTATATTTTGTGACCCATCCTTTACTACCCACAGATTGAGACTGACTAAGTTTGAAACACTACTGTCCCCATATATAAAATTGTGAATACAGTTTGCTATTAGTAACTCATAAGTACATAACACAAGTTATACATGTGACTGCCCGCATGTTTAGTAAAGGAGAAAAGTTACCTTTTCACCACATCTAAGTAATCTTAAAACCAACATAATTAATTTTGAAACACGACTCTCCCCTATATAAAATAATTTTAAGTTTGAAAAACTACTCTGTCATAAGTACAAAATTAAGTGTCCAACACTACTACTCTCCGATATACATCTGACTTCCACATGTTGAGTACTTTGAAAACGAAAATAATTTGCTCATCACGTTAAGTTAAGGTAATTGTTTCTGTTGTTTTATTAATTTCAACAAATAAATTAACCATAACATATGATACAATGATATGTTATTATTTTTTACACATTATGTTATATATTTATATATTCAGTTATATACATTAATTATTTATAGCTAGATAGAAAATTTTGATCAGCTAATACTTTTGGTTTTCGTGTGGTAAATTATCTGTTTATGAGTATATAATTTTTTTTTTTTGAATGTGCATTTATTCACTGTCATTGTTTAATATTTATGATACTATGACATTAAAATGATAAGATAATCATGATGACATTTAAATTACTTCTTTGTCTATTTGTTGATTTATTTCCATGTCAACTTTATATCATTATTTTCGAGTGGTGCATTATATAACATACAGTGTGTGATATATCTATGTATTAAATGGATCATGATGAATGCTAATGCTCATTGTTACTTCTTTGTCTATTTATTCATTTATTTCCATGTCCAGTTTATATCATTTATTTCAAATATTATTAACGTGTAGAAACATACATCACTTCATTTTAGGCTATAATCTATAGGTTTTATGATTTTATTTTATATAAGACAATTTTATAAATATTAAACAAATATTGGAGCTTTAACATTATAAATCTCTAATTATTGAAGTTATTTTCTTGCAGATCAATGACCATTCTCTGAATAACAAACTATGTCCCCAACTATATTTTTTGGCTATTCAGTTTTGATTTTCCTATGCAATATTTAATTTTATATAACATAATAACATAGTAGGTGGTTTCTGATTACTTTTTTCTACTTTTATATATGCAGGTGACTTGACATGCTATTTTTAACATTGCATTGGAAAACACAAAGCTAGAAAGCTATGTAGTCTTTTACAAGAAAGGTAAAGGCTTCAAAAAGATAATAAGATCTGTCAACTCACAATGCAAGAGTGAGAAACAAACATCAACAAATGTCATTTACCCCCTTTCTTTGTCGTAAGTCATCTTTTCTTCTCCTTTAACCAGTCAAACCAGGATGCCAAACCCTTTCATTTCCCCCTTTTTCATTTAAAAAAAAAAACTTACTCTCTCAACATGTTATTTCTTCTCCATGATTGATATCCTTCTCAGGTAAGATGCAAAGTTCTTTACCTAAATATTCATTTTCTTCAACAAAAAAAAAGGGTTATGACTTTATTTTTCTGTTTTTTTTTTGTTTTCTTGAAAACAGTTCTGATTCAGTTAAAACTTCTTTCTTTGAACTCTCTTCTTAACAAGTACATCTTTGTGTAGGGTTGAAGAAAAATAACTTATATGTTCGTATTTCGTTCATAGTTGGTATACCACGTTCTACCCATAAGGTAACACTTTTGTTTGTTTATATAAAGTCTCTCCCACAATATTTGTTTCTAGAATTTGAGGATGAAATAATATATATTTTAAAGTGTATGAGTATCTAATCTTAGTTACATATTGTTATTTTTACTTTGTTTGTTTATATAAGGTCTCTCCCATAATATGTGTTTCTGGATTTTGAGGATGAAGTAAGATATATTCTAAAGTGTATGAGTATCTAATCTTAGTTATATATGTTGTTGTTACTTTGTTTCTTTATATAAGGACTCTCCCATAATATGTGTTTCTGGATTTGGAGGATGAAGTGATATACATTTTAACGTGTATGAGTATATAATCTTAATTATATATGTTGTGGTTACTTATTTTAACTTTAGAACATCTTATCTGCACATTGTAACTTTTTAAACTTTCCTCATTTAACATGTTGTCTCAAATATGTTTCGTAGGTTCTTGATTGGTGTTTATGATTTTGATATTTTTGAATGCAGTTTGATGTTCAACATTTTTTAATATTCTAATTATGTTGAGTTACACATGATTTAGATGATTGAGGTATATTATAATGTATGGTTCATTCTGTATACTTTTATACTAAGCTACTTTGTCAATTTTTTTATTAAAAATGTTATTTTTAATACTTTTTTGTATCTTTCGATATATATAGTTTTTATTTCTTACTTTTTTGACATTGTTTGACTTAAAAATTTGATTTTAAAATCTCATTTTGTTACTTTTTGTTTTGTTCTTCAATATTTAACTTTCCTCATTTGACATGTTTAATTTCATTTTTTTAAAACCTATATAATTCTAATTTGTTGTTTCATGAATATTTTGTAGATTCTGGAATGGTGTGTATGGTTTTGGTATTTTGGAATTCAGTTTGATGTATACGAATTTATTGTTAAAATTATTTTTGTATTCAGTTAGAGTTTGGTTACATTATTAAGAATACTATAATTTCTGATTCATTCTGAATATTATTTATTCTATAATCTATTCATCGGTCAGATTATCAAAGTAGACATCTTATGGAATATCCTTCTATGATCTCCTCCTCTGTCTGCTTTGTTCATTTTGTACCAACTTTAAAATTGATTTTGTGTCAGCTTTAAAATTATTTTGTAAATGTTAGATACTGTTATGCAGACATTTATTAAATGAATTGAATATGTATGAGTTACAATTGTTTGGACTGTTATATGGATACAAAAAAGTATTATTTTTAATGATTACTTTATATAATTTAATTACTAAGTAATACAAGTTTTTGAAAGCATATCCAAATCTGCAGCAATAAATAAAATGTCATTTTCAATAGTAAGAATTTCAAATTTTATGGCTAGGTAATCTTTTTAAATAGGAAGTTAACATTTTTGTACTCATAAATACACCATCAATTGGTAAAGTGAACTAAAAAAAGTGAAATCAAATTTAACACTAAATAATAAAGAGAATGTACTCCACCTGCAACAAGCCATAAAATGTTTGTTCGATTATTACTGTTTCAATTATTGTTTAATTATTTAAGTTATGCACTAATCTTACACTTGGATTTATACATTGTGCATAAAACATGACTTGATTTTGTGAATGCATATCTATTTCGTTTGATATCAAATGGATACAAATAATCCAAACATCTTTTCTTCAATAACAAGAAATAAAAGAAAGTCTGTTTTGAAGGATAATGGTTTAAATTATTCAAGAACAAAACAATCACATTCAGCGGTGCAGTCCCAACAACAAAATGAAACACAGATGGAAATGAGTAGAACCCCACTTCAACATTTAGATTTAAATACTGCCAACTTGAAAGAGAGCTACGATTTATTCAACATCAACAGTTGTTCAACTTCGACATAACATACCCAACCATCAGAAATCCATGACAAGGCTAGGAAGAAAAGAATTATCAATCAAGAATCTATAGGCATAAATCTTATGAATAGATATGGGAAAATGTTAGATGTTCAAAATTTGAACAACAATGCAACAACAAAAGAAAATATGGTTCCTTTTTCATCAACGGAAAGTTATAGTCACCAATTCAATGATCATACAAATGAAGATGATGTCAATTTCGAAAATGACATACAAGGTATTTATTCAATCATTTAGTTTATTATTAGTCATTTAATAAGTTAATTTAATTATTTTATTTAACAATAATATCTTATGTTTTTTATATTTAGACGGTGTTAATATTGAATACTCTTCGGAAGATGAAGATCAATTCGATAATTCCCATACAACGTCAATGTTTCAAAATCATCAAGGTTATTTACTATACATTTTAAATTTTAATTTATAGTACACAAAAATAGCCACTAACATTAAAATTGTTTGGTTAGGTTATTCTGATATTGGTGATCATGTTATTGAATGTGATCATTGTGGAGCATGCATGTGGTATGAAGAGCAAAATTATAAACATAGAAATTCTACAACACCCAAATATGAACTTTGTTGTGGTGATGGTAAAGTACAAATACCCTTATTGAAAAAACCTCCTCCAATCACTATCGTGATAGTGTAAATTATCAAAACAATATTCGTTTATATAACATGATGTTTGCCTTCACATCTGCGGGTGCAAAATTTGATAGATCTATTAATAATGGTAGAGGTCCTCCAACTATTATGATACAAGGACAACCATGTCATCGTATTGGGAGTATGTTGCCGATGCCTGAACAAGGCCCAAAGTTTGTGCAACTTTACATTTATGATACAAAACATGAAATTCAAAACAGAATGGAAGGATTAAGGTAAATAATAATAATACTACGGATAATAATGACATATTTTTTTTATATTTTGTGCAATCTTATTGATTTGTTGTTCAATTGATGAATATAGGAACAACAAGGTTGATTACCCAGTAGTTTGCCAATTATCACAGATGTTAGATGAAAATAATGTCCATGCAAAGTCGTTCAGAATGGCAAGGGAAAGATTAAGAGATGGTGTAATTCCTAATTTGAAATTGAAGCTAATTTCCGAAAGGAGTTCTGATGGTAGAGTGAATAACTTACCAACTGTTTCTGAAGTGGCTGCTTTAATAGTTGGAGATATTGATACAACATCAAAAAGGGATATAATTATGGAGACACAAGCTGGTCATTTAAAAAGAATTGATGAATTACATGCAAGCTATTTAGCTTTTCAATATCCATTGTTGTTTCCATTTGGGGATGATGGTTACAGACATGATGTTTGTCACAGAGCCAGATCTGATTCTGAAAATAGGAAACGATATCGCCTAACAGTGAGAGAATCGATATCCTTTAGATTGCAAACAAGGAAGAATGAGGCTCAAACTTTGTTGAGGTCAAGAAGACTATTTCATCAATTTTTAGTTGATGTTTATACTATGGTGGAGTCTGATCGACTATCTTTTATAAAAAAAAAATCAATCAAAGTTAAGGGTTGATAAATACAAAAATTTGAATATGTCTCAAACAAATGACCAAAATGAAGGATCAAATATTAGAAAAAGAGTCATATTACCTTCAACCTTTGTTGGTAGTCGTAGGTACATGGATCAATTATACTTTGATGGGATGGCCGTTTGTAGTTCATTGGGATTTCCTGATTTATTTCTAACAATGACATGCAATCCAAATTGGCCTGAATTTGTAAGATTCCTTAATCCTTTGGGTTTGAAGCAACGTGATAGATGAGATATAATCTCAAGAGTGTTCAAAATGAAGTTTGAACAGTTGCTTCGAGATATAAAGAAAAGGCATGTGTTGGGTAAAGTAATTGCATGTAAGTATATACTTGACAATATATTTACCTTCATCTCATATATGTTACCATATAAATAATTTTGGATACTTATTATTCCTTTATGATTTAATGTTTCAGATATGTACACAATTGAATTTCAAAAGAGAGGTTTACCACATGTGCATTTGCTTATTTTTTTTGCATCCTTCTAGCATATATTCTTCTCCAAATGATATTGATAGAATTATCTCTGCCTAGATTCCAAATCAGAATGATGATCCTGGATTGTACAACTTGGTGAAGTCACATATGATTCATGGTCCATGTGGTTCTTGCAATAGGTCTTCTCCATGTATTTAAGATGGTAAGTGTTCTCGGTTTTTTCCAAAACAATTTCAACAATCTACAATTGTTGATGAAGAAGAATATCTTGTTTATATGAGAAGAGATAATGGAAACATTGTTGAAAAAATGGCATCTCTCTTGACAATCGATATGTTGTCCCTTATAACCTGCATCTATTAACTAAGCATCAAGCTCATATTAATATGGAGTGGTGTAACGAAAGTACCTCAGTTAAGTACTTATTCAAGTATATAAACAAAGGGTATGATAGGATCACTGTTGTTATTGAACCAACAGATGGTGGTGCATCGCAGGCTCCCGGTAACATTGATGAGGTTAAGCAATATCTTGATTGTAGATATGTATCACCATCAAAAGCATGTTGGAGAATTTTTAAATTTCCAATACATGGAAGACAACCTGCTGTTGAACGATTATACTTTCATCTTCCAAGAGAACAACCTGTTTACTTTAATGATCATGAGGACATTGACAACATTCTTTCAAGACCAACTGTATCAGAATCTATGTTTACATCTTGGATGAAATCTAATAAAAAATATCCAGAAGGTAGAACTTTGGGTTATGCTCAATATGTGTCAAAATTTGTTTATGTGAAGAAAACTAGGTCTTGGAAGCCAAGAAAATCAGGTTATACAATTGGAAGATTAATTTGGGTTTCTCCATGCACCGATGAGTTGTACTATCTTAGGATGATGTTGACAGTTGTTAAAGGACCAACATGTTTTGAAGATATTAGAACCGTTTCAAATATTCGATATGAAACATTCAGAGATGCATGTTTTGCCTGTGGATTACTTAAAGATGATAGAGAATACATTTAAGCACTAAGAGAAGCAAAGGATTGGGGTTCTGGTTTCTACTTGAGGAAATTATTTGTCACAATGCTTTTATCCACATCAATGAATAGGCCAAATCATGTTTGGGAGAACACGTGACAATGGTTATCTGATGGAATTTTTTACAATCAAAGAAATATCTCCAATAATCAAGGTATTCAACAATTATATTACATTCTATTATTAAAACTTTATTTAATTTAAATATCTTATATTATATGACACATTTTATAACTTATAGGGTTGGTTCTTACAGATGAACAACTACAAAATCTAACTTTATTGGAGATTGAAAAACTACTTGAAGGAAATCGGAGGAGTTTGAAAGACTATCATTCAATGTCATTCCCAAATGAGTACATAACAATTCAATTAGGCAATGGATTAATATATCAAGAGCTTAATTATGATACAGATGAATTAAAGAGAAACTTCCATACTCTTTTCAACTCTTTAATAGGTACTTCCAATTTCTTACAAAATTCTTTATTTAATGTTAGTACTAATAAATCTATTTCTAATAATTAGATGATAATAGACAATTTCATTTTATATTATGCAGAATAACAATATCAAATATTCAAGACTATAATGCAAGTTGTTTACTGTCAAGAGGGTCGCATGTTTTTTTTATATGGTTATGGAGGAACGGGAAAAACACACATGTGGCATTCTCTAACATATGCATTGAGATCTCAAAAGCATATTGTATTGACTGTGGCTTCAAGTGATATAACTTCTTTACTATTACCTGGGGGTAGGACAACACATTCTAAATTCTAAATTCCAGTACCAACTTTTGACAACTCAGTTTGCAAAATTCATCAAGGGACTGAACTTGCAGAGTTATTGAAACAAACAAAGTTAATTATATGGGATGAAGCTACAATGACACATAAATTTTGCATCGAAGCACTTGATAAAAGTCTTTGTGACATTATGGGAACAACAAATGGCTCCATTCTGTTTGGAGGAAAAGTTGTAGTATTTGGAGGTGATTTTAGACAAATATTACCGGTGGTTCCAAGATGTTGTCGTTCAGATATTGTGCATGCAACAATTAATGCTTCTTATCTTTGACATCAATGTACTGTTTTAACCCTTACAAAGAACATGTGTTTACAAAATCATGACAATGAATCAGATATCAAGCAATTCTCTGAGTGGATACTAAAGATGGGAAATGGAAAATTATCTGAACCTAATGATGGTTCTGCTGAAATTGATATCCCAGAGGAACTTCTTATTGTAGATTATGATAACCCAATTGATGCGATAGTCAGTAGCACCTACCTAAACTTACAAGAACATTATAGGGATGAACAATTTCTTCAATGTAGAGCAATACTTGCATCAACAATTGAGATTGTTGATCAAATCAATGAATATGTTCTGATGAAAATTCCAGGTAAAGTATTCAAGTTTATTTAACATACACATTATGTTAAATGTATTAAATTTATTAATTTATTAGATTTATATTAATAACTATTGTAATGTATACTTACAGGCGATGGAAAAGAATACTTGATTTTAGATGAAGTTGATATGTATGATGCTAATGACAATGAAGCATTCAATATATTAACTCCTGAATTTCTAAATTCACTTTCAACACCAGGACATCCAAATCATAAAATCAAGCTGAAAGTAGGGACCTCAATTATGCTATTACAGAATTTAGATCAGTCTGAAGGGTTATGTAACGGTACAAGGTTGGTGGTTACGAAGATGGCTAATCATGTACTTGAGGCAAAGATAATGTCTGGAAAAAACATTGGAAATATCACTTACATTCCTAGGTTATCAATGTCACCATCCCAATCTCAATGACCCTTCATGCTTATCAGAAGACAGATCCCTATAATTGTGTCATACGCTATGACAATCAACAAATCGCAAGGCCAATCGTTAGAGAGTGTGGGATTGTATTTACCTAGACTAATATTTAATCATGGTCAATTGTATGTAGTTGTTTCAAGAGTACATAGCAAAAAGGGATTGAAGATATTGATACATGACAAGGATGGTAAACCATTAAAGACAACAACAAATGTCGTTTATAAAGAAATTTTCCAAAATCTTTAACAGGTATTCTACAACTTCTTTTACATTACGTTTGAAATATCTATTTCTAATTATTACATTTTTCTAAAATAACAAATTCAATATCATATGACTGTACCATAACTTTACATCAACAATCAAAATAAACAAAGCAATGTTTATAAATTAATTTTTACTCAAATTCTGCTGTTAAAAAACAACATGCAAATTTCCATCTAAATTCATTCAACTTTTCCTAACATGTTTGCTTTTTTTAACATTCCATGTTCAATATCATTTCACTGTATCACCATCTTTACATTAGCAATGGATTACTGCAAACCATATTTTAGTATGTATTCCTCAATCACTTTTCATTTAACAAGTTATGCAATTACTTTTAATTAAATTCATACAATACATATTATTACCCGTGCGAATGCACGAGTTTCCTACTAGTATATAGATTAACAGAAGATATATACTGCAATGATTATTGACATGCAAAAAATACTTTTAAGTCAATTTGTTTCATTTTAAATATGTATAATACAAAATATTATATATTAATAAAACATTTAATATATATTTAAAGATTTATATTTATATATAGTTGAGACATCTTATAGACCTAAAAAGTCAAGAAATACAAAGTTTAACTCATTTATAGTTAAATTTCTGTTCATTCCATTAAAGACTATTTTCAAACAAATAAGGAAGGTTAGATTAATTCTCCACCTTAAAAAACATTATACATAATGACGTAAGAAGTAAATGGCTGAATTTAAGAAAATTAAAAAAAGGCACATGAAAACCCGGGCTCAACGTATTTGGATAAACCGGGAAACTACAATGGCCCATTAAACCAAAAGGCCCAAACCCATTACTTCTTAGGGTTTCTCTATATGTTTCACGTTTCAACTCACATCACTCTACGGCCGAAGAGAAGAACCAGAACCATAATCGGAGGAGGCAACAACAGAACTCAACAGCAACGAAAATGGTGAAATTTTTGAAGCCAAACAAGGCCGTTATCCTTCTCCAAGGCCGTTACGCCGGCAAGAAGGCGGTGATCGTCCGCACCTTCGATGACGGCACTCGCGACCGCCCCTACGGCCACTGCCTCGTCGCCGGAATCAAGAAATATCCGTCCAAGGTGATCAAGAAGGACTCCGCGAAGAAGACGGCGAAGAAGTCGCGCGTGAAGGCGTTCGTAAAGCTCGTGAACTACCAGCACCTCATGCCCACGCGCTACACGCTCGACGTGGATCTCAAGGACGCTGTTAACGCTGACGTGCTTAGTGCGAAGGATAAGAAGGTAACTGCACTGAAGGAGACTAAGAAGCGGTTAGAGGAGAGGTTCAAGACCGGGAAGAATAGGTGGTTTTTTACTAAGCTCAGGTTCTGAAGTGGTGATTGTGGAGCAAGGTCTTTAGATCTATTTCTTATGTTATGTTATGTTATGATGCTCGTATTTTATAATGACGGTTAGATTTGATGTTTTTGGTATTTTGATTTTCAATGTGATTTTTATCGTGATTTTGATGAATTAGGGATTTGATTTTTATGTTTACAGTTTTTGGTGGGATTATAATTTCTCTTCTTAATAATAGAGTTTTTGCTTTTTTTATGCGTATATTGCTATGCGATTGTTCTGTTTTTTAATCAATTTCTTACATGATGCATAAATTAAGTGGCTAAGTTTTTTATGTTTTTTGGTTTTCACGTTTATGTTTGTTTCATTGTAAAATTATTGCTTAAGCATTTCTAGTTTGTAAACCTGTTACATTTCTAGTAAATTTGTGGATAGTAAAGTCATCAGCTTTCCAAATTGCTTACAAACTGAGTCTATAAATGCTGATTTAGGACTATGGCCACTCATTCGTATTCTGTTCTCTGCCACTTGCATCTATATCATTCATTTATCTAAGGATGGTAATGCTAGAGTTGAATTCTAGTCCTTCCGAAAATTCTGTCGGAAACCATCTGAAGTGATTTAACTGAGCATTTTACTTTCCTTGGTTGGTCTCATTTTACTTTATTGGTTACAATTTTGCCAAAAAATAAATTTATTATTGCAAAGATGAATTGCAAAGTGAAAGGTTACACTGGTGTTGCAGTATCTTGTTTATTGACAAGAAGTTTTAAGTTGGGTCAGTTTTTTCCTTCAGTAATTTAAACTGGGAATATCACAGTTTGTGCTTGCTGTGTGATGACTATCTTGTTACTAGCCTAGATAGTTCATTATGATGATGATCAATGGAAGAAAGAATGTTAACACAGTAAAAACAGTAAACACAGAGAAAGTGTCTTCACAATTGACAATCATCTAAATTTTCTATACAAAGCTTGTTTCAAACTTTACCAACTTATTTTCATCCGATATTCGGAACTGTGCAGAGCACTCTTTGTGCTTGCTGTGCTGATTTCTATTTTTTTACTGGTCTTGATCATTCATTTTTACGAGTATCAGTAGAAGAATGTGGCATTGTAAGACATTTTTACATGTTATCTGCTGCATGTTTTAGTTTTTTCTTTTTGCTATTTTCATAATTAATATTGTGGAAAAATGTTAGTACGATTTTTGATTTGTTCATCCATATTTTTGCTGTTGTTTGCATTGCACTGGATTTGTGTATGGTTGTAGTTCTTCTATGTGACTAGGTAATTCACTGTTCATGTCATTAACTTGATGCCATTGTCTACAACTCTGAGGTGTGATAATACTAAATAATAACCATGCCTGGCAATCTATTCTTGCTACATAAACTCCCTATGGTAACCACTAACCACACAGTTTCCCATCCATTTGACATGTTTAGAGTTTAGATCTATACAATATTTTTTTGCTGTTCGAAGTTAACATTTACAAATAAAAAAAAATGCAAGAAATAAATACAATTTTGTTTGAAGAGAGAAAAATCATTGAACATTTGCAAACAACAGCTCTCGAGCACCCCCTGTAGAATCATTTACGCTGCATGCTTAGATGCAAACTTGAAGGAGCTTCTATTGCAATTGCAAACACTTCCTCATCTTGTCTCATGCTGTATTACCTACTTTGCAACAGTTCAAATTTATTGTCATAGTTATGACTATTTTAACTTTCTTAGGACTTGAATCTAAATCATTATAAATACCAACCAATGCTAATTACATCATGTTTGAGTTGGCTTCACTAAATGATTTAATGCTACGTCATAAGGAATGCTGCCGGGACATGCAACTAAAAAATTTCAGGACCAAGTAAACTAACATCATGTGGTATAAAAGATAGCAACAACATGCAAAATTAGGAAAATAGTACCTCATTATCCTTTATGGGGATATACATTATTCAACATTATTTTCCTTAACCTTAAGAAACAGTATTGATTCTATTTCGTATGTCTCCTCTACAATAGGTTCATTAATAGTGTTACTATTCTTAATTGTTATGAGGTTCAACAATAAAATGAACAATTATCTTCAAGCTAAAAGGCATAAGTTAGAGAAACTTGCATTCTAACGTCTTTAATGAATCTAACATTCTTACTTTCTAGAATTCGGACAACAAAATCTATACCTTTTGATTTTTTTTGGGATAACTAATGAAATATCTATTTATTTTCTTGTGGGTTGTAAATTCTTATTTCTTTAGAACTGCTAGGAACTTTATTAAATGAATATAAGTAGTATCAGAGGCATAGATCCACAATAATTTGGATAAAGAACAATAATTTGGATAAAGACGAATGTTTTATTATATTGTTAATCAGTATTTACAATTAGGGTGGTCTTAGTCATAGATACCTAATGCTCATTTAAATTGGGACAAACGTGGACATGCTCATTTTTAAAATAGGGCATGAAATATCATGTTTTGTTCACCACCCTAAATAAAACTAAAAAGTATATATACATAATAAGCTCATACAAATAAAATAACACATACAAAATATAAATATATATATCTATACTAATATATAAAGAAAACATGATTAAGGGACAAATATGTAATTGAACCGTCATAATTTCTATATTCCAATTTTTCCATTTACTATATACAATGTTTTTATGTTTGTCTTTATAACATACAAGTTACAAATAATTTTGCAGCACATTGCAAATAATTTTGTAAGATACATGTTGCATAACATAAAAAAGAATGAAATTTAATTGGATTTGATATATTTCTTTCACCCCATAATTTCACTATGTCAATAACTGGTTGAAATTCTAATATGCATAATGGAAAAAAATATTGTGGCGAAGTTGAAAACTTTGAAGGAAAGTAACGTACATCTCTCTATATAAACATTGAGAAAAATTTTAAGCACAAATCGAGAAATTTTATAGAAACTGTGTATACACGTGCTATCAAAAAAATAAAAAACGCAGGTCGATAGACACAAAGTACCGGCCGACACGATAGTATATATAATACGAAGTATGCATAGTACGTAATTTGCATACAAAATATAAAAAGAATAGTACATATGCATATATATAATGTACAAAATACAAATGCATATATAATAAGAAAATGATAGTAATTTCTTAAATTTGATATACAAATACATATACAACAAATGAAAAATATTTTCTCACATTTGATAAAATGCATGTACATTTTGCTTATTTGATTTTCAATACTTTCTCTATAATGTCTGAGGGTCGTACATTTTGTCCATTTGAAATACACATAGGCGGATAAAATATATTGGACATATACTTTAGAATGGATGTACACATTTTTTATGTTATGCCCACCCAATAAATATGGGTGGATGAACCTTATAGACTTTGCCTAAATTGCCAATAATAATATCCATCAATGTTCTATTACATCTTTATATAGGATCATTTTATTGTGGTGTTGCTGACATATTAATGTGCACAAATACATTTCTAAGGACATTAGTAAATTGATATGAGTTTAATCACATCTTTCATAATTCTCAAAACCTGTTAAATCTAAAAATCTTCACCTTTCTCTCTAGCTCTCTTTATACTTCATTTAAGTAGATTTCTAAGGCATCTAGTTATTGGTATAATATCTACTCTTTTAGTGGGTGCCTATATTTATTTATACCCATTTTAAACAGTATAAAAATAAAAATAATATTTAGTGTTAACTATGAATATTTAATTTTGTCCAACTTATTTACAAAAATATAAAAAATATAAAGGTTTCAAAAACAAAAAAAAATAGTTAAAATATTATCTTTTTAAATGTCACATAACCAATTTTATCATCCTTAACTATGTGATTCATGATCAATAATCATAAGAACTTTGGGTTAGTGACATTTTTTTATTAGAGTATATATTTTTTAGTAAAGAAACTCTTCAATTTTATGCCAATTTTCGGTTATATTATTATAATTATATCAACATAATGACAATCAGATGAAGTTTTTCAAAGCATTAAAACAAAAGAAATGAAGTTTTTAAAGCATTAAAACAAAAGAAAAGAAGAGATAGTGGAACGGTTAAAAAATCTAAGTGAGACATAGAGAGAAAGTCATATCTTTATATATATACTAGTGTCAATAGACACTTTGTATCTGCTGTGAATATTGTATGCTAATGATACGTATTTAATTTTTATATATTTCGTTTTTAAAATTAGAATGTATTTGTTGTATTTTGTATACTTTATATTATAATTTTTTGTATTTATAATAATATTCACTTTAAGGTGAGAGATATAATTAATTAATAGGTTGGTGATGGTTACTTAGGGTTATATGTTTTTTTGTAAAAATTAAATAATGTTAATGGCGAATCAAGAAGTAAAAATTATATCATGATAGAAGTTACACAATATTTTATCTTTATATATAACTAGTGTGTACAGGCACTTCGTGCCTGCCGGTGAATATTGCATGATACTATATGTTCAATTTTTATATATTTCATTTTTTAGATTTAGAATATATTTGTTATGTTCGGCGTACTTTGTATTATATTTTTTGTGTGTTTATGATAATGTTTAATTTAAAGTGAAATACATGGTTAATTAATGTGTTGGTGGTGATTGCTTAGGATTATATGATTTTTTTGTAAAAATTAAATAATGTTAAAGGCAAAACAGGAAGTGAAAATTACACCATGAGAGAAGTTATTTCAAGTTTTGGCTTTATATATAGGATAAATATAGATATAGATAATAACACATGAGATGGAAAGGATGTGGGCAGCAATATTTTCCAACAAAACAGGAGAAAAGAAGACACAAAATTTTCTCCCAAAAAAAGTGAAGTTCTCTATTATGTTTATAATTTATATCCTTACCACCTCTTATCTGCGAGAACCAATTAAATATATCTAAGAATTTGCCAATTAAAATGAGAGAGAAACCACAGGAGCACCTTCTTTTGGTGATCTCATAACCAAAAAAAACCACTTTCTGATGAGTGAAAGGGACTTAGGTTGCTCAAATTTCTTTTAGTGAAACCTGAGAAAGCCATAGGCATTGAAGAGGTTATACTCTCAAATGGGTCACATAGGTGAAAATGTATATTTGATCTTTCTTTTGTTGTAACTTATCATAAGCTTATGTTGGCAATATTTATAATCAGAATTTAGTAAGCATTTTATATGTGTAATATACTTCTAGTCTTTGCTTAACCAATATATATTCAAAAAATGTTCTTATTTCTTAATTCATGCGTGTGTGTCTCCACATGATTAATGTTAATTAGAATTCATAAAGTCTGGTAACATGGTAAGCATCCAAAAATTTGGTTTTTCCATACCCATAAGAAGTTTAGTGTTATCACCTATACTTGCATGTAGTTAAATCAATGTCCTATTCTTAACACAAAAACTTTAAGACCATATTTTAATCCTTTTATATTATTATTTCTCATTATATATAGACACTTGTTCTTGCAAATAATAACCCATGAAGTGATAATTGATAAGGTTAATAGCATTAGATGATTTTATAATTAACGTGCCTATGGTGCTGGAAAATTTAGTTTTTTTTACCCATAAATATCTCACAAAAGCTGATATGGTGCTAATCACATTTCCACATGCTTTGGATATCCACATGAGAATTGTGTGGTATGTGAAAAAGTTGAATGATTCTTAAAATATAATCAAAATATAATTATACCTTTCTTAATCATTGAAATTATTTCAATTGTGTGGTATGTTTTTGAGATTTGATGCAGTGTGGATATTAGTTTTTGCTGTTTCATGAGTCTCAAATACGACAAAATTTCAATTATTTCAAAAATCTCTGTGAGATTTGATGCGGTACGGACATTAGTTTATGTTGCTTTATCTTTTCTTGATGTGGATAAAATTTAAATTATATTTTTAAATCAAACAAATTAAATTGAACCAACCAATTTTCAAATCATAATTATGTAGTTTTGATTTCCCTATTGCACCTAGAGATACGTAGAAGTAATATAAATTTTTATCAGACACAAACACAAAAAATAAAATATTGTGCTTTAGTAATTGTATTTTTAACAAATAATTTTAAGGGTATAGAAGTCCATGTGATTAGTGAGAGTACCATTTTAATATAGGCAGATGGTATGTTAATACCTTCCCCGATCTGTAATTGACTCCCGAGCTCAGAATATTTGTTTAAAAGACCATATTATTCTAAATGGACATAATAAAGAGTTTTCTACGTTTTAACCGCACAAAACATAGTTAGCCAATAAGTTTGACTCTGCCAATGGGTGGTGCCACATTCATCATAGGGTGTGCAAATGCACTATTTGCACATCTTGAATTTTCCAAAAATTATCTTATATACAACTCAGGCAAATGACATGGTATGCTTTGCAAAACAATAATCAATGTTAAAGATGTGCTGAAAAAAAAGGTTAGGGTCAAAATTATAGAACTTTGATAAACTTAATATTAGTATATTATGCTATATGTGAGGTTGTTAAATTTATTAAAGAAAACGGACTACCTCCCAAAAATAGCTAAAGCCAGCGACATTTTATGCTTGACAAGAGATTTTAGTCTTAAATGGGCTTGTAAATTACATCCAACCCTAAAAAACTATCTTCTTAGATGTGGACCTTAAAACTTGATAGCCCTAACTTTTGAAATATTTGCATTTGGGTATTGAGCTGATTGTGACATTGAGATTTGAGAGTATCTTTCATTAACTCTTAACGTGACAATAAGATGAGTACAATACCTAATACCTATTGACAATGATGAAAATATTTTTTTTGGAAATCAAAGACAATGATATATTGATATGCCATATAAAAACTTAAAAATCAAATGTCAAAACCTAATATCTCGGAACCTTCTAAAATTAAAACCTTAGTTAGACCTATAATTTGTGATTTACTTATTTATACTTAATTAATCTTATTTCATATTTAACTTTAGTTTTACAATTTTTCTTATATTAATAATAATAATGGTAATGAACGATATCTTGAGAGATGATATCTATTAAAAAGTTGTTCATGTGAGTTAATTAAGTATAAAAAATTGTTTATTTATCTTTTAATTTTTTGAATATATGTATTTTGAAAGTATAATTAAATCAAATAATAACTATTAATGATAAATTTAGAAAAGCAAAAAATATGGAGAAAAAGAATTATTCATATTAATATACTGACTATGTTGATCTTTTTTTAATGCTTTGACTTTGTTTTCTCAAAACCAAGTAAAAATATTTTTAACAATAATAAAAAATATGAAAGAAGAAAATTTTCCTTTTAAAAAAGAAGAAACAAAACTCAGAAGCTAAGCCAAAAACCCCATAACCCCAATCTACCAATAACGAAACCTTGAGAATCCAACGACCTAATCTATTATTTTCGCTCATCAATTTCCCTTCTTTTATTTCAAGCAAATCAAATTCACCCAAAACCCTAGAATTTTCTCATTATTTCAAATTCCAATCTGACACAAGGTTGGTTCCACTCTCGATCCTTCTCTCATTCTTCCCTATCAACCATTATCATCGTCAACTTGTTTATTTAATTAACTTATTTGTAACAATAACAATGCATGGTTTGATAGAATGTTGCTGTTATATTAAGTAACGGCTTTATAGAATCCAATCAATCATGTGGTGAAGATGTGAATTATGGTTATAAGTTTTGAATGTGGTATGGTGTGGGATTTTGGATCATGCAAGGGTTTCTGGTTGAAAGTTGTGGAAATTGTTAGATATTTTCTATGATATGTGAAATACCACAATCTTTAAGATCTTGAATCTCGTGATTCTCACACATAATATAAAACAAGTATATAAAGTCATACATGAATCACTAAATCCATGTTCTATGATCTACTCCTTGGACATAAATTTTGAGAGAGGGTTTTGGTATGATGGTCTTCCTCAATCAAATCTCGAATTCCTTTTGGGACATTCATTTTTTTTCTCTCTAATGGGGAGAACTGAAAACTATTTGTGATTTGGTGTCTAGGGGACCATAACCATTCCTTACTTACGTGTTAACTTACAGGGTTCTCATTATCCTTATAGATCAACCCTTTGAGTATCCACTTATTAAGCTCATATTTGTTATCAGTTTTAGAAGTCTTATATGTTATCATTAATTAGATCACTTGTTTTGTAACCCAAAATAAATAGTGATATAATTGTATTAAACATATGATACCCACCTTAATTAGAAATTATGAATTTCTAATAATATCTCTTGGGCTTCATATTTTCCTGAAATAATTATATCACAAAATTTTTAGGCGCACACATGTAAATTATTTATATTTAGATTTCTCCTTAATACAATCTGGTCCATTTCATATATCAACTATGGTGATCAACTACGATGATCATCATATTAATATACTTAATGACATAGATCAAATATGGATGAGTGACATGGAAATTTCATGCAATGTGATCTCAAACATGTCTATTTTCAACTGGTCTTTCTTTATTCTTTATTGAGATCAATCCAAAGTCTTTGACTGCAACACAATAGTTACAATACACACGTTGAAAATATAACAATAAACCATCAACTTTATTATGCATAAAATTATATTTGACGTCCAAAACATATCATAAAACATATAGACTCCCATTGAACTAAGGTATCCTAAGGAGCAATACTCATACGAGAAATATGCTCATGAAAGACTTTAAGTACCAAACCCTTAGTTAGTGGATTAGATAACATAAAATTTGTGATGTTCTATAGAAATTTGTCTATTTTGAACACTTCCTTTAATAACCAGAAACTTGATGTCAATAAATTTTGACTTTATAGAACTCCTTTATTGTTGGAGTAAAAAACTATGGACTTACTATCACAATAAATTCTCGGTGGTCTTTTAGTACCATCAGCCACACGTAAGCCAATTGCAAAATTTCCGCAACCATATGTCACGGTCTGATGTTTCAAAACAAATCATGAACTCCGCAACCATGGTTGAAAGAGTTGTGAACGTATATTTAGCAAACTTCCAAGATATAACACCTTCAGCCAAGATAAACACATACCCACAGGTGGAGTGTCTATTGTCTAGACACCCAAAAAACGGAGTTAGAGTACCCAACGATCTCTAAATTCTCAGACCCCCGACAAGTAAGCATATACTCATTTGTTCTCTTCAAGTAACACATAACACGTTTGAATGCTTTTCAGTGATGCATTACATGATTGCTCAAATATCTTCCAAAAAACTCCCACGACAAACACTATGTTGGGAAGTATGCAACCTTGAGCATACATTAGACTTCCTACTACAGATGCATAAGGAATCTTTTGCAACTCGTATCTTTCAATGTCATTTTTGGGGCAATGTTCGAGACTAAAGTTGTCTCCCTTAGCTATAGGGGTACCCTCTGGTTTACTATCTTTCCTGTCAAATCTATCCAGGACTTTATCTATATAGCTTTCTTGTGATAACCTTAAGATACCTTGAGAGCGATCTCTCAATATCTAATACCTAATACAAAAGAAGCTTCCCCAAGATCTTTCATTTCGAAATTCTTCATTAGAAATCTCTTGGCCTCATGCAATAGTCACATATCACTACTAGCAAGCAGTATATCATCGACATATAATACCAAGAATATAAATTTACTCCCATTGAACTTATGGTATACACAATCTTCAACTTTATTTGCCTCAAAACCATATGAGGTAATAACTTGATGAAATTTATGATTCCATTGACAAGAAGCTTGTGTAAGCTCATTGATGGATTTCTTTAATTTGCATACCATTGACTTTGAACCAGCTGACACAAAATTTTCTGGTTGCACCATATATATCGTTTCCTTAATGTTTCTATTTAGAAACGCAGTCTTAACATCCATCTGATGTAGCTTTAAATCAAAATGAGCTACTAGTGCCAATATTATTCTAAAAGAATCCTTCGAAGATACTGGAGATAAGATTTCTTTATGATCAATGCCTTCTTTCTGAGTGAAGTCTTTAGCGACTAGACGAGCTTTATATTTGTCAATATTAACCTTCAAATCCCTCTTGGTTTTAAATATCCATTTGCAACCAATAGGTTTCGCACCTTTAGGTAATTTGACAAGATCCCAAATGCCATTATCAAACATAGACTTCATCTCATCCTTCATAGCATCGATCCACTTTTGAGAGTTAGAACTTTTCATGGATTGAAAGAAGTTCAATGGATCATCTTTTGTTAACCCAATGTCATTCTAATGTTCTTGAAGAAATACAATATAATCATTAGGAATTGCACTTCTCATCTCTCTAGTGGATCTCCTTAATGACATTTCTACTTCTTGAGGTTGTTGAATTTATTCTATAAGTACTTGAGGGACCTCATTGTTGTCTTGTTCTAGAATATTGTCAGAAACAATATTATGAATATTATCTCCTATTATCGAAGTAGTCCCTTGAATGGCAATAGGCACAAGAACTTGTTCAACATTAGTGGTAGGTTCTTCCTCAAAGTCAACATTCTTTATGTTCTCTTCCTCCCAAAATCAATTTCCTCAAGAAATATTGTATTTACCGTCTGAAAAAAATAGTCTTGAAGTGTGATCATAAAATTTATAGCTCCGAGAGCGTTTAACATAACCAACAAAATAACAGCTAACATTTCTTGAGTCCAGTTTCCTTTCACGCGGCCTATAAGGTCGCGTCTCAGCCGGACAATCCTAAATGTACAAGTGTTATAAACTTAGTCTTTCATTAGTCCAAAGCTTATATGAGGTTTTGTTAACTACATTACTTGGCACCCTATTAAGGATGTAAACTGTGGTCTTTAAAGCTCTCCTCCAAAGAGACTCTGGTAAGGAAGAATGACTAATTATACTTCTCATTATATTCTTAAGAGTTTGGTTTAATTGCTCAATAACACCCTTAATGCTAGATTTGCCTGACATAGTGTATTGCAGAACAATTCCACATTCTCTGAGGGGGGAAAACACAAATAGACCTTTCACAACATCCTTATTGTTCTTTCTTTTCTTATTCTCAGAGGTCATAACTAAGTAGGTACTTTTAGTCTTATCTTTTCGCAGTCTTTCTTCCTCTTGTACATAGTACTTATGAGTGTTATAACTCACTTTGAATTGTTAAAAGTGTGTAGGAAGCAAGATCAAAACCAAATACACGAGCAAGTCATCACCAAACTCTAACTTAAGTGACTTGAGTTTTGATGCGAGATTAGACATCTTCATAATATACTCCCTTATGTTCCATTTGCATTTATACTTCATGGATATGAGTTTAGCAACAACAAAAACTACTCATCTCCGCCTTTTTATTTTTGTTAAAGTATGGTTCTATTTCTTCAAGGAAATTCCTTGCACCCCAGCCCTCAGAAATAGAGCCTCGAAACGCTTCTGGAATAGAGTGTTTCATGATCATTAGGCACATTCGGTTAGAGTGTTCCAATTTCTCAATTTTAACTTCATCGAGGATTTCTAGAGTAGAAATGAGTTTCTCCACCTGAAGTATTAGATCTACATCCATACAGCCGATAATAATTTCTACAGCGTCCTTATAGACCTTATGGTTTGCCTCATTCAACAATGAGATGTTCTTAATTTGAGTAGAAATATTTGCAGCACTAGTAAAAGAATAAAACAAATTGCAATCATTCTTGCAATTAAACTCACATTCAACTTCAATAATTAAATTCAAATGATAGTGTAGCACATCACGAGTTGCCTAGCACAACATTAATATTCAGTCTTTGGATAAAAATATTAACTTGTAAGTGGTACACTCAATATAGTAATCAAACATTGATAATCAATCTTGTCAAACAATATGCCTTTTTTGGACAGACTTATTATTCACATAGAAAGTCATATGATTATCACATATTTATTCCTACAAGTATGTTTGTAATTTGGGGCAAATGATAATTTTCCTTTGGGCCGATTATTATACGCATAAAATGTAAACATACAATTGTCTTGATATTTCATATCAATCACTAATAATACATTAATCATAATGTATGTCAAATAATAAATCATTCCTTGGACTGATTTATCATTCACATATGCAACCTTATAATAATCACATGTTTACCATCACATGTGTGTATATAATCCGGCCAAATAATAATCTTCCTTTGGGCCGATTAATACTCACATGGATACATATACGCACTAGCATTTGACATTTATTATGAACAATTCACAAAAAATATGTCACTTTGGCGACTTCATATTTAATAGGTTCATTTAAAATGACAAACAATTTTATTTTCCAAAAGAAAACCATTTAGTTGACTTTGATTCAATATAACCTTAATCCAAAACATCCATATATTATTTATATCCACATATAAATACATATTCATTATAGTATATTGATAGCATTGCATCATTCTCATAACAAAGACTGCATTTCAAATTCAGTGATGGTCCTTTTGAATTTTCCAATAAATAAAAAATATTATCATTTTATACATGATTAAACATGACAGGGCAAACTATCAAAACAGAAACAATATTTCAACAATAGCAACCACTTGATAATACAATCAACCACCAAATAATGTGATAAACCATAAGTGTTGCAACCATTTAAATAAACAAGTCAGATAATATACATAAAACAAGACATGTTCACATAATAGACTCATCACAAGATACCTAACACAACATCAATTTCTAGTCTTTAGACAGAGAAAGTAATTTGTAAGTGGTACTTTCAACATAATGATCAAATATTAATAATTAGTTCTGTCAAACAATAGCCTTTCTTTGGACCGACTATTATTCACATGAAAAAACATTATATTTGTTACATATTTATCATCACAAGTATGTTATTATTTGGCCAAATTGTGTATTCCTTTGGGCCGAACACATTTCACATAAATAATCTCATACTCATCTGTGTAATTTTAATCAATTTCCATAATAGAGGTTTCTTTGACAATATATTGCATCAATTAATTCAAAAATAATTACCAGACAATATATAAACAATATGAGTCCATTATAAAAAAAATATAATTTTGGAATTAAAACCTTCATATTTGATATATTTTATGATTATAATCATGCTCAACTTTAAATCATCAAGAGCATATCTTTTATATATATTTGGTCAATTATTTCATATATATATATATATATATATATATATATATATATGCACTTCCAAAATACAATATATACATAATATATATTTAATTACAAACATTAAGCTTAAACATAATATATATAGCTTAACTTCAATCCTTATTTATGTGTCTTAAAACAAGGTGAATCACATATTTATTGCTCATGATGGTAGGTACATGTTTTATGCAATAACCATATTAAAAAAGAATCGAAAACAATAAGTATAGTATTTAAAAATTCCAAATATAGAGGAATTTATTTGATCAAACCATAATTATATATATAACATATATGTAGATATTCAGATTGCATAATACCTCAATATATAAGAAACACATATTCCTCATATATATATATATACCTTATACATATACTTTAACAAATTGCAAAAAATGTAAAGTAACAAAAGTCAATGTCCAACAGTAAGACATTAGTGCATATATAATATACATATTATATAACAAAATCATAAAAGTTAATACAATGTTCATGCACAAATCTAAATATATACTTCAACGCATGTTGTAATGATTCGTAATACAAATTACTTATAATTCAAATTCAAATAAGCGGAAGCAGATCAAAGTTATCCTCATTATTCCTAAATACCCAATTTTCATAACCAATAGCGGAAGCATAAAAATCCCCAAATTTAAAAAATTATGGTTAATAAAAAATTGGGGGAAAACATATTTAACGGAGAACCATAAAATTCAGAACCTACTAGCTGTGATACCACTTGTTAGATATTTCCCGATGATTGGTGAAATACCAATCCTAAGATCTTGAATCTCGTGATTTTCACACATAATATAAAACAAGGATATAAAGTCATACCGGAATCCCTAAATCCATGTTCTCTAATCTACTCCTTTGACATACCTTTTGAGAGAGAGTTTTGGTACGATGGTCTTCCTCAACCAAAACCTGAATTCCTTTTGGGTCCTTCGTTTTCTGTCTGATGGGGAGGTGAAAACTATTTGTGATTTGGTGTCTTGGGGGTCATGACCGTTTCTTATGTGTTAACTTATAGGGTTCCTATTATCCCCTATAGGTCAACCGTTTGGATATCCACTCATTAAGCCCGTATCTGTTATCAGTTTTAGAAATCTTATATGTTGTCATTAATTAAATCACTTGTTTTGTAACCCAAACTAAATAGCCAATATAACTGTATTAAATATAGGATGTTCACCTTAATTAGAAATTATGAATTTCTAACATAAATCAATAAGCATGTAAGGTAGAAAAAAAAGTGTAATATCTCAACATTATCATTACAAAGATTTATAGTTAGTACATACATTTTTCTCAACAAAAAAAATAATGGCACAAGAGAAGCAAATCATTGGTTTATATTATTGTTTCTGCACCAACAAGTACACAAGTAGAAAATGCAATACAACGAATTTAAAGTCTGAGCTTCCGAGAACAATGAAGGAAGCCTTAGTCCCATTAGCTGGTGTTGACTTTTATTTTATCAAATAAAGCCGAATAAAATGATTTTTTTTAGATTGAGATTCCAATTTAGGAATGAAATGTTTTTTGGCACTTTTAACAAAGGCTGAGAGAGTATAGAAGATAGATGACTTTGTAAGTATGATTTATGAGTAGAATAATGTAAAAGATAGAAACTATGCTAGAGAGAGAAAGAGAGAGGGACATGTAACTGAATCTGTTATTTGTTAATTGATTGAAACTTATTTACAATGATTTAGTAGAGTAACTGCTATCAAGCACACAAAGTAATTGCTCCTAATAGATTTTGCTGACTCAGCAGAGGAGGGTGCAGGGATACACTCAGTGCACTCTAAGCAGAGGGAAACATAAAACTGTTCTACACCGTATAATGTAATAAATAATTTAGAATGTTGATAAATTTAGATAAAATTAGTAGATTGTCCTTTTCATGGTTCTGAAAATAGCGAGTTGAGTTGAGGAATCATACGACAATCCTGAGCCTGATTGATAACTTGTACTTCTAGGATCATGCTGGGATTGCGAGTTTGAATATGAAAATGATAGTAACATATACTCCTACTGGTCCTAGTTTGCATGCCATTTTAGTTGGAGTGGCCAATTTTCCGGGGAACAAGAAACCAGAGTAAAGAGAGTTACCCGTCTGATTATGAATTTTGAACTAGATCTTGGATGTGAAACCCTCGTTGTGGCTTGGATTTTTTTTACTCCATCTATGTGCGTCTAGAGATTCTTCATGTGTTTGTAGGCATGTCTGGAGATTCTTCATGTGTAGTTTGTAGGTGTGTCTGGTTCGGTTGCTGCGTTTGGACATTTCTGCCTTGGCTGCATTTGGTTCTTGGCCCTTGCGAGTTGCAACTGGTTTTATGCCCATCTTGACTGGAAATGCTGTGTCTGTGTGTTGCTGTCTGGGATGCGTTTTTGTTCTGTCACTGCTTGAGTGTCAACCTTTACTGTTGGCCACTGTTGTCCCAAATGTATACGCTTGCCCTGTTTCTAGTTCATTGTATTTTGTGTTAACTAAAAATGGCATATGGTGTGTATAAATTGTATAATGAATGTCTTGACTTGGTTGTTTAACCTTTAGCTTGTGCCCTTTGTTTTATCAGAAGACTAACTTTATTAAGACATATGTATTATGCATTTTAAGTTAAGAATTTATTTAAATGGTAGATATTTAAGGTAATTATACTTATGTTTGTTATTTTTATATGTGTAAGTATACTTTTAAATATTTTTATATAGTAAGATCATATGTTTCATGTTATGATCTCATGATTTATGTGACTACCTATCATGTTTGTGTTTTTGCAATGCCATTTCTCCCCTTTCCTTGCGAATCTCGTTCACACTGCAATAGTGGTCTGAACGTCCACAACCTCAATGTCCCGGGTGTATCACATGATACAAACCACATTTTAAACAGAGGTTGGTAATATTTGAAGCGTCGTGACATATTATAAATACATTCTAAAAGATCCACAGAAAAATGACGTAAATGGGAATGTAATATCACAAATTCACAATAGTTAGTGGTACACCTTAAAGCTCAATCCTTGTTTTTCAAATATGGTCGAATAGTAATTTGCATACTTTACTTGTGCTGCAAAGTGCAACTTAACTATGTTATCCTAATTTCAGGTACCCTTTTTATTCTAACTACAGCCCTAAATCCTAATTCCGATATTCTTAATGTGTCAATACCATGTTTATCCACAAAGTCGTTTTCTTTATGTCAATTCAACCATCCTAAACATGTTGTATCTTTGTTATTCAATCTACCATTTCAGTGCAAAAATCAGGGTCTGTAATGCTTATTTGCCTCCCGTTTTGCATTGGTTAATATAACTTAAGTCGATTTATCTGTTTTAGTTGACACAAAGACATTTGCATGTAATGGACCATAGTTGATGCGTTTCTTTGATTTCTGGGGAAATTTGTACATTCTCTTTTCTATTACTAACAAGAAAGTTAATTTTTATGAAGTTTAAGTAAAACAACATATAATTACTGTAGTAGGTTATGTGCTCAATATTCCAAAGGTATATTTGTTTATTTGATTGCTGCTCTCAATTCCATTATTCCATCAATTAGTCTAATTACAAACTTATGTTTCATTGATCATTATTCATTAGCTACAAAACATTACTAATTACTATACAAACACCGGTTGTTGTGTTGGTCAAAGTACATTTAATCTACATCAATTCAACCAGAGCGAACAAGAAGGCTGACATGAAACATTTAAGATCCATTGCTTCAACTGAGCCATCAATGTAATCAACATTTGTCATATCCAATTTGATTTTCATTTCAGTTAATTTCTCTGAGTGATTAGAAATTTCTGGACTTATTGATCAATAAGTAATTACAGTATATGGTAGAACATCAATATTAATTTTTTATAGCACATTTCTATTAAATATAAATGTAATTTATTATATCATCTGGTTGAACACTTGGATGGTTCTTTAGATCCCATCCTCTTTTTAATAATGTGTTACATAATAAATTATTATACTGAATGGTTTGTCATTGAGGGTGAGTTTGACGCAACGGTAAGGTTGTTGCTCAGTGACTAAGAGGTCACGAGTTCAAATATTGGAAACAGTCTCTTTGCTTGCGGAGACAAAATTGCACTTTTTATGTTGACCCAATTGTTGGATGGTTCTCTTCTATTGGGAAGGTTAATGGTCTTGTCAACTTCCTTTCTTCATGAAGATGGTCCCTTTTTATATAGAAAGATGCTAACAGTATCATATCTTCCACATAAAGATATAAATATGCATGCAGATGCTGGAATTTGCAGTGATATTTCCTTACACATACTGCAAAATATAAAAAGGTGTTTTTTTGGGCATTTCATGAGATGCTCACTTGTTTTTTTGTCACATAGACAACACTGTGTGGAGGAACATGTTAATTAAATCTGTAATAATTGATAACTTGTTAAATTGAATTTGCTTTTTTTATCATTCTTAGATTTACATGCGGGCTATAATTAATCTGTATCTTTTATTGTGATTGTTCTTGTGAGGTCCTTTAATTTTTATTAGAATGATTAGACCTAATTCAACCCGAAAAACTAGCTCCTAGGGTGAGGATTGTCTAAATTATAAAAATTGACTCAGTCATATTCCCATCCAATGTGGGACCTATGTTAGCACACCCCTCACGCCAAGAACTGGAAATATGGAGCGTGAAGTTTGCACGACTGGGCATTTATAGGTGGCCCATTGGGAGGGTCAAGCTCTAATGTCACACAAGAATGACTAGGCCTAACTCAACCTGAAAGCAAGCTCATAGGGTGAGGGTTGCCTAAGCATTATAAGCAATAGCTCAGACATATTCCCATCCAACATGGGACCTAATTTTACAATTTTCACACTCAATTAATTGCTATATATGTGTCATCCTTAGATAGCATGGTAAACGATTTTTTCTGACAGAGGATGCTTCCATGTCATTAGTGACTTGTAATTGTCATGTTTCAGAATTGAATAGATACCATGTTAGCATAAGTTATCAATGATGACAGATCATGGTTCTTCTAGGCTGATGCTTCCATCGATTGTGAGTAGTTGTTCTCGGTGTAGAGTTTTAGAAAATTATTGAATGTGGAGTTCCCTCCTTCTCGGAGGCCATAAAGCTCATTGCAAAGGTAGTCAAAATGGAGATTCTACTTAGGATCGGGAGGGGAGTCAAAGATTGTAAATGTAGGTTCGTAACACGAGTCGTAAAATCCTACTTACTAATAGAGATGTATGCAAATAAATTCATATAAACAGTATATATAAATAAAAAAGAGTATTATAAACAATATATATAAATAAAAAACAGTATGTTACTTTCCGTAAACAATAAACTGAAAACATAAACAAATAACAATTAATAAAAAACATATATAAATATATATGTAACATATATATATAAGATAAATAACATATATATAAATAATATATATTACCTAATCTAATAACATACATAAATGTTACTTTAACACTTACCAGAAGAAGAGAAGAAAAACAGAAGATAGAGAGAACGAAGAGAAAAGAAGAGAAAGAAAGAAAGAGAAAGGAAGAGAAAGACGAAAATAGAAAGAAGAAAAGAGAAAAGAAGAAGATGAAGGATACCTTCACTCTGTAAAACGAAGAAGAAGAATGAGAACTTCTGGACAGTGGAGTTACAGATGGCTGTGTAACGGTGTAAGTCGGATTTTAGTATTTTTAACTTTACTTTCACACTTCTACCCCCTTCAAAGCCTGAAATGCGTCATTCAATTAGGAAATCATGGCTTTTCTCAAACCGGGTCGAGAAACGGGTTGCGGACCAAACCTTTGGACCTCCGCACCTAGGAACAGTGGAAGCACCGCTTCCACTGATTCCACAATCCTACCCGACGTTTTCACGATTTCACATCCTCTCGAACACGTTTTTGGGATCGAGAACGGTTGCACCGTTGGAAGATGTAAAAACGTGCGATCTCACGTGCCGGCACACGATTTTAACTACCAATTTGCAAGGTAGTTAAAATCGAGATTCTACTTAGGATCGAGAGGGGGTTAGAGATCGTAAATGTTGGATCGTAACACGACTCATAAGATCCTACTTACTAATAGAGATGTATGCAAATAAATTCATATAAACAGTCTATATAAATAAAAAAGAGTATTAAACAAATATATAAACAATATATATAAATAAAAACAGTATGTTACTTTAAAGAAACAATAAACTTACATAAACAATAAACTGAAAACATAAACAAATAAAAATTAATACAAAAACATATATAAATATATAAGACAAATAAAATATATATAAATAACACACACACACACACATATATATATATATATATATATATATATATATGTGTGTGTGTGTGTTATTTATATATATTTAAACGTTACTTTAACACTTACCAGAAGAAAAGAAGGAAAAACATAAGAGAGAGAACGAAAAGGAGAACGAAGAGAAAGAAAGAAAGAGAAAGGAAGAGAAAGAAGAAGATGAAGGTTACCTTTACTCTGTAAAACGAAGAAGGAGGAGAACTTCTGGACAGTGGAGTTATAGATGGCTGTGTAACAATGTCAGTCTGATTTTAATATTTTTAACTTTACTTTCACACTTCTACCCCCTTCAACGCCTGAAATGTGCCATTCAATTAGGAAATCGTGGCTTTTCTCAATTTGGTTTGTAAAATGGGTCGAGAAACGGGTTACGGACCAAACCTTTGAACCTCCGCACCTAGGAACGGTGGAAGCGCCGATTCCACCGATTCCATGATCCTATCCGATGTTTACACAATTTCACCTCCTCCCGAACACGTTTTTGGGATCGAGCACGGTTGCACCGTCGGAACATGTAAAAATGAGCGATCTCACGTGCCGGCATGCGATTTTAACTACCAATTTGTAAGGTAGTCAAAATCGAGATTCTATTTAGGATCGAGAGGGGGGTCACAGATCGTAAATATAGGATCGTAACACGACTCGTAAGATCCTACTTACTAATAGAGATATATGCAAATAAATTCATATAAACAATATATATAAATAAAAAGAGTATATAAACAATATATATAAATAAAAACATTATGTTACTTTACATAAACAATAAACTTACATAAACAATAAACTGAAAACATAAACAAATTAAAATTAATACAAAAACATATATAAATATATATAAGATAAATAACATATATATATATATATATAAATAATATATATTACCTAAACTAATAACATACATAAACGTTACTTTAACACTTACCAGAAGAAGAGAAGGAAAAACAGAAGAGAGAGAGAACGAAAGAGAGAATGCAGAGAAAGAAAGAAAGAGAAAGGAAGAGAAGAGAAGAAAAGAAGAAGATGAAGGTTACCTTCACTCTGTAAAACGAAGAAGGAGAAGGAGAACTTCTGGACAGTGGAGTTATAGATGGTTGTGTAACGGTGTAAGTCTGATTTTAGTATTTTTAACTTTACTTTCACACTTCTAGACCCTTCAAAGCCTGAAATGCGCCATTCAATTTGGAAATCATGGCTTTTCTCAAACCAGTTTGTAAAACGGGTCGAGAAATGGGCTGCGGACCAAACCTTTGAACCTCCGCACCTAGGAACGGTGGAAGCGCCGATTCCACTGATTCCACGATCCTACCCGACGTTTTCACGATTTCACCTCCTCTCGAACACGTTTTGGGATCGAGCACGATTGCACCGTCAGAACATGTAAAAACGTGTGATCTCACGTGTCGACACGCGATTTTAACTATCAATTTGAAAGGTAGTCAAAATCGAGATTCTACTTAGGATCGAGAGGGGGTCACAGATCGTAAATGTTGGATCGTAACACGACTCGTAAGATCCTACTTACTAATAGAGATATATGCAAATAAATTCATATAAACAGTATATATAAATAAAAAAGAGTATATAAACAAATATATACAATATATATAAATAAAAATAGTATGTTACTTTATATAAACAATAAACTTATATAAACAATAAACTGATAACAAAAAAAAATTAATACAAAAACATATATAAATATATATAAGATAAATAATATATATATATATATATATAAATAATATATATTACCTAAACTAATAACATACATAAACGTTACTTTAACACTTACCAGAAGAAGAGAAGGAAAAACAGAAGAGAGAGAGAACGAAAGAGAGAATGCAGAGAAAGAAAGAAAGAGAAAGGAAGAGAAGAGAAGAAAAGAAGAAGATGAAGGTTACCTTCACTCTGTAAAACGAAGAAGGAGAAGGAGAACTTCTGGACAGTGGAGTTATAGATGGTTGTGTAACGGTGTAAGTCTGATTTTAGTATTTTTAACTTTACTTTCACACTTCTAGACCCTTCAAAGCCTGAAATGCGCCATTCAATTTGGAAATCATGGCTTTTCTCAAACCAGTTTGTAAAACGGGTCGAGAAATGGGCTGCGGACCAAACCTTTGAACCTCCGCACCTAGGAACGGTGGAAGCGCCGATTCCACTGATTCCACGATCCTACCCGACGTTTTCACGATTTCACCTCCTCTCGAACACGTTTTGGGATCGAGCACGATTGCACCGTCAGAACATGTAAAAACGTGTGATCTCACGTGTCGACACGCGATTTTAACTATCAATTTGAAAGGTAGTCAAAATCGAGATTCTACTTAGGATCGAGAGGGGGTCACAGATCGTAAATGTTGGATCGTAACACGACTCGTAAGATCCTACTTACTAATAGAGATATATGCAAATAAATTCATATAAACAAAATAATATATATTACCTAAACTAATAACATAGGTAAATGTTACTTTAACACTTATTAGAAGAAGAGAAGAAAAACAAAAGATAGAGAGAACGAAAGGGAGAACGAAGAGAAAAGAAGAGAAAGAAAGGTAGAGAAAGAAGAGAAGAAAAAGAAAAGAGAAAAGAAGAAGATGAAGGTTACCTTCACTTTGTAAAACGAAGAAGGAAAATGAGAGCTTCTGGACAATAGAGTTATAGATGGCTGTGTAATGGTGTAAGTCTGAGTTTAATATTTTTAACTTTACTTTCACACTTCTACCCCCTTTAAAGCTTGAAATGGGACATTCAATTAGGAAATTAGGTTTTTTTTCAAACCGCGTTGTAAAACGGGTCGAGAAACAAGTTGCGGCCAAAACGTTTGAACCTCCGCACCTAGGAACGGTTGAAGCGCCGATTCCACCGATTCCACGATCCTACCTGACGTTTTCATGATTTCACCTCCTCTCGAACACGTTTTTGGGATCGAACACGGTTGCACCGCCAAAACACTTCAAAACGTGTGATCTCACATGTAGACACGCGATTTTAACTACCAATTTGCAACCTCCTTTGATCAGTTAGGTTTTCTTGGAAGGACAAGGAAAGCAAAGTTTTTTGGCAATGTGCTAAACATGTTATTGATGATTTTGTTTTGTGCAAAACCGTCGGTTTTTAAGAAATCCTTAGATTTATTATGAGGTTGATGGAATTAAATCAAATGTGAATGATACAACATACACATATGATGACTAAACCTCCACTTACTTGAAGCCAATTCTAAACTTGGGATAATAATCTGTGAACAAAATTTGTTTCTTCTTCTTTTGATATTGAATTCTCTTATATGCTTGAATACTTTCCCCATGCAGGAGTGCTGGTGATATTCTCTCTTGTTGCAATATTGATGATAAAGTTTATCTAGATTCTAGAATGGAGGTGAAATTTCCATCAAATGTTAATAATGACAATATTCCTGTTTGTTCTACCACATGGAGTGTTTCTTATGTGGACCGGAGTTTCTGTGGCTATATGCAACATCATGCTTTTGTGAGTGGATGGATGTATGTAAATGAACACGAGCAAATGTGCGATCCCTATATTGAGGAGCAATTATATGAGGGCCTAACTACTGGTTTCTTGCCACAAGAGCTTCATGTGTATCCTTTGGTTAATGGTGCATTAATGAACCTTGTGCCATTGAATTATTTCAAGCAGTCTCCTGACCATGTTTCCACTGGCTTTGCATATCTGAGTCTAGGCATCTCAGGCACAATTATGCCTTCAATTTGCTCCTCTTCGTCTTGTAAGGATATGACAGTTTATGGGCATGATAGATCATTTGGTCAATGTGCTCCTCTGGATGTTAAGTCTGATTTACGGTCACATATTAATTATCGTCTGAATGAATCCAAACACCTAAGTTCAAACTTAGAGGCAGACATCAGTATGATATCTTCTTAGATGGCAGTGTGATATAAGTTCAATGTTTTTGTTATATATAAGCCAGTTTGACTCTCCAGTTTGTATTTTTGATGGTTGTGTTTTATTTCTTTTTTTAGTTAGGTGAAGAATCATGTTGGCTTTATGAGGATGAAAATGGTATGAAACATGAGCCACATTCTATTTCAGAATTTATTTCCTGGCACCATCATGGATATCTTAAAGATTCATCTATGGTAAGATGGAAATTATGAGTTGATTCAGTGACATATGGATATGGATTCCTAGTGGAAATTAGTTATGTTATATTGGTGCTTTTCTCTCTAGATAAATTAAAACATACGGGGTTTTGGAACATTACTATATTACTTGGGTTTTTCACTGTTTTGTCTAATGTTATTCTGCCTGTACTTTTTTGACTGGATTGTTGGCGATATCATTGCAGAATTTCTTACGGAAAAGAAACGTAAGAATCATAAGCTTGAATCATCGGAACAGGCTTCTGAGACTTGCATGTTGGATAGCAAAAATGTGATATTTCATTGCTTTGCATTTAGTATTGTTTAAATATGTACATCTTAATAAGTTTTAGTTTTGCTTTAACAGTCCAAATTTGCCTTGGAGATCAGTAAAGGTACTAGCATTCCAAGTAAGCTTGCATCTTCCCATATTTTAGTTGATCAGACTTGCCATGAAATTTCCAGACTATCTTCAACAATCGTTAAATCAGTTGGAGCCATTAAAAACATTTGGTGGTCATATGTTGTTGTTCGTAAAGTACCTTTTGATTATTGCATGCAAGTCATGTGGAATGCAGTGTTTTTTGGCACTTTTGTTGACTACTTATTTTTCTGGAGGAAGAGGAAGCTTTGGTCTAATCCTAAAACTCAACTTGTTAATGGTCGTGGAGATTATGTTGAGAAGATTAAGTCAGAAGTTGTGAGTACCTTGCTTACTTTAGGTTCTGTTTTAATTATACCTATAACGATTGTACAATTATTGTTCTCTTTAATTAAAAAAATATACAGCTGTTCTTCAGTTGCTTCTCAGGTCAGGTTCCTTTGAGTACAATGCTGATCTTTGTGATCAGTTTGTAGTGCCTTCAACTGAAAGAGATTATCATGCTCAATCATATTTACCTTGTAGTGGAGTCAAAGGCAGATACTTTAATTTTGCAGGTTGCTGGTAGTGACTGTGGTTTTTCAGATGTACTTATTGATAAGATATATGTTAAGGAAATTCTAGATGACCAGCCTATGGTTCCTACAGAAAAAAGGATTCATTTTGAGAGTCTTCATCTAAAAACCCTATGTCTATACTTGCAAATGCATTTAAGGAGTTGTGCAGATCTGTAGATGATATTGTTGATGAAGAGGAGATTGGCGACTTACCACTTGGATTCGAAGAGAACTTCGAAACAATTTTGCCACATTTTAATTCTAAAATTTGACATTCAAGTTTAGTTGAATGTAATCCTAAGATAAGAGAATATGTTGCAACTGCAATGTGCCGACAGAAGTTGCACGATGAAGTTATAGAAGAGTGGAAGTCATCGTTTCTCAATTTTGCATTGAATAAAGTTTTTATATCGTGTACCATGAAGAAAAAAATTAGTCTAATGGTCATGAGATATGAATTCCTTTCATTTAATATTTATGAAAACTTAAATACTGCATTTTACCATATTTTCTTTTACTGTCTTTGTTATTTGGTTTATATAATCTTAGTTTCTTAACTTGTTTATATTTATTTTTGTAATTCCTTAGAAAGGGAAAACAGTCAATGCGAGCAAGGGATATTTGAATGATTCTACTTCTAGACTGGGAAGAACGGTGGAAGGAGCGAAAATTTCTTCTGTAGTTCCTCTAGTGAGTGGAAAGCTTACATATTACCGCAAAAAACTGGCACGGAAAGAATTATGTTCCTCTCCATCCGTATCATTAGATGATTCTGATCCAGGGAAGCAGCATGTGGCTAAGTTAAGGAAACATGCTTTTGGTAATTTTGATAAGACTACAAAAGTTAAAATAACCTCTACTAATAGTGGAAAGACAAGGATGATTAAAATGAAAAGGATGCATTTGATGAGGGCAAGTCTTCTCCTGTCAACAATGTTTGTGCAATGGAAGCAATCGTTGTGCAACGTTGGCCAGAAGTAATCAAATAAAGACATAAAATAAATATAAGATAAGAAATAAGAGAATTTGGTAATGGGGTTTGACCAATTGTGCCTACGTCCCCCAGAGCGCTGAGCGGCTACCAAGATATTATTAGAGAATAAAGATTACAAACCCTAGCACACTCATGAGCCCACCTGCGCATGAGGTGTTTCTATTTGATGCTTATATCTAGTGCATATTATAATAAGGGACTTGAGTCCAATATATAACATTGTTTATTCTACTATATTTCAATACTAAACAATGTGTGACTAACATAATAACATATTTTAAGCATCCTCAACAATCTCCACCTTGATTGAAATAGACGAATATCTCGCTCCTTAGGAAATCTACCCAAGAATCTCAACCATGGCGAATATATGACTTCACCTTGTTCAATATCTAATTCTCTTTAATTGCTCCCCTACAACATAGACCTTATGAGTATCTTTGACGATATTACCAAAAACCTAGCTCTCCAACTTGTAGTGCAGCTTCCCGTACTGCCATCAAATGAAACACGCCATCTAGCCACCTATTGCTAGGAAGTCTTTCGATATTTTGGAACCTCTACACAAAAGTTTACCAACAATCGTCCTCTTCAATACTCAGTCAAATTGAACCTTGGAGCTTCCTTGGAAAACCTCAACCGCTACTACCATTGTCTACTCCGATAATCCTAGTTCAAAAGAACTATCATACTCCACCATAAGGAGTATACCCACAGCACACACATTGCGTCAATGCTAACTAATGTTTGTGTCACATCCTTTTACATCCAAGCTAATACTCATGTCACACCCCTGCATCTCTACGAATGTTCGTGTTACAACTTGCATCAAAGTCAATGCCCATGTTACACCCTATATTAAAGTTAGTCAGCGCCTCTGTGCTTTTGTGGATCTACTATCAATTAATATCCTTCACTATGACATCTCAGACACGTCATTAGGATATTGCACTTCTCATCTTAAATGAGAACATTCTCACAACATCTAGAGAGATATTGTCAACACATGTCTCTGGGTCAAACTCAACACATGAGTCCCTATCTCCACCTTGATCCTAACCCAATACATGAATTTATGGGGTTCTGGATCAACACATACATCGCTCATACCACAGTTCTGCCATGTTTCCTTCTCCTTCAACTCATCTACTCTATCTTCGCCATTACCTTTGACGCACTTTGTTTAGCCATTACACTTTCACCCTCTTTAGCCATTATCTGTTGTCTGGGTTAAGAGCCATCTACCAATTGACTCTAATACCAATTGTTAGTGCAGCTGAAGCGATAGTTGCACAGTGTTGGACACAAACAATCAAATAAAGTGCATATAATAAATAGAAGAGAAGGAACAAGAGAATTTGGTAACGGGGTTCGACCAATTGTGCTTATGTCCCTGGGAGCGCTGAGCGACTAGCAAGATATTATTAAAGAATACGGATTACAAACCCTAACATACCCATGAGTCCACCTGCTCATAAGGTGTTTCTGTTTGGTGCTTATATCTGGTGTACATTATAATAAGAATAATAAGGGACTTGAGTCTAATATATAACATTATTATAATAAGAATAATAAGGGATTTGAGTCCAATATATAATATTAGTTATTTTACTGTATTCTATATTCTGATACTAAACAATGTGAGATTAACCTAATAACATATTTTAAGCATCACCACATACAATACCTTGCACAGTGATAAATCATCGTTGAATAATAAATCTAGTGGAAGTATATAACATTCCTTGTTAGTTTGTTGACACTGCTTTATATTTATAATAAGGCTTAAATATGTTTTTGGAGTTCTAGAAATATGCCCCCTTTGTTCCAAAGCGTTGGTAAAAATTTGCAAGAAATCTTCTTCCAAATTGAAGTTATAATATTAAACAAAAATCTTGAAAAATCTATTTTTTTAAGGGACATGATTTTTAGTAGCAAATAATTTTTTTATATGCATTAATTGTAGTACTATGGGAATATGTAAGACAATATTAAATGGATTTTCCCTTATTTTCTCTTACTTTCCAAAGTTTTACCAACTTCTTAGCACAGAGGGAGTAGCACTTGGTTTTGGTCCATCTTTAATTTTTTTCAGGATCTGGTCTAAAGTTTTCAGTCATTTGTTTTTAGTTCTCACTGTTAGTGAGCATTTGCTTAAGTGCACAAAGCAAACGAAGCCACTGACACATGGCATCTGTGGGTGAGACTTTTGTTTGCCTAGTAATCACTTAATACGAATAACATTGGGCTATTTTCCCCCTTATTCAGATGATGTTTTGGATGTCATAAAATCTAATGAAAAGAGGCTTTCAACATCAATAGATAATAGTGTGGGCATGAGGAAGGGGTTGGAAGTGGCCGTGAAGGCATCATTCAAGGGAAGACCACTGGCCATAGCTCTAGAGAGATACTAAATGTGGGTTTATGACATTGTCTTACTAGATCCTTGTATATTTATTAGCTTCTTTTTCCGTGCTGAAACTTATCCTTCTGTTATAGATGTATATAGCTTCTTAACCCATATTTGTTTTATGGGTTGCCTGTTCCTGTTTACAGCTAAAAGTACAGTATCAAAATCTAAAAGGAAGCATCTATTGGAAATGGATGATATGCCATCTTTATAGCTTGGGAAGGTATTGAAAATTTCAAATGGTCTGAAGCAGGGGGCTAGCAAACAGGTCACTACGGCGAAGAAGAATTCTGCTAAATCCAAGCCGTTGGATTTGTGTCCAAGATCAGATGGATGTGCTAGGACTTGTATTGATGGGTGAGAATGGCATAAATGGTCTCAAAAAGCCACTCCTGCATGTAGAGCACGTGTCAGGGGCCTTCCATCTATGCAGAACAATTTCACAGATTCTGATAATAATTTTACTCAGTCTTCTTGCTTTCATAGATGGTGATCTTTTGAAAGTGCCTCAAATGAAGGTGATCGAAGAATGAATAGGTTTTTGGAGTTTCTTATATAGAGCATCTGGATATATCAAATTTCAACTATTTGTTTTGCATTTTTCAGGCAAGGAAAAAAAACTTACGTTTTCAAAGGAGCAAAATACATGACTGGGGTCTTGTTGCCTTGGAGCCAATAGAGGCAGAGGACTTTGTGATTGAATATATAGGAGAATTAATCCGTCCTCAGGTATTAAAAAATCACTGCTGTTGTAAGATGTATATGTCATGGCTATTGTATTCACGACATAATTGAATTTATCATGTCAGTCTGTTTTTGTGTATCTCATTACGGATTCACACTTTTATTCTTGGTGCAAGGTTTTTTACAATTTTTCCATCCAATGATTTGTTTTCATTCAGAAAGTTATTGATGGCCAAAAATCATTAAGTTGTACATTCTCCCTCTTGCATATGTAATGATTTAGCCAATCAGTTTTATTATGCAATTGCTTTTTGATTGAAGCAATTAACTGATATGATTTTGCTGATATGAGATATCTGATATATGTGAACGTCAGTATGAAAAGATGGGAATTGGAGGCAGTTATCACTTTAGAATTGACGATGATTATGTGGTCAGTACATATTGCTGCACTATTTTATATTTTAAACTTTGTAAGTTTTATTAATCTTGCTTCACTAAGGTAATTTATATTATACTATCATAGTCATTTTTTCAGATGAATCAGATGTTTTGTTCTCCCGATCTTGGTATTGAATGATATTGTTACTTCTGGTTTCTTGCAATTGAAACATAATGAAGTTTAAGGAGTAAAGCATAGTCAGAGAGAGTTAAATAGTATTATGTCTGTGTCATGTTTTGGAAATTTGGGCTCTTAAATGTTTATGCAGATTCATCAGACCTGGCCAGGTCTCTAATATGGTTAGACAGTAGAAGTTAGATGTATAGACTTCCATCTGGAATCTTGGATATCAAACCTATAAGATGGGAGCACAGGGTCTGTCAATTTGTCACTTTGTGCAACTAGGGTTAAAGCCAACATTTTGATGAACGGACCAATGGGATGGTCAACTAAATAGGTTTTTATGGTTTTCTTATTCAGATCATTGAGGGGATTCATCAAAATCCTTTGAACTAGAAAATTGTAGTTCCCTGTTTAGCGTGTATGGCTTATTTTGCTTGCATAAGCTCCTTTTAGGGTCTGTTTGTTTGTATTGAATATTGACTAAAAAAAAAGATGATGAAAAGACTTTCTTGAGCCAAGCAAAAAAGAAGTTGTTAAATATCATCTTGAAGAGAGGGAGAATTTCCAGCAAAGTAAAAAGAAGTGGCTATGATGAAATCATCATCAATGTTCTTCCTTTGGCCACATAATCTTCAAGAGCTTTGACTGTAAATAGGAATGCTTCAAGCCATTGTAAGACACACCAAATACTTAGCTTAGTGCATATTCTCTCTTCTTGTTCTCTTGTTCTAATTTGTGAGAAATACTTGAGTGAGAGTGAAATTGGGTGAGTGAAACACTTGTAATTCTCTTTTATCATAGTGGAATCATCATTGTTGTTCTTCAGCTGTGAACGTAGGCAAATTGCCGAACCACATTAAATTCTCGGTGTCATTTTTTCTATTATATTTTCTTCATGGGTCTTCCGCTCCAACAAACAGGTAATAGGAGTGTTCCAAGCCATTGTAAGACACACCAAATACTTAGCTTAATGCATATTCTCTCTTCTTGTTCTAATTGTGTGAGAAATACTTGCGTGAGAGTGAAATTGGGTGCACTTGGATTTTGGGAAGTGAGTGAAACACTTGTAGTTCTCTTTTATCATAGTGGAATAATTATTGTTGCTCTTCAGCTGTGGACGTAGGCAAATTGTCAAACCACGTTAAATTATCAGTGTCATTTTCTCTATTATATTTTCTCCATGGGTCTTCCGCTTCAACAGTTTGTTGCCTTTTGGAGTAGAAGAAATGTAAAGGGAAAGCTTGGGAGCCATCTCAAAAGTATATTTCATAGTTCCCAAACGTTCCACTTCCCTCCCTTACCCTCCAAAATTAAACTCCCAAATACCCTATAGGGTAATCCAAACACATTATATCCCCTCACATAAGAGAGTTTCTTAGGTGCTCCAAGAGCAAGAAAAATATCTTGTTCATCACCATTGAGTGCGTATGTATCACATGTCTTTGTGATCAATTGCTTTCTCTCCACAAAAGCTGATCTAAATAGGACTGCCTCAGTTATATGTAGTTTTTCATGTCTCTTAACTAAGAATCTCTAAAGGAACATATGTTGATCATTCAATTTTAGTGATAGCTGTTAATCAATATATTTTATTTTCCTGTCTGAGTGGTTGTAGGTTGATGCTACAAAGAGAGGTGGGATTGCAAGATTTATTAACCATTCTTGTGAGGTACTTGTTTAGCATTATTATATTTCAAAATGTTTTTTATCTGGTTGTATGCATGTGTTAGCTTAGTACTAATCGTGATTTTACGTTCATCCTGACTCGAACTGAATTATTGGCAGCCCAACTGCTACACAATAGTTATATCTTTTGAGGGTCAAAAAAAGATTTTCATTTATGCGAAGCGCCATGTAGCTGCTGGCGAAGAAATTACATACAATTATAAGTTCCCCTTGGAAGAGAAAAAGATTACCTGCAACTGTGGTTCCAGAAAGTAAGATGACGAGACTTCATTTTCTTAGCATATCATTAGACCTATGGTTTTCTTGGCACCATTGTCTGTTCTTTGAATTGCACTGATTTAACTAAGAAGTTATATTCATGTTTCAATGGGTTTCAGCCATGTGAGTACTTGCATGTTTCTTAGAATCACATTTATTGTTTGTTGTTTGGTCTGGATCTTATTCAATTTGCTTCCTTGCTGTATAAACAACATTTCTTTTAGTCATTTTAATGGTACTGTGTGGCCTATTTTTTTTTACTCGAGAGAATGTCTACGAAGTCTATCAAAAATGCATGCTATTGACCCAGATAGAAGGACACCCCTTCCATTTATACTATTGTTATGTTTTCAATTTCTATTACAATATACTGGCTGGATTTGTAGTATACCATAAGCGAAAACATTAGTGTGTGCTGTAAAGGAAATTACGGGAGATAAGAGTGGATAAAAATAAGGGAAGTGGAGAGAGAGAATGGGGTATGTTTTGTTAGATTTGTTAATTGGTTTTTATTTTATATCTATCATGATGGGGCAACAACCACAAAGGTTTGGAGGGCTATTAAAATATTTGCTTATAAACTATAGGTTTGCATCTACAATCGACCAAGCCAATACCTTGTCAGTTTTCACTTTAGCATTGAATAATTATTAGGTATATAGAGCCAGCGCCCCAATGCATGTTTTTTGCATATTTTATAATCCTAGTACTTGAGTTAAGAGGAGTAAATTATAAGATTGAGTTGTGGAGAAAAACAAAGGGCTTTATGATAATCTATTAGCTGAGTGATGTAGTATACTACAAGTGGAAAACTTTAGTGTGCGCAATAAGGAAAGATAAGAGTGGGATAAGAATGGAGAGAGAAAATTGGGTATGTTTAGTTAGATTTGTCAATTCGTTATAATTTGGTTTTATATGTAAGAATGATCATGGAAAGCTCTAGAGAAGAAAGATGTTTGAATTGTCTACATTCGAGCAATCAAAAATATGTATGATATGGTCAAGACCAATGTGAGAATACAAGATTGGGTCTTAGAAGATTTTCCTATTACTATAAGACTTCATCAAGAGTTAACATTAAGTCCATACTTATTTGCATTGATCTTGATTTGCTTACTAAGCAAATCCAAGAACATGTGCCACAATGCATACCTTATGCGAATATATTGTCTTAGTTGGAGATTAAATGAGAAACTAGAAATGTAGAGACAAGCTTTAAAAACACGTAATTTTGTATAAGTCGAAGTAAGACATAGTATATGGAGTGTAAGTTTAGCAAGAGATAGAAAACCCTACTGTAGAGGTAAAGATTGGAGATCATACCATACCACAAGTCACTATATTTAAGTATATTGTATTAATCATACAACACAAAAAAATTAATGAAGATGTAAATCATAGGACTCAAGTGGTGTGGATGCAATGACGGAATGTTTCAAGTGTCGTGATAGAAAGGTGTCACTTAAGTTTAAGGAGAATTTTTACCGCAACTATAAGCCCCACAACATTATGTGACTGAATGCTGGGTAGTAAAATGTCAACAACAAAATAATCTTCATTTAGCAAAGATTAGAATATTGCGTTGGATGAATAAATACGCTAGACAAGATATGATTAGAAATTAATAAATTAGGGAAAATGTTGGAGTAACTTCTATTGTAAAAAAAAAAGTAGAATTGTGCCTCAGGTGGTTTGAACATGTGTGGAGGATACCGTTATAAGCTCAGTAAAGAGAGTATATCAAGTAGGGGTTACTCCAATTTCTAGAGTAAGAGGGAGATCAAGAAAAACAAACAATTAGGAAAAATTTAGCATCATTGTTTTGTCAATAAACATAATTTATGATAAATCATTATAGTGTGGTTTCATTCATGTAGTCGACCCACCTAGTGAGATTAAAGTTTGGTTGTTGTTGTATGTACGAATGATGATGAGAAAAACCACAAAGGCATGGAGGGTTATTGAAGGTAGAAACCATTAAAAAGACCATGATCTTCATGGATTTTCTGAAAATTTGGTTTTTGTTGGATCGCAATGGCCCTAATTAAATCCATGCAGCTGACCCTGTGTAGTTGGATAAGACTTGGTTGTTATTAACCCTAATTTGTCTATTGGACAGACTTTTAAAATTTAAATTTGCCAAGCATTCTTTTACAACTGCCTTTTCGTTCTCCTTGCTAATGGTAGTAGAGATATGCACAAATCATAACGTGTACGTATATTGCAGGTGTCGTGGATCAATGAATTAGGCAGTGGTTGGCTCTATTCCTGGTATGCACTTACTGCTGATGGTGATTTCTGTTGTCTTACAGGATTGCAGCTTCACTCTAGCATGTTCTCAATGTTTTTGTAGGTTGTTCTTTTCAATGTCTGCCTGTTAAATTGTTGCATGGACAAGTCTATTTGTTTGCATTCTTGTCCTGGACCTTAGCATTTAGCCATGGTATCAACCCGTTGTTCATTTCATTATGTGCCTGCATGCTTGCTGTGTCCATGTGTTGGTTTATTTAATCCTAATTGCATATCATACTTATCTTATCTCCTGTTGACTGGCTAACTAAGTAATGATACTAATCTCCACCATTTTGAGGATGGTTAATCATTTCATCTCTAAAGTTGCTGCTCTAATTGAATATTCAACTCCTGTACTCGTTAATATGTTTCTATTAATTAGACATTGGAAAAGAATCTTGTTTTTAACCCCAAACCAAAGCTTGTATCTCTGCCCAATGAAAATCATGGTTGGATCTCATAAAATTATTTAGAAAATCCTTGGTCTTTAGTCGAGTTTCTTGAATCTCTCTATCCCTTTCAGCTTGTTGCATACCTTCCTTCCATGTTCTCATCATAGCTTTAGTTCTTTTCTCTAATTAGTCTATACACATCTCCATTTGTGATTGAGCTGTGAATGGTTCTGAAGATCTTGATAGTTTTGATACCTTGATAGAACTGGGCTAGATTTGATGACAAATATGGTGGTTATTGCTGATTTACATACTCTCTTTCTCACCACTCCTGGTATTGAACACACTTGCCACTCTCCTTTACTATACAATCAATAATATGACTTTCTCCTTGCAAGTCATCTATAACAGCCTACAGCTGCTAACTTACTACTATCTAATCATAATAGTAATTTTTATTTATTTATTATTTGTTATTCAGGTTTCTAAATATCTTAAATGTGATTACTTGCTGGTTTCATAGTATAAATAAAGAGATTTTATATCAATCTGAAGATTTTGTACAGATTTATTTATTTCCTTGATTAGGTCTTTTTTAACCTGTACACTGTAGTCACTGGTTGTAGTTGTATTCATGCAATAAGATTATTATTATTGTCATTTCTAGTTGGTATCAGATAAACCAATTCAGGGCTCTACTTTCCCACTTAAAAACCCTACTCATTCTTATTATGACATTTTTTTCATCCTCCACGATTCCACTTGTCTTTTGAACCCTTAGTTACCTTACAAACACCGTTGTTTGTTTGTTTTTTATTTTCAAGTTCACTATGTCTAAAGAGAAACTTATCTCTATTCAACCCTTGACCCCCAATTATCCTTCGATATTGCAAGGGTTATATCGATTGGATGGGTGCAATTACCTCTAGTGGGCCTAGTTTATCCGAACTACTCTAAGATGATACAAGGGGATTAATCATATAGAAGGAAAGGCCCCTGCTAAGACTGACCTACAATATGATACATGGGTTGATGAAGACCTCTCTTATTATGACCTGGTTCTAACATTTTGACTCTGAAGATTAGCCAAAACTATATGTTTTTTCATTATGACCTTGTTATATGAGATTGATTATGAGGAGACATTTGCCCAAGTAACAAAAATGAATATTGTGAGGACTATTCTTTCTTTTGCAGTTCACTACATCTGGGAGTTGCAAAAATTTGATGTAGAAAATACTTTCTTGCATGGAATTTAAAGGAAGAGGTGTATACAGAGATTCCATTGGGTTATGATCCTACCCCAAGATGAAATAAGGTTTGCAGATTTAAGAAGGCCATGTATGGGCTCAAACAATCTCCTCGAGCATGGTTTGAGAGGTTCACATAGGCCATGGTAGCGTTGGGGTATATACAAAGTCAAGATGATCATACACTCTTTATAAAACATGGCAAACTCATTCTTCTGTTTGTCTATGTAGACAATATGATTATTACGAGTAATGATAAACTTGAAAAACAGAACCTGATGAAGGACTTGGCTACCCAATTTGAAATGAGGAACCTTGGGAAGCTACAATACTTCCTAGGTTTGGAGGTAGCATACTCGAAACAAGACATTTTCATTTCTCAAAGTAAATATATCATTAATCTTCTGAAAGATACTGGAAAATTAGGCTTAAAGCCACTGGAGTAGCTAAGAGCAAAACCACAAGATTGAGACAGCGAGGATAGTCCAGAGGTGGATAAGGCCCAATACCAGAGACTTGTGAGAAAAGTCATTTATCTATACCATACTAGGCTTGACATAGCATATCCTATTAGTGTTGTCAGTCACTTTATGCATGACCCATGAGAAAGGCACTTACATGTGATCAATAGAAAATCTTTTTGTTGTTGGTGAGACTCAAACCTGCAACTTCCTGCATTTCATTCCTTAAGCCCTATTCTACTATTAATATTACTCACAATCCAGTCGCACACGACAGAACAAAAACATAGAAATAGATCGACATTTTATTAATGAGAAGCTAGATTGTGGTATCATTTGCACATAGTATGGCCCTTCAGGACATCAGTTGGTAGATACTCACTAAGGGACTTCCCTTAGAGGGGCTTGAAGATCTTACTTGCAAGTTGGGAATGATACATCAATTCACCATCTTGAGAGGAAATATTGTAATACTAGGTGATTCACTTTATTATTAAAAAATATGCTCCTGTTATTTTGGTTTCATTGTATCAATCATGAGATTTTATATCAATTAAGAGATGAGATTTTGTACAGGTTTACTTATTTCCTTAATTAGGTCTTTCTTAACTGATAAATTGTAGTCACTTGTTGTAGTTTTATTCAAGCAATAAGATCATTATTCGTCTCCTTTCAAGTCTTTGTATTGTTATAATCTTAATGCAGTCATCCTCTTTGCAGGATTGTGCTCCCAAAATTGTTGGATGTTGCATTTTGAAGATTCTGTTAGCTAAATATTTCACCTGACATCAAATTGGATGAGTGGCAAGATTGCTTGTTGATCACACCTTGTACGTTTCCACCTTCGTAAAGTAATCTGGTGTTCATGGGGTTTAATTTTTTATTTAATTCTATGTTAGTTGATATGGACTGGATGTAGCTACCTCTATATAAGAGGGGTATTCTTTTATAGAACTATAGATTTTGTTACCTCGGTTAACTTGATATGTTTACTTTTACTAATTATATTAATGCATGTGCTGACTTAGTTTCATTGATGTTTGCTTGACATATTAGGCATACATCTTAATGCTCACAACTTGCACTTTGTTTTTAGTTATCCCATTCCTAGAATTTGCCCAACTACATGGAGACCTCTTCAGGTTGGGCATTTCTGTTCGAAATTGGTTAATTGCTATTCTGTCCATGCTCTAAAAATGCTTTAATGTTTGTACCAACTAATTTATTTTGAACCACCAATGACTAAATGTTTTCTTTGCTTATTATGGAAAGTCTAACCAATCATGCATTATATTTCCACAAGTTTGGAGGAAAAAACTATTTTTTCTTGATTTCTCAAATGCAGCTGGTTACAACATATATAGGAAAGAGAGAATGATTCAAACCGTTAAATTTCAACTAATTTGATCATGATGTGGTAAGGCAAGCATGTCTAGAAGTTTAGATGCTTGGTTTCCTTAATTGTTGGCTTGATTTTAGGTGAACTGGTTAGCCTGAAAATGGGATGTGAAACAAAGAGTAAAGAGTCAATTTAGGCCTCCAAAGATTCAGTGGCCTCCAAGTTAGTTATCTAAAGAAAAGTCACTAAATTAGTCCTGAAAGTTTAAAAAGGTCACCACATTAGTCCTTCTTGGGACTTATTTGGTGGTCATATGAATCTTTAGGGAACTAAAATTTACACTACATGGTGGCCTTTTCAACTTTCAGGGACTTATTTGGTGGTCGTTTTCTTTGGAAGACAATATGTTGCCATTGTATTTTGAAGGACTATGTGATAGGCTATGTAGGCTAAATAGACAAAAACCTATTGTTAAGAATGTATATAAGAGAGGGAAAAGAGGGGTGTGGCTAAGGGATAACAATATTACAACTATGCACTCAGGTAGTTAAAATGTTAGTTAGGGATTCTTCCTATAAAGCATACACTAAAAGAAAGGGAAAGGGAGTTAGGAAGTAAACTAAACTGATTGAGGAATCAGTTGGGATAAGGTTCGTGGGAACCTTGTATTCATTGTAATCTTCTTCTTCTTCTCAATTCTAATAAAGTGATTTAGAATCCTAGCAGAATCCTCAGATTCTGGGTAAGGACATTTCTTTTCTTAATTTTCTCCAAAATGTTCTTCAATCACGATACCAGTGCTAACACTGGTATCAGAGCACCGCTCTGGTGCCTGAGGGGAGTGAGAAACACCACGACGAAGGAGGTTGCACATGGTATCCACGCGAAGAATGGCCAAAGAGAATGATAGCTGGATGCAAGAAAGAGAGGAAATGAGGTTGTGATTTGAACTCAATGAAGCAAGAACAAGCAAGACGTAGAACCTTCTGGAAGCCATTGCCGCGAAATTAGGAATTTCAGTGAGAAGCGAGTCAGTGGGGGTAGGAAGCGAGAATGAGGAAGAAGTGAAAGGTCAAAAAACACGCTCTGGGCACGACAAATGGCGTAAAATGGAGATTCTTGTCTTCGTAGGGGACGATGCGTACGGATGGGTGCAAAGATTGGAAAGGTACTTTCGTTTGCGGGGCGTAACAGAGGAAGAAAGGATGAAGGCTACCATGGTGGCCCTCGAGGACAAGACTCTCAGCTGGTTCCAGTGGTGGGAGCATTGTAATCCATCACCCTCGTGGGATAGCTTCAAGTTGGCAGTGGTAAGGCGTTTTCAACCTTCAATGGCCCAAAATTCCTTCGAGTTATTATTAGCTTTGAAACAGGAGGGCAACGTTGAGGCATTTGTGGAGGAATTCGAAAAATATGTGGGAACCTTATAAGAGGTAAACAAAGATTATGTCAAGGGGATTTTTTTTAAGTGGGTTAAAAGAAGAAATTAGGGTTGAGGTAAAATTGTACGAGTTGGGGACTTTACCTAAGATTATACAGAAGGCTATTTTAATTGAGCAGAAGAATATGGTCGCTAGTAGGAGAACCAACTATAACAATGCTAGGTCTAGAGTACCCTACAGGGGAAATTCTTTCAGCAGAGTGGTGTCAGTAGAGAATTCTACTATAGACCATCTCAGGAGGGAAGGATCTAGAGGGGGTAGTGTCACTGGTAGCAACAAGACTCCCCAAGAAGTAGAGAGAAATAAGGCTAGGGGTGACTATAGGAGGCTCGCAAGTGTAGAAATGAGAGAAAAAAGGAAAAAAGGGCTCTGTTTTAGATGTGATGAGCCCTTTACTAGGGATCACACCTGTAAAAACAGACAGCTAAGGATGTTGATCATTGCTAAAGATGAGGAAGGAGAGGAGGAATTGGAATTTGGGGAGGAGCAGGAGATAGCCAACTTCTTGCAACTATCCCTTTATTCAATGAAGGGGCTCACCTCTACCAATTCTTGGAAGATAAGGGGTGAGGTGAAGGGGGAAACAGTGGTGGTCTTGATAGATTGTGGGGCCTCCTATAACTTCATTGTTAAGGAATTAGTAGAAAGGCTTCAACTTATGGTGGCAGAGACCAAGGCTTATGTGGTAGAAGTGAGAGATGGTCATCAAATCAAGTGTCAGGGCAAGTGTGCTCAACTCAGTTTGAATCTTCAAGGCTTGAGGGTGGTTCATGACTTCTACTTGTTTGGGTTGAAGGAGGTGGACTTGGTTTTGGGTATTGGTTGGCTAGCAGGGTTGGGAGAGATCAGGGCAGATTTTGGCAAGATGGCCTTGAGTATTAAGGGTGAAAGCTCTACAATCACTTTGGTAGGGGACCCTGCCTTAACCAAGAGTGAGTTGTCCTTGGGTGCTCTTATGCAGGTATTGAAACAGGAAGGAGAGGGGTTGGTCATTCAGTGTGACTCAAAAGCTTCAGTTCAAGCTAAGGAGGTGGTACCAGAAGAGTTACAAGATTTGCTACAACAACACCAAGCAGTGTTTACAAGATTTGCTACAACAACACCAAGCAGTGTTCCAAGATCCTCAAGGCCTACCACCATCTAGAAGGCATGACGACGCCATACATCTAAAGGAGGGACAGTTGTACCCAATCTCAGGCCCTACAGATGTCCCTATTACTATAAGGCAGAGGTGGAGAGGTTGGTTTCTGAAATGTTGGAAGAATGGGTCATTAGGCCAAGCATAAGCCCCTACTCCAGCCCTATTATCCTAGTGAAGGAAAAGGATGGGGTGGAGGTTTTGTGTTGATTATAGGGCCCTTAATAAGGTCACAACTCCAAACAAATTTCCTATTCCACTAGTTGAGGAGTTGCTAGATGAGATTGGGGGAGCTCAGGTCTTCTCCAAGTTAGATCTCAAGTCAGGGTATCATCAAAGCAGAATGAGGGAGGAAGATGTAGCTAAAATTGCTTTTAGGACTCATGAGGGACACTATGAGTTTCTGGTCATGTTCTTTGGGTTGACCAAGGCCCCCTCTACCTTCCAAGCTCTCATGAATGACATACTAAGGCCTTACTTAAGGAGATTCACTTTAGTCTTCTTTGATGACATTCTGGTCTACAGTTTTGACTTAGCCACTCATGTGCAACACCTACACACCATATTGACTTTGTTGGATCAACACTCACTCAAGGCCAACCAGAAAAAATGTAGCTTTAGCCAACCAAGGATTGAATACTTGGGGCATATCATCTCAGGAGAAGGTGTGGCTTCTGATTATAGTAAGGTGGGGGATATGCAGAATTGGCCTCAACCTACTAGTATTAAAGGATTGAGGGATTTTTTGGGCTTAACATGGTACTACAGAAGGTTTGTCCAGAATTATGGGAAGATTGCAAAGCCCCTTACTGATCTCCTCAAGAAGGATGCCTTCAGTTGGACTCCTGAAGCTTCACAAGCTTTTGAGAGGTTGAAGAAAGCCATGGTGGAGTTGCCTCTGCTGGCCATACCTGACTTTACCAAAGAATTTGTGGTGGAGACAGATGCATCCAGTTTGGGGTTAGGAGCAGTATTGATGTAGGGTGGTAGGCCTCTAGCTTTCTGGAGCATGGGATTATCTTCAAGGGCCCAACAGAAGTCTGTGTATGAAAGAGAGCTTATGGCTCTGGTCCAAGCAACCCAGAAATGGAGACACTACCTAATGGGGAGGTGCTTCATTATAAAAACAGACCAGAAAAGTCTTAAGTTCCTAATTGAGCAGAGATTGTTCACAGAGGAGCAATTGAAGTGGGTTGTAAAGATGGTAGGGCTTGATTTTGACATCCAATACAAACCAGAGCCTGAGAATTCAGTTGCAGATGCTCTCTCAAGAAAAGCAATGTATTCAGCCATATCTATACTATCCATTGAAGAAATAAACTCATGGAGTGAAGACTTATAGTAGGATCCTAAATGGAAGGGGATTGTCCAAGAGTTAATGATCACTCTTGGGGCTCATCTTCACTATAAGTTGAAGAAAATGGTGCTTTACTACAAGGGGAGGATTGTATTATCCAAAGGGTCTCCTAGGATCCCTATTATCATGGCTGAGTGCCATGAAACTCCAATGGGAGGACATTCTGGCCACTTCAGAACCTACAAGAAGATAGCTAGTTTTCTGTTTTGGGAAGGGATGAAAGCTGATATTAAAACTTATGTGGAGGAGTGTGAGGTATGCCAGAGACACAAGTATTCTACCCTGGCCCCAGCAGGGTTATTACAACCTTTGCCTTTGCCTCAACAAGTTTGTATAGATGTGTCAATGGACTTCATAGGAGGATTACCTCGAGTAAAGGGCAAGGATACCATTTTGGTGGTGGTAGATAGGCTCACCAAGTATATGCATGCCTTTGCTCTAGGTCATCCCTACTCTGCCAAGGATGTGGCCTCTGTTTTTATAGAGGGGGTGGTCAAGCTACATGGTTTCCCTTCTTCCATAGTCTCTGATAGGGATCCTCTGTTTCTAAGCCATTTTTGGAAGGAATTGTTGAGAGTGTCTGGAACCTTGTTGAAATTTAGCACCTCATATCACCCTCAATCAGATGGACAGACATAGGTGACAAATAGGTGCATAGAAACCTACTTAAGATGCTTTGTGAGTCCAAGGCCTAAACAGTGGTTGAGTTGGTTGCATTGGGCAAAGTTCTGGTTTAATACCAACTATAGTAGTTATGCTAAAATGACTCCTTTCAGAGCACTATATGGCAGAGAAGCCCCATCTTTGCTAAGGGCAGGGGCCATTCCCACGAAAGTAGAAGAGGTAAACAACTTGTGCCACCAAAGGGATAATGTGCTAGAGGAGCTTAAACATAACTTACTTAAGGCTCAAAATCTTATGAAGCAACAAGCAGACAAACATAGAAGGGTAGTGGACTTTATTGTGAAGGATTGGGTCTACCTCAAGTTGCAGCCTTACAAACTCAAATCCTTGGCTAACAGGATCTATGCTAAATTGGCCCCTAAATATTATGGGCCTTATGAGGTGATAGAAAAGGTAGGAGCAGTAGCCTACAAGTTAGCATTACTCCCTCAAGCCAAAATCCATCCCGTGTTTCATGTATCCCTCTTAAAAAGGGCACTCAAGCCTCATCAATTGCCTCAACCTCTGCCCCCTATGTTAAATGAAGAATTGGAATTGGTAGTCATTCCAGAAAGCATCATCAACAGCAGAGAAGACAACCAAGGCAACTTTGAAGTGTTAGTAAAGTGGAAGGATCTCCCTAATCATGACTCTACTTGGGAAGAAGCAGACATCATCCAATAGAGGTTTCCAGCTTTTTCACTTGAGGACAAGTTGGTTCTTTTAGAAGGGGGTATTGATAGGCTAAGTAGGCTAAATAGACAAAAACCTATTGTTAAGAATGTATATAAGAGAGGGAAAAGAGGGGTGTGGCTAAGGGATAGCAATATTACAGCTATGCCCAGTTAAAATGTTAGTTAGAGATTCTTCCTATAAAGCATACACTAAAAGAGAGGGAAAGGGAGTTAGGAAGTAAACTAAACTGATTGAGGAATCAGTTGGGATAAGGTTCGTGGGAACCTTGTATTCATTGTAATCTTCTTCTTCTTCTCAATTCTAATAAAGTGATTTAGAACCCTAGTAGAATCCTCATATTCTGGGTAGGGACATTTCTTTTCTTAATTTTCTCCAAAATATTCTTCAATCACGTTACCAGTGCTAACACTATGACATTTAACTCAAACAAAATAGTGATGTGTTGATTATAATTATTATGGAAATAAAACAAAGACATGCTATCCATTGCATGAGTTATGGGCATTGATTTAGGTATTTTGGTGTTTTCAGGTTATGGATCAACATCATTGATCATTGGCTGTGAATACTATTGGTGATTGATGTCCAATTTTGGTTGCCTACTTGTTCGGGTGATGAAATAGCTAACTCTTGTGCAGTCTAGAATTTTTTTTGGCAGTTGAGTTTCTCCTCTTAGAAGCTGTAAATAAATCTTTTCCTTGTTTATATGATATAGTGAAGGAATGATTTGGCACAAAGATGCGTATTTTTTTATTTTTCAATAAGTAAAATCTTTGGAAAATTAGGGCATGCTACTGAAAATCACAACTGGACACGGCTCAATTCCCTTATTCGTCCTCTTTTATGTGTTTCTTTAACTAAGATCCAATGGAATTGTGTTCAAGAACCATGTCTCCCAAAACCTACCTTTTTTTGGGTAAAGGCACCTGAGTGGTTTTATGTGTGTCAAGAGCCCATTATCCTAAAAGATTAAGCTCTTAGGTGTAGGCATATGAATGATTTTACATATTTAATACAACAGGTTATACTATTTTGGGCTTATGGACGATGTACATGCCTACCATATTTTATGCTACTATATAACTTTTATTTATATTTATTTAGAAGAATGTGAAGGGTAAAGATCAAACTTCCGACCCCTTGGTCACAATTTTTTTGGGTGTCAATTGGGGGAACTTCTCACCCCGAAACAAATCATTCTTGTGGTGTGTGACTTATTTCTCCAAAAGTTGAAGTTGTTATTTGAAGGCAGGTGAATGATTTATATATCTTAGTTGTGGCTGAATAATTGGCAATAATTTATGGATATCTAATAGTTTAGATCTACTTAATAATTTAAACTATTAGATTTTCTTATAATTGATGCTTAAGATGAGGAGTAAGTTTAAAAAAACTTACTCAATAAGTAAATGTCTCCTCAGAATTTAATGCATCTACAGGCCAACAATATTGAAACTCTTATGTTTGGAATCAATATCAACCCTTTTGATGTCGCACCGTTAGCTATGAAATATTCATGTGCGGGAATTTATTGAGTTGAATGATATATTTAAGAAATTCTTTGTTTATGTTTTTTTAGCGAAATTACTTATTATTAGAGCATAAACTAGCAATCCCTTGTTAATTAGTGTGGCATCTCATGTTCAATTTTTTTTGTACTGTCCCTTCCAACAAGTGTTGCTCCCAGAAATCGAATCATTAATCATTTGATATTTCTGGGATTTAGCAGAATTGTATACCACTAAAATAATGCTTTGTTGAGATATGTTCAATTAAGATTGTGTGGTATGATTCAAAAGTTAATGTAGTGCCTTTTATTCACTATCAAAACATCTCAAAAGATTAGTAATTATGATTAGAAGCTCTAATTTTAAATTAACAAGGGGGTCATAATAAGGTATTGTGTCAAGATGTGAGAAGTGAACTATCTTGGAAGTGTGTATAATTTGTTGTTATTGGTGCCTTATCACCGTTAATTCCTATGGTTGCAGGAGTAGATCAAGGAGAAAAAACCATATTAATTTGCTTAGTTGGAATTGTGCCTACTGGTATGTTTCTCTTCTTTCAACTTCGTCTCTCTGCCGCAACAATTTCTTTCTTCAACATCTTCAATTGTGAGTTGTGACCTCACAATACTTGTTATTATTCTTCATTTTATTTTTTAGTGCAATTAATTTTAATTTACTAGTGTTCTAAATGGGAATTTTATTGAACTTTATGTTATTTGTTGAGGAAAAAAATTGTATAGTATAAGAATTTTTTACACTATTAATCTATCATCTATCGTTCATTTTCAATTATTATTAACTCTTAAAAAAATACAAATGAATAATAAATTGTATACTAACTATAAATATATATATTACACTCATTTGTTTTTTTACTGTTGTCTTAACATGATTTTGTTAAGTGGCATATGATATTATTAATTTTTTTATTTTTCTATATTTATTATATTTCTATTTTTTTAGACTGTCATGACGTCTCTATTTGTCTCTGCAATGTCATCCACAACACCACCACCAAGATCACAGGATTTTGGCAAACTCCATGTAATGTCTACAACCTCGGATGCAGGTAATGTTACAAGGGAATTAAGAGCTTAACTTGCACAGATGTATATGAATACATACCAAATTCTAAGGTGAGTCAGGCTGATTCTAATGATTGAGTCTGAATATAGTTGGATTTTATTAAGTTTAGAGTCAGATTCATATTTAAAAATTAAACTTGACGAATGTTTAAAGTTGGGTAAGGGAAAATCTTACTTGACTCATGCTCACCCCTACCATATTATGGTATTTATTTATTATTGACCATAATGATCTAGACGATTCATCATTTTTAATGATTTAAATCCATGTACATTAAGTAAAATGTTCATTAGAGAAGTCAACCCATTTTATTTACTTCACTAATTGATATGCTCACAGACTTACTAAAATAAAATGAACCTATTACCAACTCAGTCTTATACTAATTTAGCACATCATTTTTGTGTGTGTGATGAATCCGTGCTTTCATTTTAACAATTATTTCCGTTAAAATGTTTAACAATTAACATTGTGCCTAATGTACGAAGACAAATGTTTAAGATTCCCAGAGTTTGTATTAGTTAGATAAAATAACATTATTCATCCATATCGGTTGGTCTAACCATAAACAGGTTGGGCCTCTAATATTTGTGCAAGGTTGAGATTCTAATATTGGGGAGGACAGATACTGAAAATGCTTCATGAATGGTTGAACGGTTTCTGCCACCATTTTATTATAAAAAAGTAGCATTACTTCATTTTGATGTTTTCTTTAGATTTAGAAAAGTAATGATAATTTAGCAAACAATACTACACAAGCTTCTTAAAACATTATCATTTAAAAGAGAAGTGTAGAAATTAGGTGTGCAAAAATGTGTAGAAATGAGCTGATAATTTTTTGTTATTTTTGTACTATCAAAGTATCCTCTCACATTATGAGAAGAGAACTAATTTCTTTTAGGTTATATAACTGTCTTTCTCAACAAATGTCACTCACAAGAATCAAACTTTTGATATTTTAGTTAAAATTACACAATTGTTCTTGACTAACTTTATTTATGTTAGTCCCTGATATTTTATTTATGTTAGTTCGTAATGTTTTTTCACATTAGTTCTTATACTATATTCACCTTGATCTATGTCAGAGGTTAACTTGAATAATTTGTAGTTAATTTCTATTCAAAATCTGAGAGAATCGAACACGTGAAGAAGATTTCAATTTGAGTTGGTATTGAAAGTAGAGGGTGATTGCGGAGGTAATGAACAACCGTGAAGAAATTAAGGCAAATATTTAAGAGATAAGAAAATAATTTTTTTTAGTAATATCTAAAGTATTTCCTCTCAATAAATATTGCTATTATGAATTGAATATCTGATATTTTTGATTATTCGGAAGATTTAGGAGAACCTTATACCTATGGACTAACGTTTTATTAGTAATTTGTGAAAGTGAATGTGAGAATGAAAAAAAAGTGACCACCTCATATTCCTTAATGATTTCTTTAATCAATGTGCAATTAACTTTAAAAGAAGAAAAGATATGTGATGGAAAAGTACATTTTTTATATTTAAAAGAACATATTTCTCAATATATACTTGCACGTGTCTCATGTCAACAACACAAAGCACTCTTAGGAATGAAAAAGGATCTAACATTTTTCAAAAGGAAAGAATCTATTTTCAAAAGTTTCAATAACGCTTCAGAATGAATTTATTTATTTTTGGATAATATCAAAAGGAACAAATTTGGTTAGATGCAAATGTGCAAAGTAGATTGCAGCAATTCAAAGCACTCATTGGAAAGAAGCCATACTAATGATCCAAAATATAAAGAATCAAGCTTCAAAAGGAAAGAATGTAAGCATTATCAATGGTTCTCAAAAGGAAAAAAATTTGTGCGTTATCAACAAAGCCTCAAAAGGAAAAGATTCTGACTTCAAAAGGAAAAAAAGTATGCGCACTAAGAGCAGCATTTCAAAAGGAAAAAGAATCCAGCTAGTCATATAAGTATCGGTGTAATATTTATATATTTATGAAAATTTATATATACTCAATATATTATTTATTATTATTATAATGAAAGTATATAAAATCATATAATGTCAGTATATATATTTTCTCTCTATATTTATTACCACATTTCTATATCTATACTATTATATAAAGACAAAATATATATAAGAGTATTTAAGTAATTAAATAGACATAACTTTTATATCTCAACTTTGTTTTAACTATTATATTTAATTTTAATTGAGTGTTAGATTCAAGCTTCAAACCCTAGTTTCAATTTCATGTCACTAAATTTTCTCATACTCTTTAATTATCTATAAAATTTCATTAAAAGTCAATATACCTTTTTTTTCTAAAGTGTATATCTTTAAAAGATAATTTCCTTGGACCATGATATATTCAATTTTGCAAAGTATGAGTTGCAATTAGTTTTGCAATAATTGAATGCAAAAAATAGTCATAAAAGACTAAATATATATGATATAAGAATTTATATCATATAAAGATTGTACATAGTGATAATTATAATATTTATATCTATATCTATATATATATCTATACTATATATAAAGCCAAAACATATAATAACTACCTACATGGCATAATTTTCATTTACCTATTTTGCCCTTATAATTAATAATTATTACAATATTTTTTCATACAATAAAAAATATATATGAAGGTTAGAAGAAAAATATTTTTATATTTTCAATCAAAAAATTATAATATCATACACGAAAAAGTGATTTAATTCTCTAAAATGAAATATATAAAAATGAAATATTCAATGCTAAAAAAAAATGCGGGTCGGCAGACACGAAGTGACTGCCGACACGCTAGTACTATATAAAGGGAAACATGATGTAACTACAATCATAGGATAATTTTACTATTTTCCCCTTAACAATTTTTAATTTGTAAAAAAAAATCATATAATCATATATAACCACTACCAATATATTGATCACTCTCTCACCTTAATTTGACCATTAAAATAAAGATAGAAAATATCATATAAATTGTACCCAATAAAGATTACAATATAACGTATATTCAATTTTAAAATACATTGTAATTTACCAAAATAAAATATATAAACATAAATATTTGATACCAAAAAGTAGAAATGTAGGTTGATATGCATGAAGTATTTGTCGCCATGCTAGTAAAATTAAAGCCAAAACTTCTTATAATTAATTATATGATATATGGTGTAAAACTTATGTACTGATAATGTAAAGATTTATACATACTCAATACATTATTCATAATTCATTTGCATTATTTTTATTTAAAACTTAATGATAATTAAAAATCAATTGTGGATAATGCAGTGACAGTGTAAAAAAATTTTACCCTGTCAGCATGTACATTTTTTTCTCTATGATATAATTTCTCGTTGCTCGTAAAAATAATGTGACATATACAACATGTAGAATAATGTTGGGCCATGGATGAATGATACGAAAATGAAAGAAAGAAAAGTAATAGGGAACAAGAGGAAGGTTGTGACATTTCAGGGTTAATTTCTATAGCATTGGCACTTCAAAAAAATTTGGTCATGTTAGGTATGTGGTCCTAAGATATTCGAGTTGGAAGAGGAAAAAAATGATGCCCTAAAATTGATAAAAAAACTTTTACTTATAAAAATTTAAGGCCAAAGAACAAAACATTAATTTGTAAAATTTAAATTTGAAAGAAATTTTGACAACATTTCTCCTAATATATAATCCCCCAAAATATTATTACATTTTTGTTCCCTTTTAATTGTCCTTTTAGAAAATTAGATTTGTTCTAATTTATATGCCACTTTATAAAATCAAGACAATATTAATGAATGCTTATATAACTTTATATGTAACTAATTAGTGAGAGATATAATAAGTGGAAATGAATTATTATAATTATGGTAGGGAGAAATAGAAAAAAGTAGTAAAATATTAATTTCATTTCTTAATTTATGAGCAACAACCTTAAAAAAATATTTAAATAGGAACGATGGTAATACTAATCTTCGCAAATACACAATAGTATAATTAGCAAACAAAAAAACTTTATGCGGTAATTAAAAATAATCTATAAGCCAATCATTAATTGATATTATGAAATTTAATAGAGTCATTATAGAATTTACAAAAATAAACATAAAAACAAAATAAGTAGCAAAAAATAAAGATATTCAAATAAAAAGATTTTTTAGACTAACTTCTCTTCATTGTGGGCCCTAGGGAGTTGCACCTATCACATTTGCCCATGGTTGGGCCTTTAGTGATGTATTGTGTATGGCACATGTTGGTTACCATGGACGATTGAATGTGAATTGTTTTAAAATTACATCACCCTTTCAAGTTTTAAATATTTATTTGTTTACTCCTATTATTTGCTAATTAATTTTTAGATGAAATATTAACATGATATCAAAGTTAAAGTCCAAATTCTCTCTAAATAGAAAATATCATTTAGTCATAAGTCAATAATAATTCAATGTTTTGTCCCACAAACTTCTCTAAAAAATATGAAAGGAAATAAGTTGGTTTAATGATCTTGAAAGGTGGTGGGAGAGTTTTTAATACAAGGTATCAGAAGCAATGAAATAACAAGGATGAATCTGAAAATTGTTATATTTTATGTATTGTATCACTTGTAGGTGATAATTAATATTGTTTGAGACATAAAATATTATGCCAGGAAAACTCTTTATTTAATGTATGTTGTTCATCCTGGTTTAAAAGATATATCATGGTCAGTCTAAAGTGTTAGGTGTTGCCTAATGCCTGACATAGATCTTGACTCGGCAATTAGACAATTCATAAAGATACGTTGTTAACCGGACTAGATCCAAACAAAAATACATGGACCACTTTTGCCTCCGCCTGCACAAGACTGACATGTTGTCTGAACAATACAAACTACATGCCATTTGTGCACTACACCCACTTTCCGACATACGACAAGGACAAAACTAAAATACGACTACTCAGTGTACCACATGTTATAAGTCAACTGTCCACATAGTACGTACCTATCAGAGCTATTCAACATGGAAAAAGCAACTCATGCTTGATTGAAACATGCCTAACAAGGTGAGATGGCCGGCCAGACCAACAACATCCGCTAAAGAATATTTCATACACATCTCCACTATAAATATGGGACTCCCCATAAAGTTATTATTGATCTTAACTCTCTTTCACATATTATTGCATTCTATATTCTCTCTATTCCCTCATCTTTCTCAAATACTACCTTGAACGTTGAAAAACTTTTTCAAATATTTCCTCATACACTCCCAGACAGATCTCAGATAACATTCAAAAAGACTTTCGAATCGGCCACATCCCGTCCAAATTGGACCTAACCAAAACACAAAATAGCACATATTTTTAGAGGCTCAAAACATTTAGTTAAGTCAAAAACAGCAAGCCATTAATTGATCTACAAGAATAACATTTATTAATTTTTAGCTTATCATGAAATATAAAACTTGAATTTGAACCGATATTTACTATCAAGGGATCAAAATTGCTTACATCCGTGAGGCAGATTCTCTATTGCTATCAATGGAGAAAACTGAATAATATCATTTCCAATTTGTGTACACCAATTGGTTGCGCCTAAATTTGTTCTAAGAATAAACTTTTTCTTCAAGGGAGTCGACATGGGAGAGAGACAACATGTGATGCTCATTGCTAATAATTTGTACACTCATGTTCTCTATTGAGGATGCTGATAATGACCTTATACAATATACGTGGCGGACTAATAGTAAAACTCAGTCATACATCCTATTGGTGGCTATAACCTAGTTGTCAAATATTCATTTGATGAGGAAAAAAATATCTTACAATCTCAACCTAATAATATAATCTCTACATTCATATCTTAAATTTTATCTCAAAATTAATTGGCTATAAGAGGAGTAATATAATATATATTTAAATCATACATAAGAGAATGAAACATGTAATATGATACTTGTTTTTCAAGATGTTCCCTCCATAGAAGTCTATCAGATTAGATGAAAAGTTATATTTGATCATGTTTAAATGATATCTTTTTGACCTGTTAGATATATTAAATTTTTTTAAATGACAGTATGTTTGACTTTATCCATTAGTCTATTGTGAATCCAAGATTGTAAGAATAAAGGAAGCTATCGATGATAGGTAAATATTCTGGAACGAAAGATAGATAAAAAAAAATCACTGTATAAAATAGAGCAAACTATAATTTATTATAATATAATACGATTTTGCTATACTCCCCATGCAAGTTTATAGTCTATTGATTATGTTAAGTATGAATGTATGATAATGGATAACAAATATCTAATTAGGGCAATGAAAGGTTTAGATCAGAATAATAATTATATAGATAAACACTATTAATTGTGTTTGGCATCACATAATTATATATAGGGATGTTATTTTAGAACATCAACTTTATATAATAATTATTGTGTATCACTTCCTTTGCTAACAATGAAAAACAGTCATCCTAGTTAAAGAAAGGTAATAATTTAACTTCTATTAAAAAATTAATTATCATAATTTTTAATGAAGTGATACTTTCCCTGGTGGCAAAAATAATAATACAAAAGTGAGTATAAAAGATTTGTTTAGGATCCTTGTCCTGAAATATTATTGTATGAAATTTCTTATATCTTTTGTAATAAGTATTTTGAGTCTTCTCGTCATCTTATTGTATTGCAAATTCACCTACTTGATTTGGCAATCATTCTATAATTGGCAGGTTTCAATATTGCACTACCTTCTGACCCCATAAACCATTTCCTCATGCATATTGGTTTGCCGTTTTATAAAAAAAGTTGGAAGTTTGGGAGCATTATTTGGTTTGCAACAACTTGGTCCATTTGGTTAGCGTGGAAGGATACCATCTTCAACTCAAACAAGACGACTATCCAATATATTATAGATTCTATGAAGATGAAATCATGACTTTGAATGATTGGAAGGCATGACTTGTGTGCACTATCTTATCTTAGGTATGTAACCAACTCTCGTGATTGTCTTACTCATATTTACTAATCTTGATCTTGTAAATTTCATTTTGAAATTCTTGTAACTCTTATTTTTTTTTAATAATATTATGTTATGCTGATAAATAAATTGATGGAACTGCCATACATGAAGTTTCGAAAACGGAAATAAAAATGGTTACGAAATGTGTTTCTTCTCTTCCTTTAAGCAAAAAGGCATGTTATTTATACAACATGGATTGATATTTAGAGTGGACATTTTCCCCATTTTAAAAAAAAGTATCAACATTCAATAATAGCCTAACAGAAGCCCAAGAACAAATGGAATCAAATTATTTTAACTCATTACATTTTGGCGGGGAAATTGTTTTTACAGTTTTGATAGTTTTGTTTGTTATTCCATTTTTTCTTCTACTTTCTTTTTTTTGCAATACTCTATTAGAAACAATTTGGTAGTTCCCTTGTAAGCAAGAGATTACTTCTACATAAATAAAGATTTCATATACAAAGATATTATTCACAATCCTCACGAGTTTGGCATATAGCTTCACTATTCATTTTCTTCTTCAAACACTTACATTGTCATTCAAAGTATTCTCTGTGTTCTTTCTATCTGATCTCCAGAACATCTACGTGGTATCAGAGCACCTTCTATGAAGGTGTTCTGCTATGCTTTATCCATCTTCAGTTTGATCTTATTCTTCTTCTTTTCACAACCTAACCAGGTTCTGTTTACTTTGCCCTATAAATCAGTTTCTTTACACTTTGTCTTTTTTCTACATAACAAATCAAATATCATCCCAGAATCCTATCTTTGATCCGATAAGTCCATATTTCTTTCCCTTAAATGAGAATTCAAGAGCAGTGATTGTTACCACTCCCATAAATGGCGAAAATTATCATTTGAATTCAAAAATAAAGACAGATTCATCGATGGAACCCTCCATCCATGACCTTGTACATCCTTGTTGTGTCTTGATTAAACCGAGTCATAGATCCCTTTATTCTTCAAAGTATTCTTTGGATGTAAACCGCTTTAGAAATTTGGGAGGATTTAAAGGAAATATACTATTAAGGGGTTGTTTTTTGGATTTCTGAACTAATTGGAGAAATTTACTCAATTAAGTAAGGTACCATATCCATTTATGCCTATTTCACTCGAGTAAAAGGCCTTTGGCAGCAACTTGATAATTTCAAATCCATCTTTACTTTCCTATGTGAAATCAAGTGCTCTTGTAGCCTTATTCTCATAGTCAAAACCTATTGAGAAAACGAATATGTTATCTACTTCCTAAGAGGGTTGAATGAGCAATATTCTGTTGTCAAATTCTAAATCATGCTAGTACAACCTTTGCCAACTATGAATAAGGTCTTCTCTATGCTCATTCAACAAGAAAAGGCAAATGAACTTACCTTATGATGAAAATAATTTTCTAGGAAATATCTCTAATGATACTTATAATGCAAGAATAAGAAAGGGTTAGAGGTTTTAGACGCCGAAATACAGGAAGAAATCAAGGTGAAGGAAGAAGTCAAAGTAATGGAAGAGGTCAGACAATTAGAAACAACAAAACCTTCACATACTGTCACAAAATTGGACACACCATTGATATTTTCTATAGAAAACATGGTTTTCCCCTAAACTACTTCACCAATCTAACCAACATCACAACCCAAGATTCCAACACTACAGAATATGAAGAACCTGAGAACAATGCTAGAAAGAAACATGAAAGGTCTAACCTTAATTTTACATCTGAGCAACATAAAGTTCTTGTATCCCTTATTGAGCAATCTATGCACCAACCACTTCACAATGTCAACCAAATTGTGAGTGGATCAGACAACTTTGAAGAAAGCAACACATGTATGAATAATAGTTTACCTATCATTGGGAAGTCAAACCGTTGGATCTTAAACACTAGAGCCACTGGTCATGTGTGCTTCTCATTGACCGAGTTACAATCTTTTAAAAGAATCAAACCTATATCCATAAGGCATCCCAATGGCATTAGTCTCATTGCAAATTTTTCTGGTATAATATCTTTCTCTACACATTTCTACTTCATAGATGTTTTTTATTTACCAAATTTCAATTTTAACCTTATATATGTTTCTAAGCACACTAATCCCTTGAATTACAAATTGATTTTCTCAAACATTGACTGCAAAATTCAGGATCATGAATCATTGAGGATGATTGGTGTAGCTAGTAAAAGAGGAGGCTTGTATGCAATGGTTCATCTTCAACAGAACCCTTTAGTCATCCATGTAAAAAATAATTTCTTTAGCTATAGAAATAATAACTTGTGGCATTGCTGACTTGGTCACTTGTCTTATTCAAAATTACTCACTATGCAAAATGTTTTCCCTTTCACTAAAAGTAATAAAACTCATCATCTTTGAAAATATATTCCTTTTTTTGTCCAGCTCCAATTCTTCTATTATCCCCATGTCTAGCAATCCTAGTAACACTGACTCAAATCCTTATATAACACCCATAGATCCCTTCATATCAGAAACTGATACCACTATCCCTACTCTTCAACACCATACCAAAATTCCATCACAAGAGGAGACTGCTAATCACACTAATACTCACATCAACCCTCCTACCAACCCTACTAGCAATAGACAATCCACAAGAATTACCAGACCCCCCATCATATCTTTAAGACTATCATTACACTCTTGCCTTAGGACTTCAACCACCAATCTCCTCTTTAATCAAGTATCCAATTTTCAATTATGTGTCTTATGATTTTCTGTCTTGTGCTCATAAGCACTATTCTCTATCTATTTCTTCTATCCTAACTCCTACTCCTTATAAAGATGCCATTATTCATGATTGTTGGAATAAGGCCATCTAATCTGAGCTCATTGTACTTAAAAAACAATAATATCTAGCTCATCACTGATTTTCCACAAGATAAGAAGGCTAGTGATTGTAAATGGGTTTTTAAAATAAAGCTTATATCTGATGGTACCATAGAAAAGTATAAGGCTAGATTGGTAGCCAAGGGATATACCTAAATTGAGGGGATTGATTACATGTACACTTTTAGTCCAGTGGTAAAAATGACCATTATAAGAGTGTTTTTGTCTTTAGCTTCAATTCACCAATGGTTAATTCATTAACTAGACATTAACACTTCTTTTTCTTCATGGAGAATTGCATGAAGAAGTTTACATGAAACCCCCTCTTGGCCTTATTCTCTCTAACCCTTCTCCTGTCTTCAAAATTACAAAAATCCATTTTATGGATTAAAACAAGCCAGCAGACAGTGGCATGGTAAACTCACTAAAGTTCTTGTTGGCTATGGATATAAAAAATGTCATTTTAACCACTCTTTATTCACTAAATCTAACAAATCTATTTTTATTGATATATTAGTCTATATGAATGATCTTGTTTTATTAGGTAATACTCTAATTGAAATACAAAACACTAAGGAGCTTCTTCACACAAAGTTTGAAATCAAGGATCTTGACACCCTCAAATACTTTCTAGGCCTGGAGATTGCCCAGTCTTCTAAAGGAATTGCCATTTACCAAAGAAAATACATCTTGAATTTGATTTTAGAAAAGGACATGATTGATGCAAAGCCTTCCTCCACACCAATGGACTACTACAACAAACTCCTTAGTACTTCAGGTTCTCCTCTCATAGATTCTACCCCCTACAAAAGACTCCTTAGAAAAATTCTCTACCTAACCAATACAAGACCAGACATAAGTTATGTCATGGGCCACTTAAGTCAATTCATTTCCTTTCCCACAGATCAACATCATAAGGCTACAATTCAAATTCTCAGATATCTCATGCAATCCCCTACTCTTGGTCTCGTCTTTCCTGATAATAGTTCAACTCTCGTAAAAGGTTTTTCATATTCAGATTGAGGAGCTTGTTTGGACACTCGCAAATCTGTCACATGATGGTGCTTCTTCTTAGGTTCCTTACTGATCTCCTGGAAGAGCAAGAAGCAGACCACTGTCTCCAAATATTCTACTGAAGCTGAATACATACCTCTATCCATGGCTTCTTGTGAAGCTCAATGGCTCCTCTCCTTACTTGAAGATCTTGGTCTTCCTCAATCCTCACCAATTAGCTTGTATTATGATAACAAGTCTGCACTCCACATAGCAGCTAATCCAGTTTTTCACGAATGTACTAAACATATTGACATTGATTGTCATGTGATTAGAGAAAGAGTTCAGAATGACACCTTACATCTTCTACCAATTTCTTCACAATTCCAACTTTGTGATATTTCCACGAAACCATTACCTTCTACACCCTTCAAATCAACGCTCTCCAAGCTTGGCATGCTCAATTTTCACATGTCAGCTTGTGGGGGCTATCAACATTCAGTAATAGCCCAACATAAGTCCAAGAACAAATGGAATCAGATTAATTTTAACTCGGTGCGTTTTGGCGGGAAAAACTATTTTTACAGTTTTGATAGTTTTGTTTGTTATTCCTTTTTCTTCTTTTGTTTTCTTTTTTCTGCATTACTATATTAGAAACAGTTTGGTAGTTCCCTTGTAAGCAAGAGATTACTTCTACATCAATATAGATTCTGTATACATAAGTATTATTCACAATCCTCTTGAGTTTGGCATATTGCTTTACTATTCATTCTCTTCTTCAAACACTTACATTGCCATTCAAAGCATTCTCTATGTTCTTTCTATCTGATCACTAAGGAGATTCAGAACTGTTGGGAACAAGCGAGCAATCAAATAGTAGAAGAGTATAGAGAAAAGAGAATAACACAAGAGGTTTGATAACGAGGTTCGACCAATTGTGCCTACGGAGCGTTGAGAGACTATCACTATATATTATTAGAGAATAAGGATTTATGTTTGACTATTCTTCTCATTGTTACATTAGGTTTAGATAACATAAATATATAGTCTTCTACCTCAACCCGTTTACATCAGCCCAAGCCCATAACTTGTATTGTTGTTATATAGAGATATGAGTCATTGCACAACAATCTCCACCTTGATGAATATCATTAATCTCCATCTTCCGCCATTGGGTTGGGGCGCTCCAACAAGTGGTATCAGAACCGATGGTTCGGCTAGGACATGGTGTACTTAAGGAGGAGCAGATCAGAAAGTGTGTGGTACCCATACTTGAGGGGGAGATTGTTAGGTTTATTCAAGTGTGAAGTCTCACATTGGATATATAAAGAGGAGTGAAAGACTTTATCAGTAGGAAAGACCCATGGAACTAAAGCCTTAAGGTTATGGTTCAAGATGTGGTGTCTCACCTGTCACTCTCCACTTTTCCCATGCCCTGGTAACAATGGAACTCTCCAGTGGTTGGAGGCTCCCTAGTTGTAGTCTGGTCCAACAAGTGGTATTATAGCTGATGTTTCAGCTAGTACATGGTGGACTTAAGGGGGAGAGGACCAGAAAGTGTGTGGTACTCACACTTGAGGGGGAGATTGTTGGGTTTATTCAAGTGTGAAGTCCCACATTGGATATGTGGGGAGGAGTGAAAGACTTTATAAGTAGGAAAGACCCATGGAACTAATGCCTTAAGGTTTTGGTTCAAGACGCGGTGTCTCACTTGTGGCTCTCCACTCTTCCCATACCCCGATAACAATAGAACTCCCTGGTGGTTGGAGGCTCCCCGGTCATAGTCTGGTCAACCAATTTTTGGGAGATCTTCATCCATGGATTACAATATTCCTCCATGAGCTAAGTGAAAGAAGCATAGAAGTGGATTTGACACCACATCTTGACTCAAAACCTTAAGGCATTAGGTCTATGCATTCATCCACTTATATGCTCTTTAACTCATCCATTTTTGCATAATGTGGGACTTCTTAATTCACACTTGGAATACTCAACATGTCCCCCCCTCAAGTGTGAGTTCCGTGTGAGTATTGGATACACCAAAGTTCAGCTCTCTATCTACTTGTACCGTTGTTGGCTTATCCTTTCATCAACGAAACATGACGCCTTGACATCTCGTTAGGAAGACTTTCGATACAAGGATTCCTCATGAATCTACTAACCACTTGTCGCTTTAATACTCCATTAAGCCATCGAACTATCAGCTCTGATACCACTTGTTGGGAGATCTTCATTCATGAGTTACAACATTCCTCCATGGGCGCTAAGTGAAAGAAGCATATAAGTGGGTTTGACACCACATCTTGACCCAAAACCTTAAAGCATTAAGTCTATGAGTCCATCCGCTTATGTGTTCTTTAACTCATCTATTTTTGTACAATGTGGGATTTCTTAATTCACACTTGGAATACCCAACCACAACTTCTAAAAATGATTGTAAGAGACATTGAGTTTATACTTCACTTGTTTTTCCTAAGTGAAAGGTGTTCACTTTATGTGTTCATCCTTAATGTACAAATAAAATGGTCGATAATAATAATAATAATATATTCTACATGTAAAAATAACAATATTATACCTAAAATACTTTATGTAACTTTTGTCCTTCATATTATGGTATCAATTCCTGTCCCACGTTTACTTTAGTACGATGTTCTCCATATAAAAATCTTTACAACAGACATGGAAGAGAACCAAGCTTTAGATTTCTTCTCTTTTTCTCCATTTATATCATCCAACAAGGATGGATCCAATCTCACATATCCTCATGCATCACGAATTATGGAGCCCTCAAAATCCCCCTCACGGGAATAACAGTCATGAACCATCTTCAATTTCAACCGAGTTATCATTAATTTCTAGTACCTTTCAAAGCACATGCAACCATGTTGGCATTACAAGAACCCATTACTCAAGTGGTTCCAAGAGAAATAATAGGAAAAATATAAAGAAAATATGCAGCAACAATAAGGAGAGCCAGTACTGGGGTTGTTCAACATCACTTGAGCTTTATGACAATCCATGGAAGATAAAGAAAGTGTTGACAACGAGCGATCTTGGGAAGCTGAATAGGCTCTTGTTTGGAGCAGAATTGCTTGAAAACTTGATGCTGCCAGTGTTGGGTGTTGCTGCTCAAAGAGATGCTGAAAGTGGAATGGGAACCCCAATTAGGGTTTGGGATGTGGACACCATGTCCATGCACATGCTGATTCTTAAGCGTTGGGCTTCTTTTAAGAACTATGTTTTAATTGGGAAATGGAACCATGAATTTGTGAGGAGGAGGGAGTTGAAGAAAGGTGATGAGATTGGACTTCAATGGGATTCTTATAGACACTGCTTCAACTTCTCAGTGCTTAAGAGAACTAATGAGTAGTATGAGTAAGAATTCTCTCAAAAATAAAATGCAATAATATTTATATGCTTTTATTTATAGTAGGATCGATATTTTTATCTTTAAGATCACACAAAAAATACAACTTTCTCTTTGGTACTAAAGAGTATCCTGGTTCTAGTAGTGTGGTGTGTTTCAATGATTTGGATGTGTTCGGAATCAATGGTAGGTATTGGAAAGGTAGTATAGATGCATATTTTTTTAGTTCAGATATAATTGGTTGATTATTTAGTGTGTCACATGTTTGCATCTCTTTCTTACACTATTAAAGATGATTTTCACTCATAGCAAGACTCAACTCACGTAAATTTTGTGGCAAAAAAAAAATATATGTTGTAGTAATTATGTAAAATCTTATACGTAATTTTAGTATGATGCCTCATAATTATGGAACGGTCCTACCTTATTATTTGTCTATATTGAGAAATAATAGTCACCGGGGTTGAGTTCCAAATGCACATGTCTTCTCCTAGGAAGTGATATTGGATGTGAGCAGTTTCTGTGATTTAAGATTTGTATCTTGAATGAAGGTTAATAAAAATGAAAAGTTGACGTTAATGTATGATGTATCTTATAATTATTACATGGTGCTCTTTTTAATTTTTCATTCTGTGTGTTCGTTTGCAAAAGTATTTTTATTTTTTACTACTACAATTATAATAATGATTCATGTGTATTCAATCAAGTTACTTATTTTTTTTAATATTTGTTTTCAATAATAGTACAAAATATGATAATACGAAGTCATATTTATGACTAACATGAAAGAGAATAAAGCATGGGATAACTATCATAATTATCAATACCAGTAGAAAAGAAGAAAAAAGGTAAACATTTTTGCAGACTGGTAGGCCTTTTTTATATTAATGGAAGTGTTTTTTGTTTACATTTTCTAGTATGACTAAAAACTATAATACTCACTTAATACTTTTAAAGAGGTATTTAAATCATTTTTATATGATATTCTTAAAATAATAAATATACAATGACTCTTATATTATTTAGATTTCTCTTTATAATATATCATATTTTGTTTAACTTAATTACACTCGTCACAATTATTTGTTTAAAAAATTACGTTTATCTCTCCTACATAAATAATCATTATAATGTATATATAATTATAGGTGATTTGTGTAGGTTTAAAAAACAATAGTTAATTTGTATAATTTCATTAAAATAGAATATCACTATAATTTACTTAACATATATTAAGAAGTTCAAGTAAAGGAATTAGTCTAGGACTCTAGTGTCTGTATAGTTATGTATTTATGAATTTATAGGCTTTAGTCTATGTTATTGGGCTTTTAGTAGCGACAGGTATTTAACGTGGACCTTTGAATTAGGCGATTGGGCCTGAAGTGATTATGTATTTATGAAAAACTTCGCCGAAGTATGTGATACTTAAGAGGAAGAACCTGAAGTATGAATACTGCCTAGATTATTTTCAATTATTTGTTGTCTTGAAGATAGTGTTAATTGTTAAGTTCATTATAAATAGAGTTCATTTCTTGCTTCTCAAAGAATAAATAATAAGAATCATAATTTTCTTTTAAATCCTTCAGATATTTTCTTCAAGGTGAGATTGTCAGAGTTGCTTACTAAAAATCTACTAACGCTTCGATAAATCTTAGCGATAATTTGTCATAACCTTGCACCAAATAGCTTCGGACAAATTCATCTCAAGAATATTGGTGTACTTCACATTTCAAGCATAATTTATCTCAAATTATTTTCTTCTCTAATCCCTATTTTGATAACATATGTTGTATGAGGTTGAATTTTGGAAAGTAAAATATCAATAAAAGAATAAAAACTAAAGTTAATATATCAAATATATGAATATTTTGTTGAATGAGTTAATATACTAAACACAATAGAATCATAAAGAAATAGATGGTACAATCCACTCTAGCTAAATTTTTATATGTACGAAAGAAACCATTAAAACCCTAATAAAAAAGAGAGATTAAATGTAGGGAAACTCAATTTATATCGTAATTAAACTTTTGCGATTTATATTACCGTATACTCCTCTTATAAGTTATAACAAAAACTTTAAGTATATATGATTTACAAAAAAAAAAGAGTAACATTAAAGTACAATTAATTCAATTTTTTTGACAAGGTTGGTATTATATTTCAAAGGTAAGCAAACTAGAGAGTTAGCATGGCAAACTAACCAATTAAATGAATACTTTCAACTTCACCACCAAGGAAATTTTTATATTTACAAAAGAAACCTTTAAAACCCAAATAAAAAAGAGAGATCAAATGTAGGGAAATTCTATTTATATTGTAATTAAACTTTTGCGATTTATATCACGTTATACTCCTCTTTTAATTGTTAACAAAAACTTTGAAGTAATATTAAAGTTCAATTAATTTAAACTTTCTGACAAGGTTGGCATAATTTTCCAAAGATATGCCAACTAGAGAGCTAGCATGGCAAACAAACCAGTTAGATGAATACTTTCAAATTCATCAGCAAAATATAATTTTTAAATGTACAAAAGAAAGTTAAGAAACCTTCAAAACCCAAAAATAAAAAAGAGAGATCATATGTGGGAAAACTCATTTTATATTGTAATTAAACTTTTGCAATTTATATTACACTGTACTCCTCTTACAAGTTATTATAACCAAAAATTTGAAGCATATATATTTTATAAAAAAAACAAGAGTAGTATTAAAGTAAAATTAATTCAAAACTTAAGACGAGGTTGAAATAATTTCCCAAGGTATGTTAATTAGATTAGCATGACAAACAAACAAGTTAAATGAATACATTCAAATTTACCACCAAGGTAATTTTTACAAGTATAAAAGAAACCTTTAAAACCCTAATAAAAAAGAGATCAAATGTAGAGACATACAATTTATATATAGTAATTAAACTTTTGCCATTTATATTATATTGTAGTCCTCTTATAAGTTATTATAACACAAATTTTGAAGAATGTATAATTTATTAAAAAAAGAAGAGTAATATTAAAGTACAACTAATTCAAACTTTTTGACAATATTGATATAATTTCCCAAAGGTATGCCAACTAGAGAGTTAGCATGACAAACAAGCCAGTTAAATTAATACTTTCAAATTTACCACCAAATTAAATGACACCAAAGTTTAATATAAAAAAAATTCAAATTTTCACCTCAACATTGGATTCTTTTGCCATTCACTATTTCGTCATAATCTTTTGTGAATGGCCTAGTTAATCAAGTTTACAAAACCTCACTAAAATTCTTTTTCCTTAGAAATATAATAAGCTTGCATTAGTTTAAAGAATGTTCTCCACCTGAAACTCTACCGTATGCAATTTTACAAATGTCAGCAACAATAAGACGAATTTGGAAATAGAAAACCAGACACACCTCCCAAAATAAATAGACAACAACACTACAATTGGGTGTTTTGAGTAATTCAATAAATACAATATTACTTATTTTAGTATCTCAATGAATTTAAATAGTAAAAATTATACACATAGTTCCACAATTTGCAATTATATATGTGTCTTCTCTGCTGAAAATTGTAATAAAAAATATAGTGGATGAGGAACAGACCATGAATACTACTGTTTTAGATAGATACAAATGAAGGAGGTTTTGGTCATACTGCAATAAGCCTAGAAACCGAGGAAGAGCTATAATAAGAGACAAACACAAACGTGAACTTGTAACACTGTTTATGTCTTGATGATACTATTAATTAGTATAAATAAGACAATTATTTCATTTTGCATTGGGCAGTACATAATTCGGGCACTCCTATAGGTTATTTTATAATCTCACTCTTGCATAATTTTATATAATATTAAAAAATATTCTCATAATATCAAGAATTTTTCAGTCACTATCAGTCCACTAAATTTTTTTAAGAGGCCGTACACTTAAATTGTCATGGATGAATTCCTAATTACTTACTCTTAGCTTTTTTTTTCTTTAATGTGAAGGCTAATAAATGTTTAGTATAAATGAAACTTTGTAGTTTTTATTTATTTTTTAAAAATTGAACTTAAAAGTTGGAGCATAAATATATTTCATAACCCACCTGAATTATAATATCAACTTATTTTTGTAGAAAAAAGCAAAAAAATTGAAGTTTCTCTATCATGGATTATTTATTTCAAATTTTCCTTTTTTATTGAAATATAAATCTCATTTTACTAATAATTTTAAGGTTATCCCCTTCTCATTTACTATTCCACAAAATTCAGAGTAAAAAATGTATGTCATACTACTTTTTAAATATTGATATTGATTTTTATATTATCTTTTATTTTAATTTTATAGCCAAGTAGTAAAAAATTAAAAAATGTTACATTGCATAAACAAGATGGTGTTGATAGCTATATGACTCATAAGAAATGAGGTCAGACTTATGCTAAAAATGCATACCATATGTTACAACAATAAACAATGACACCTACTACTTCAAGAAATAATAGTCAAAGAAAGTCCGGATATAAATATGAAATTGTTAGCTTTGAAATTAGTCATGATGGAAGTGCCTACAAAGTTGAACCTCATAAAAAGAGGCATCTCAGATATTATTGCCTCGTCATGATGTGTTTTATGGGAAGAGTTGGATGAATCAATAACCACCAAAATTTATCTTTGTTAAAAGTATTATATTGTGTAATAAAATTATATTCTCTATTTAATCTTAACTTTGTTATTATTCATAATGAATTAAAGTTCAACTATTCAATTTATGATGACATGATGGATACCTTTTGACTTATATCTGTTTGAATAATATCTCATTAGAAAAATAAGATCATTTTCTAGAGTATAAATATATATGATGTATTGAAGTTAATTTATTTAAATTCTTGAAATCGTCTAAGTAGAAATTGAATTGATTTTATTTTCTCTTTTGTTAAATGAATGTGAAACCTATCAACTTGCATTAATTTTTATTTGTTCTCTACAAGTACATCTGAGTATTACTTTTTTTCCTATTCTTATTTCTTATTATTAATAAATTTCAAATGATGATAAAAAATATCAGGGTATTAATATGATAATCAATATCCCCACTCTTTATGACTTTTCCAATTGTTTTTGTTATAAAATTACAGTAATAGTTAAAAATGTTAGAACTTAGAAGAGATGAGAAGAAAACATGATTGAATGAGAAAGAGAGGAGATTATGCAGAGAAATGAAAACAAAGTGTAAGGAGAAAGTGTGTAACTTCTTATTATTTAAACAAAGATACATTGCCTTCTATTTATAGTATGGAGTTTCAACTTCCAACTAATTCCTAATCAACTAATTTCTATATTTGGTAAATCCTAACAACTTTACCTACTTTCTTTCTTATACTTGAATTACACTCTTCTACTTTAACATTTCCCCTTAATTCAAGTATCTAGGAGATTCAACACCTATCCCTCTCTTTAACTGCACAAGCCTTTCTCGTTTTAATGCCTTGGTAAAACCATATGCAAGTTGCAAATCTGTTTTGCAATGCACAACCTCAACCTTTCCATTATTCACCATGTTTCTTAAAAAATGGAACCTAAATTCTATATGCTTGCTTCTCCCATGGCTCACTGAGTTCTTTGACAGATTAATGGCAGAGATATTGTCTATCAAGAGTTGTAGAGGTGCTTCAACTTCTGTCTTAATCTCCTTAAGCAACTCTTCCAGCCATACAAATTGACAGGCAGCATAACACCCTGAGATATATTATTCTTCACAGCTTGATAAACCAACTAGTTTGAGATGAGAGCTTCATTGAGCAAGAAGATGTATCCAGAAGTGCTTTTTCTTTCAACTAGGTCACCACCATAGTCTGAGTCTGCAAAACCAACTAGTTTGAGTGTTGGTTTCTGTTTTCTTGTTGGAAACATGATCCCATAACCTGATGTGCCTTTGATGTATCTAAAAATTCTCTTAGCAGCCAACATACGAGTCTTTTTTAGTTTGCACATGAATCTGCTCACTAGACCCACCCTATATGGTATATATGGCCTGCTATTGCATAGAAACCTTAGTGATCCAACTATTTGCTCATCTCTTGATAACTTTAGATTGGATTCAGTAGGAGTAGCTATAGGGTTGCAATTGTTCATATTGAACTTGATTAACATTTCACTTGCATACTTCTTTTGGTGCATCAGTATGCCTGAAGTTGTGTATGCAAATTTCATACCAGGGAAGTAACTTAGCCTCCCTAGATCAGTCATGTCGAATTCAGATTTCATAACCTTCTTGAATTCTTCAATTCCTTCTTAATTGGATCTAGTTACTAGCATATCATCAACATATAAACTGGTGATGAACAACTCTCCTTGTTTTCCTTCTTTAACATACACTCCTTGCTCAACTGAACACTTATGAAATCTGAGTTTGTCTATGAATGAGTCTATTCTTTTGTTTCAGGCCCTTGGTGCTTGCTTTAGGCCATATAGGGCCTTATTTAGTTTGTAAACCATATGCTCCTTGCCACTGGTTATGAATCCAAGAGGTTGTTGTACATATACTTCTTCAATCAGAGGTCCATGAAGAAATGCTGATTTTACATCAAGTTGATACAATATCCAGTTTCTTGCAAAAGAAATGGCTATAACCAATATGATGGTTTCAATTTTGGCCACAAGAGCAAACACTTTTGTATAATCTAAGCCTTGTTTTTTTGTAGAAATCCTTCTACAACCAATTTGGCCTTGTATTTAGAGATTGATCCATCAGGACTTATTTTATGCTTGAAGATCCATTTCACCCCTATTTTATGTTTGTCCCTTAGTAGCTCAACTAGGTTCCAAGTCTCATTCCTGTCAATGGATTTGATTTCTTCATCCATTGCATCCTTCCACACTTTCTGTTTTAAAACTTCAGTTTCATCTATGGGTAATGCTTCTGCCATCAATGCTAGGTGGATCAGGTCTCCTTCTTCATTTATCTGATCATCATTGTGTACCTCGTAGTCATTGAATCTAAGAGGTCTATTTCTTTGTCTTTGAGATCTTTGTGCTATAGGGATGTCAACTAGAATAGACTATCCTTCTTCATTTGCTCTTTCAGTCAGATTTTCTGTGTTTAAGTCATCTTCATTGAGTCTAGGGAATATCCTCTTCAAAGTGGTATGCATATTCTTCCAATCCCATTGTTTATATTCTAAGACAAAAACATCTCTACTTATTAGGATCTTCCCTTTGATTGGGTCAAATAGTCTGTAGGCTCCAGTAGGATGGTAGCCTACAAACACCATTGCTTCACCCTTATCTTGAAGTTTGGTTCTCTTTTGGTCTGGTATGTGTTTGAAGGCTAGTGATCCAAAATTTTTGAGATGGCCAACTGGTGGTTTTCTTCCTGACCAGACTTCAAGATGGATTCTTCCTTCAAGTTTCTTTGTTGGACATCTGTTTAGTATGTAGACAGAAGTTGACACAGCCTCTACCCATAGCTTTTGTGGAAGGTCCTTCTCTTTTATTAAGCTTCTAGCCATGTTCATGATGGTCATGTTTCTCCTCCCAGCAAGACCATTGTGTTGAGGGGCGTAAGGTGCACTTACTTCATGCTTGATCCTCTGCTTCTTACAATAGTTCTCAAGTTCATTTGAAGTAAACTCTCCTCCTCCATCTGTACTCAATACTTTCAGTTGTTTTCCACTCTCCTTTTCTGCTGATGCTTTGAAATTTAGAAAGGCTTCAAATGCATTACTCTTGACTTTCAATACATCTAACCAAATCATCCTACTAAATTCATCAACAAATATGATGAAGTATTTGTTTCCAACTAGTGAGGGAGTTTCAAAAGGACCACATACATGGACCACTTCCAAAGCTGATCTTGATCTCATGTATCCTTCTGATTTGAAGGCATTCCTAGTTTGTTTCCCAACCAAGCAAACTTCACAAGCCTTTTCTGGTTGAGCAGTTATAGGAATCCATGTAACCAGTTGCTTTGATCATAGATGGTGCAGACTTCTGAAATTCAGATTCCCATATCTTGAGTGCCACAACCAACTTACATCATTGGTTTCTATGGTGACCAAACATTGTACTTCAGCTACCTTGATATCAACTTGAAATTTTCTGTTCTTTGTCAATATACTCCTTATGATGAGTCTCTTATGTGGATCAAACAGTTCAAGCATGTCATTCTTCATCAGAACATTGAATCCTTTCTCTACTAGTTGGCCTATGCTGAGTAGATTGCACTTCATCTTGGGCATATAGAGTACATTTGATATCATGGCTTTTGATCCACTCCGCCTCATTATAATTACATTACCAGTTCCTTCAACCTCAAGTGAGCTATCATCAGAAAATTTTACTTTGCTCTTCTTTGAGGAATCAAAATTAGTCAGCCACACCTTATGTTTTGTCATGTGATTTGAATAACCTGAGTCTAAGTACCATGAGTCTGTGTGTGCCTCTCTTGCATAGGTTGTCACCATTAGACTTAGGGGTTCTAAATCTGATTCTTCTTGTGTAGTGTAGGCTTCTTCACTCTTCTTTGCTTTTGCTTTGTCTGCATAACACTCATAAGAGTAGTGACCTTGTTTGTGGCAGTTGTAAAACTCCACCTTTCTTTTGTCAAACTTCTTTTGATTTTGATTCATTCTTGACCTTCGTCTTCTATCAGAAGACTCAGGCCAATCATGACTCGATTTGTTTCTTTCTGAGTTCATAGGCCATTTCCTCAATTGATTCTGCTTCCCCGTCCATCTTTTGTCTTTCCTCTTTTCTTCTTCTCTATAGTGACTTGCCTTTAGAGCTTGTTCTGTTTTCTTGATTTGATACCTATCAAGTAATCTCATTTCATGTGCCTCTAGGGAACTTTGAAGCTCCTCAATCTTTATTGCATTGATGTCTTTTGATTCTTCTATTGCCACAACAATGAAGTCAAACTTCTGAGGCAAGGACATCATGATCTTCTCAATTATCATGAGGTCTGAGATCTGCTCTCCATAACCTTTCATCTGATTGGTGATGGCTAGAATTGTAACGCCCCGAAAAATACTTCTCAAAAACATTGCGGAAAAATGGGTAAATTTTTTTTCTTCTTTGGATCAAGAGATTGTATAAAATTGTTTCCTTTTTAAAACCTTCCTTTTCCGGGACATCACTTTAAGTAACTCAAATGCGGAAAATCAACTTATCGTTATCGAATGATAGCTTAACCTGATTCATAATTTCCTGAATAACACAATGCATATAAATGGTTAAGTCATTTTTAGTTCATACAAACTAAGTCAACAAAGGCGGAAACTACATCGCCACTAACATATACAAAATCCAAAAAGAAAGGGCGGAAATATTAATCATCGCCAAAAGTCACTAAACAAGGACATGAACCAACTGAAGCCGTCCTTGTTTTCAAAAGTCCCAAAATGATAAGCAACTCCTAGTGGCTCGCTCCAAGACTAGGGTACTATCTCTCCTCAATTCCTCATGCCCTCATTCTGGAACATCATGGACGGGTAGCTCCAAATCTGAGCAAAGCTTTCTATCTGACGAACACACGTCCGAAAAGCAAGCAATAGAAAAGAAGAGAAATAGAGAGAGTAAGACATCTAATGAACGTAAATTCATTGACGGCGTGGACTTACTCAGAATATTACACTCAGATATGAAAAACAGTTCATATATATATAACATATTACATTATAACTCATCAGTTGTTCTCATAAACAATTGTCTAATTTACATGCGTAATATAACCAGACTCATAAATTGTTTTCATAAACAATTATCAAATCAACCTATGTAATTTAAACAACACTTATTCCCATCAATATCATAATTCAACATTTATCAATATATCATTCATCCACAAGATGTCGTGACTATTATTAAATAACACATAAGTGGAAATCATACACCAAATAATAACATACACATAGAATATCTATCACTGACATTATAACCCACCATTTATTTCAACCATTACCAATATATCAAATAATATAATCAACATTATACTCATAATCAGATCACATACATAAACATAGGAATACACCATACCTATAACTCACGTGTGGGAATTTACTTCCACAATGATAATGCATGCATGATATGTCATGATCATCCACCTTACACCAATATTCATCCGATAACCTAGTCGGAAACAAATCAAGAGTACAGGTCCCATACCAAGCCACTTTGTACGCACCCGAAATAACATATCC